>NW_017732049.1:829961-895892 GCF_001890085.2 Hipposideros armiger | reverse complement strand
TTTTTTTTCATAACAGAGACAGATTATACATCAGGATTTAGGGTGATTTATTGATATTATAAAATATTTCAGCTAACAAAACAGTCATTATTAAATTTTTGTTTAGCTATATCTCTACTTAATGTCTCTTGAGATCTAAACATAAGAGGGACTATGACAAATGCAAAATCAAATATCCATTTATTGGTATCTGGTTGAGTGTCACCCCACAGCAGAGGCTCAGTATTGATCAAAATATGAATTTTGTTCCCCAGACACTATACATTTAATTGATAACATGGAATTTTAAAATAGCCTTAATAAACGCCATCTTAAGAAAATAACATTGTGACATGACAGAAGATCAGGAATTAGTCTTTTTGAAAGCACTGGGAAATTTTGGGGTAGTTAATTTGTTTTTGGAATTTCTCTAGACATTCTCAGTAACATAATTTAAAGAATAGCTGCATCTCGTAATACTTTGTGATTTTACGACTTTGGTTCCTAACTGACAATATTTTTTTAGAAACCGTTTACTCTTGAACCAATTAATAATGTAAGAAATTATAAATATATTAGTATAAATCAACTATTACTTCGAAACAAAATCAACAGACATGTCTTCATGAAACAGAGGAAGGTTTTTAAACATCATGTATTTGGTGTGTGGAATTCCTTTGTGGGAGAGAGCACTTCATCTCACTTGGTCTCCACTCAAAAAATAAAGGAGACACAATAATTAAGGAACACTGAGTGACTTTTGTAGAGGCCCCAAAATAGTCAACGGACAAGATAATACTTTTTCAACTCTTGCTTCATGAACGTTATATTTTCATAGTACATCTGTGCATAGCAGTACATTCCTTCATTTATTCACTTATCCACTATGTATTGAGTGAGTACTGTTCGCCAACACAGTTTTCAGTGTTTGAGTACAATGTTCAACAGGAAAGACAGAGTCTCTGCCCACATAAATATTAAATTTGAGAAGCCATGTACCCAATCTACCAATAAATATGTGCCGTGAGATAGTACCACAGAGTAATGTGATAGAAAGGGGTCAGAGGCAAACTCAGGTAGGACTGTCAGGTGTGTCCTCTGTGAGAAGGTGACATTTACATTTTGGACAAGCAACAAAGATAGAAAATTCTGTTCAAATATATATTTGGTCATGAGAACAAGCCAGGCTTTATCGTTCCCATTTTCAGGGAAGTAAATTCAGTTTACTTGCTCTTAAAAACAGTCCAACATAAAATAGTAAAAATGATGTACACAGAAAAGGAGATTTGGCAGAAAGTTAAATTGTCATTAAATAAGTAGACAGATTAAGATATTTTGTTGGGAGAAGCAGGATTCCATAAAGGATTTTTCTGACATTAGCAATTGCGTGGTTGATAATGCAATATTTCACAATGAGAAAGTCAAAGGACATATAAGATTTGGGAGGACTGAAAGGTTGGTTGACATATTATTTTACAATATTTTCAAAGCAATTCAGTGGAAATGTCTAAAGGCAGTTGGATCAAGAATTCTAGAACGCAGAGGAGAGTAACAATGTGAAAATACCGTCTTGTGAAGCGTCAGCATCAGTGATAGTACTTAGGGAGGATGAGAGAGACACTACATGAGAGTAGCATCCTCAGTGTTCTAAAACAGGTCAACTTTGATTTTTCATTAATAGGAACGGATCTTTAGCCGCAGTGGGAAATCTTCCTCCAGGATCCCCCTCTCACTTCTCATCAGAATTTTTTCAATGCTCCAGTCTCTCTTTTGTCTATCCTGTTGTTTACAGAGATTTAGAGTTTTTTTTTTGTTTATTTGTTTTTGTTTTTGTGTTTATTGTTTTTATTTTCCCATGGAAGGTAGGCTTCCAAGGATAACCTGGACAGAAATTCCAGGCACTAGAGTATCTACTAATCAGGCCACACCATGACTTTTTATATATAATTGATTGCATTTCCAAGGGTTTTGAACTTAATGGAAATGTAGAATTGATCAGAATTTATAATCTGTTCTTGTGTATTCATCATCATAGTGGTTAGTTAAGAAATGGATAGTCCTCAAATCACCTGCTTGAATTTGACACTGGTACTATGCTGGTACCAATTGGAGAGCCCAATGAGAGCCTCATCAAGTTTCCCCTAGAAACCATATTAGATCATGCTCCTGCTATAGCATCTAAGACCAGCTACACAACCATTTCAAGGAAGAATGTGCCTTTGGACAACTTAATCAGAATCACTTAGTTGCATCCAGGGTGCATAGCTGCACACCAAAACCCAGGGCATTTTCCTGTTAGCTTCTTGTCTACTTTTGTTTCCTAAAAATTCAGTTACATGTCAAGGGTGAGTCCTTGCATTTTGAAACTTATCCTTCAGGGCTATATTATTGCATAACTCTTTATCTGTGTCAGCACCTAGATTGATGGAATTGTGCGTTACATATATCTACTCCCCAACCCCCTTTTGATAATTTTTTTTCTGTGGAAACCAGAATTCCACGACAAATTTCATACTAGGCAGAACATTCTTAGTAGAACTGATAAACATACTAATTAAAATGTTGCAAGGACCCCCTATCATATGCTTTAGAATGATTGATTATAGACCAAAGAATCCAATATTTAGTTTTGTACTAATAAATAAACAGTAAAATGTAGCATAATTTGTTGTCTTATATTTATGTTAAAATTTAAATCTTAAGGTGATTTCTCAAACCTCTTCCTTTTATATAAATTTTACTCTTAGTTGTGGACTTTATTCTCCAGACCTGCTCTTACATGAGGAATATTTTGCAGTCTCTTTAGCTGCTGTAAAAAAACCTATCCTAGAGTACAAGGTTTCTATTTCAACAGGATTGTCAATAAAAGAAGAATGCTATCTACATGGATCTAGAGTTCAGCCTGTTGCATCAGGCTGATAATACCCTCCCAGCTTCTCAGTCTGAAATATGTCCTCCTGCTGGTCCTCATTATTATCACCTTCAGTGATGCCTTTTCAAGCCTGTTGTCATACAGCATGCAGTATCTTAGTGTTGCCAGCAGCATCGTTATCGTCTCTGTCAATGAGTACACAGCGTCTGACCCCAGAACCTCTCTAAGCTCAACCAACCCCTGCTAGGGATTTTGAGAGGGAAAACGTATGTGCATCTATATCTATACATCTTTTTCTCTCTCAAACTATATATCTCTCTCTCACACACATAAATCCTTGATATAAAGATACATAGATAAATTAAATACACACGCACCCACCCACCCACACACGGAATAATGCAATTTAAATGAAAGATACTTTTTCGTCTTATTCTTCAAAGAAAGCAAAAATAATTGGAAACAGCATTCTGAAAAAAGGGCACATTTTCCTGACTTTTATTATTATTTTATTTTTTTTACAGACAATGTACGATTTAAAAGAAAATAAAAACAAACCTATCTGTAGAGTCATAAATGATCTTAATTTTGTTTACTTTTTAAAGATTTTAAGTAAGATGTAAAAACAGAGGCATCTCAATAGTGTTTCCTGAAATAGTACAATACTGTATCTTTAAAAGACGTAACGTATTGTAATGGCTTGTTAGCAACATCTGCATAAAACAGAAGACAAATTGTGATTATCTGTAATTAAATATACAGAAGTATGAGTAATTGAAAATTTAAAAAAGTAGACAACTTGCTGACATTTCCAATGGTGATAAAAACATATTCTTTAAGAGTCTCCAGCACCCAACTTGAAGAAAAACTGTTTGGACCAAGGAATAAAATATGAACAGAGAATGATAATACTATTTTTTGAGGGGGAAAAAAAGCTTGTGAAATCTAAGGCTTAGAGAATGTAATTCATTATATCGGAGTCTTATTCTCATAATATTAAAATATAAAGTGCATACATATACTTCTGCCAAGGTGATATTTAAGTAAATTCATTATTATGTGAAATATTAAATAAATTTGATCACTATCTATTAAAATATCTTTGAAAGTGAGATACATTTGAAAAGGTCAGGGAAATCTCTAATAAAAAAACTAATTGTTAAAAATATCTTACAAAAATATTTATATTTTGATACAGGTCTAAATATAAATATGTCTTACATGCTTTGCAAAGCTGTCTTTTGGAGTCATGACTGACTGTGGTAGAATATTCCTCAACATGTTTCCAAAGTGAATGTAATAGTTTGCATCTCCACTAGCAATATTTAAGAATTTCAGATACTTTGAATTTTCACTGATACCTGGATATTATCAGTATTTTTTGTTGTTGTTATGTTTTCTCTCTTAAAGACTCTTTATTATGGAAACTTTCAGACATGTAAAAGTAATCAAAATAGTATAGCAAACCTCCAAGCCACCATCCACCTTCCATGGTTATTGGCCAGTTATGGCCAATCTTATGTTACCTTCCTTCTCCTTTATTTTTTGGGTATAGATCTCTAAGATATGCACTGTTTTTATTTTATTGTCATAAGCTTTTTTAACTTTTCTTAGTTTATTGGGGTGACATTGGCTAATAAAATTATTTGGATTGGAAATGTACAATTCTGTACTACATCATCTGTATGTTTCATTGTGTTTTAACTATTCTGCTAGTTGTTGTTTGGACTGAGTTGTTGTGTCCCCTCAAAATTCCTTTTTAGAAGTCCTAACTCCTGATGTGAATATATTTGGAAATAGGGCTGTAAGGGAGTAATTAAGATTAAAGGAGGTCCTAAATGTGGGATTCTTATGCAGATAAAACTGGCACCCTTATAAGAAAAGGGAGAGATGACAAACATTTCTCTCTCCATGAGTACACACAGGAAAGGCCATGTGAAGATGCAGTGGGAAGGTGGCTGTGAGTCAGGAAGAGAGCCCTCACCAGAAACCAAATTGTCCAGCACCTTGATCTGGACATCTAGCCTCCAAAATTTGGAAAAAAATAAGTTTATATTGCTTCGGCCACCTAGTTTGTGGTATATTGTATGCCAGCCCACCTGACTAATACAGTTGTATATAGTGAGATCTTCTCATAATTTTAATTTGATTTCCCTAATGACTAATGATATGAACATCTAATCATGTGTTTATCTGTGTTCCATACAACCTTTTTAATGAAGTAATTGTTTGAATCATTCCCAATGATGAGAGGCAATGAATGATTTATTATGCTCTCTTTATATGCTGTATAAGCACCTAAACCATGTTGTTCATAAGGAGCTATGGCAGGACTGATAATTTTTGATATGCTGAACCTCAGTGATTCTAAAAAAATGAAAAGTTAAAGTTATACTTTGTATGATTATGAAATGAATGTTTGCTAAGTCACAGAGATAGTAGCATACATATATTTAACCAGAGCATAACTTATACAAATCTGACTGATATTCTGTTATTTATTTTGTAGAAAAATCTAATAAATCATTTGCACCCTATCTCATATTATATGCTGACATATTTATTTGTTACCCTTTGTATAAAATGTCTCCAAATACTTCTCTGTGCTTCCTATTTCTAGATTATCATCCTCTCTGTAAATAAAAAAAAAGAACAAGACCCAATAATATGTTGTATATATGAAAACCATTTTAAATGTGAATAATTGGTCATATAGATTAAAAGGAAAGTGATGGAAAAATATATTATGCCCAAACTAGTGGAAAGAGAGCTTTAGTAGCTATATTAATTTCTTACAGAGAACACTTTAGAATAGGGAAACTCACCATGTATAAAAAGGAGACATTGCCTAATGACAAAGAGGTCGATTCTACAAGACATAACGATATGTATGGTCCCAACGACAGTGTCAAAATATTAGAGGCAAAGCTGATAGACCTGTAAGAAGGATAAGACAAAACCACTATTATGGTAAGAGACTTTAACACTCTTCTTTCAGTAGTTGATAGATTCAACAGGAAGAAAATCAATAAGGATATATTTGACCTGAATAGAGCTATCAATCAACTTGATCTAACTGACATTTATAGAATACTCCATTCTACCAAAATAGAATACACATTTTTTTTTCAAATTTACATGGAATATTTACCAGTATATACCACATTCTTAGTCATAAAATATACCAATCTAAAGTTATAGAATTCAGGCAAAAATGGAATTAAATTAGAAATCAATAAAAAAGAAATAGCTGGGAAATTTCTAAATATTTTGAGGTTAAACAACACACTTCTAAATAACAGATAGGCCAGTGAAGAAAAATAAAAAGAAATTTTAAAATATTGTGAAATAGGGGTGACGGGATAGCTCAGTTGGTTAGAGCATCATGCTATAACACTGAGGTTGCCTGTTTGATTCCTGCATCAACCACTGTGAGTTACACCCTCCTTAAAAGAGTCAACTATGCCATTGTAGCATGAAAACAATGTATAACCAATGACCATGGCTGTTCCCCAATAAAAAAATTAAATGTATGGAAATATGACTAATGAAAATGTGTGGAATACAGCAAAAACAGTGCTTAGAAGGAAATTTAGGACTTTAAATGCTTATAACAAAAAAAATAAGATATAAAATAAGTATTCTAAGAGTACACATCTACAAACTGGAGAAACGAGCAATTTGAGTCTAAGGCAAGGAAGAGAAAAATAATAATGAAAATCATAGCAGAAATCAAATAAATTGAGAATGGAAAATGGTAAAGAAAATCAATAAAACCAAATCTGGTTCTTCGAAATTAAATCAATAAACTCTACCCAATCAAACCAATTAAATAAATAAATAAATAAATAAATAAATAAATAAATAAATAATAACACAAAATATCAAGAGCAGAAGGGAAGGAGTGTTCATCGTTACTGATCCCAAGAACATAAAAAGGATAATAATGAAGTACCCTAGACAAATCTGTAGCTTCAAATTAAATACCTTAGTGAACTGGACCATTTTTGTTTTTGGACACATGAACTACAAAAACTCACCACAAGGAAAACTGATTCATTGAATAGGCCTACATCTATATTAAAAATTGAATCAATTAATAACCTTACAACAAAAAAGTTTTTTCTCTGGTGAATTTTGCAAAGTTTATGTCTTGTGCAGAAACCTGCACAAGAATTCTTTTTTTTTTTTTTTTAAGATTTTATTAGGGAATTGGGGGAGGGAACAGCATTGGGGAAATCAATCGGGGAAGGGGAACAGACAAGTTCCAGTCCTTTTGTTCTTCAGCTTAGTTGTGGAGGACGTTGCTTCACTGGCCCATGTTGGTATTATCACTGCGCTCTTCCCGGGTGAAGCAGTCTCTTGCCAGCCATTAGATAGCCAGTCACAGTGATTCACGCTGGCTGCCAGCTACTCATGGAAGCCCCACTGCAGCCTACGTGGTCGCTGGTGACTCACGGCAGCCCAGCTCCAAGTCGAGCTGTTGTTCACCATCTTAGCTGTACAGGGCACAGCGTCACTGGCCCTCATGTCGGATTTGAACCGGGGCCCTGCTGTTCAGAGCTGGCGTCCCAAGCCAAATCTTAACCAACGTGCCACTCAGCCGGCCCCACAAGAATTTTTTTAACAACTTTATTCATAATTCCCCAAACTGGAAGCAACAAAATATCCTAAAGTAGGCGAATGGATGAACAAATGGAGTATGTTCATACAATGGAATATGGATTTTAAAGAATGAGTTATCAAGCCACAGAAAGACATAGAGAAAACTTAAATGCATGTTGCTAACGAAAAAAACCAGTCTGAAAGTGTACCTGCTGCTTAATTCCAATTTATGACATCTAGAATAGGCAAAATTGTAGAGAGAGGAAAAATCAGAAGATAGGGAGCAAGAGAAATAGATGAAGCACAAGGCATTTTGAAATTGGTGAAACCATTTTGTATGATATTATAATGGTGGATACGTGGAATTATACATTTGTTTAAACCTATAGAATTTTACAACCCAAAGGTTGAATTTTAATGTATGTAAATTTAAAAAAAAACCACAAAAACAAAACCAGAAAAAAACAAACTTTTAAATAGTCAGGAGATCCCAGGATACAATGCAGACTGTGACAAGAGAATCCAACTGTGTTACAAATTTATGAAACCACTGAATTTAAGGAGTAAGGCTCAGAGGTAAACTTAAGTAACTATGTAACTGAGTTGAGTTTGTTAGATTAAAGGCAAAAGGAACTGCTCATAAAACTTAGACCCTGTCACAGCTAAATAGAACCTATGGAGACATGGAAACTAAATATAATATTATATCCTGAATGAGATCCCAGAACTGTAAAAGAAGATATTGCAACACAGTGCTATAATTGATAGATATACCTTCTATGGGTGCAGGGATTAGCAGTAAAACTGGTGCAGACCAGTTGGTTGCTATACTTGAACTAGAACCATTGATTGGAACCTGGCCAGGCCTTTGCAGGTAAAGGAATAGTGGTAGCTTTCCTTTTTCATAGAAAAAGAGGGAATATAACTTCCTCTTCATTATTTAAAATGGACTATCCTAGGTCGACATAAATATTTAAATGTGACACATTTATGAAACTTCAAATTGAAGAATCTCAGTTTTTAACCAGTAGGGGGTAGAATTATACTAAAGTATGGTGTTTTTCTTACAATCTGTGAAGATGACTAAGTGGCAAGCACACACATGACTCCAGGTATACTGGCCATGACATTAACTTGTTTTCATTTGTCTTTACTATCAATTCTATTTGATTGCATTGGCATGTAAAATGGCCAAAACACCAGATGAAATATTTTTCATAATATTTTTACTATAGAGGAATATTCCATTTATATTACCAGTGAGTGTAATTGTAATTTATTTCTCTTTTAGATTCAGTGTAAGCCTACAGTTGAAACAAGAGAAATTGTTGAGTCATTAACTATTTTACCTTTATTGAAGTTTTCTTTCTTATTGCTGTTTAGGTAAAGTTTAGGGATGACCTATTCTATAGTATGCTAATTTACACTTACTAACTCAATATTTCAATTAAAAATCTCACCTGAAATATTGTGAAAATATCCATTTTTAAAATATCAATATGCCAGCAAGTTTATATATGCTCTTTACTACCTCATTCTGGCTCACTTATAATTTAATTTTATATAATGAAATTCAGTTTCTTTTAGTACAACATGCTTTATTTTTTTCCATCATCAAAAAAATCAAAGCCCAAGAAAGTAGCATTTATAAAAACACGATGCCTTTTCTTAAGTTCCAAGAGGAGCATAGGAAAACATAGAAGTACTTGCGGAGAACTCTGACATATTAATTATGTAAGCTGTTTTAAGTAACTACATGATGAAAATGTGCAAAAAATAATAATTTCATTCCAAGGATGTAACAGGGTGTGTGGAATTTTAATGAGTGTTTCATTTTGGAAGATGTGTTCATGAAACTTTCTTCCTTGGAAAGTTTTCCTTTTATTGATGAGATTAAAATAAATTCAAATAACACAAAATAAATATTTAGCAAACATTTTGGAGATAATGTGAAGTTGATCTCAAACAACCTTTGAGTATCTTTTACAAAAGAAACTGTGTAATTTTTTTCAAAAACAAACTTGAGCATGAACTTAACCATTTTAGTCTCACATATTTTTCACTGGTAATTCTATTATATATTTACTAAGATGGAATTAATGAATTATTACTACATGGTCAATAAATATAAAAAAATCAAACTATAATAATGATTTCAAAATCGGTATCATAATCTTCATAGCAGTTGTCTTGGGAGCATATACACTTATTTCTCTAATTGTAACATTGGACTATACAAAATTTTTTTTTTTCAAATTTACCTTTTGCTCTACAGGATAGATTACACATTTTGAACCAATAGTAACTTTTAAAAGAAGCAATAATTAGGTGCTTTCAAAAAATGAAAATATTTCTAAAGGATAATGCTTTTCCATCATAAAGATATTTACATTCTTTTAAAAATTGATTTCGAAGAATTACTAAAACTTTTGGACCAATTTTAGAGCACCCTTAAATGAGCTGTTACTCTCTTAAAGGAAGCACTTTATTAGCATGTTTGATTTAAAAGTCTAGTCATTTTCATTTATTTGTGCTTTGAGGTTTTTTTTTATTGCTCTGGCAATGAATTTAGCTTCTTTCCGAAAGACATGATCCATGGTAATAGCAGATTGCTAATAAAAGGAATGAGATGTGAGATGTTCTCACTGTCGTTAGTAGACAAATATGCCTTTTCTAGAAGAACTGACAATAGATACGCTGCGGAATGTCATTGCCTATCGGAAAGCTGCTCGAAAGATTCAATCTCACCCTGGGCACCAGAAGCAAGGATTTCTTGGTTATAAAGAAATAACCAGCAGAAATATGGCTTTGTGTTAATAAAAGTTTCCTCACATCACTTTAATGTACAAGCAAAAATGATTGAATATTCAGCCTATTTCCATGAGTTAAGAAGGACGTGACACTATCAGTGAATTATTTGTCTTTCCCAATAACAGGTATTAAAGCTGAACTTATTATTTATACCAGTGTAGGGTACCTTTCTTAAAGTTTCTTAAAATTATTAGATGCTCCAAACCTTACAACTTATTCTTTCCTTTAAAAATATTGAGTCAGTTAACAAGCTATTGAACATCACTAGATGAAGCAAAATATTTAACTTGCATGTCATGGAGACACACAGTATTTTTATTTCAAAGGAAGATGTTTGTATATGTAAATAGCAATGCCTAATCTTGGTAATCCTTTCCCACCAGGTCTGACAGAACATTTATCACTTTTACTAACACTGGCAACCCCTTAGCTGCTGACTGCTGACAGCTCTGTGTTTGGATTCTGGTTACCTTTTCCTGGCTGCGCATCTCATCGGCTAAAAAAAAAATTAAAATATGCCTACTGTGCAAGGGAGACTGAAAGTTAAAACTTGGGTGTCCTTAGCACAGTGTCTGGCACATTGTAGCCTCTCAATTGAGGATTCTGAAAATGTGACTTCTATTTATAGTTGTGCAAATTCCACAACGATTTTACCTTTATTTAATGTCATCACACTAGGCCTTTTCCTAATCAAAAAATAACAGGATTAGGCTAGATCAAGCTTGGAAAAACAGCCCATGGGCCAAATAAGGCTTGTGTCAGAGCTAAAAAGTATTCATACTTCTCTTTCCACCGTCTAAGCTCTTCTTGTAGGGCTAATAATCAAATTAACAGAGACAGATTAACAGGGAAAAAATCAAATTTTTAATACATGCACATTTGAAATTCTCATAAGCATGAAAATTTCAAAGACAGTGAGGCAACATTGTATATACATGACATTTTGGACAAAGGAGACAGCTGAGGCAACAGGGTATTAGATTTCAGAAGTGAGGATGGGCGATTTATAGGTAGTTGAGGAAGAGGGGAACACACATGGCACGTAAATTCTTGCTGAGAAACTCTGAAACTGTGGGACACAGAGTGTCTAGGTAACAGGCTTGCAGTCTTTCTAAATAATGCTACGTTGAAGATTGTTAAGGTGGTTAAGCCCAGGCTCCCTTCCTAAAGCAGGTTTTTCTGTCAGAATCTCTTGGACAGGAAAGAGGGTAGGAGCAAACGTCATTCCTGAATATTTAGTTTCTTAATAAACAGATTAAAATAAATATCCCATAAAGCAGCTTCAAGGTGGTGAAATTTTGGTTCCTTCATTTGCCACTTGTTTTTATAACTAAGTTTGATAGGGACACAGGCAAACCCATTTGTTACACATCGGCTATGATTGCTTCTGTACTGCAGTGAAAGAGTAAAGTTGCCTTTAAAGCTAAAAATGTTTACTATCAGTCTTTTTTTCTCAATCCCCCACTAGGCTATTTTAAGGTCCTTCTCCTCTGTTCTGATATTATCCGTATATAATAATTAGTTCAAAATAAGCCAACCTCTCCTGAAAGAAGAAGTAATGGAAATGTAATTATATATTCCTGTTCCTATATCCATGAAACCAAAGTCCACAGGTTCTTACTGAGAAATCGCCATCTCCACACCTGTGTGTTTAATTTCAATCCATTTCTTATAAAACTATAATGGCAGGTAACTGCTGGTAGATAATGTGTTGTTCCCTGCACTGTGTCTGCGGCACCATTTTGTTTAAGCTTACCATCTACTGCCACTGGAGCCTCGATCAATTCTACTTATTTGACCTACAGTGATGCTAAATCCTCAATGATATGAAAACATGTTTTTTCATATCTATTATCTGCTGCAGTGTGTACCTGGTAGCTATCCAATTTGAGACTAGGATATCACACTTTCGATGTATAATTTTATTTTAAAATCACTTTTCTCCTAAAACTGGGTACAATGAGTAAACAAGGCATCCTGCTTCTCCTACTCAAGCTGAAATTGACCCCACTGGACCCTTTCAACTTTCCAAAAGTTGCTCTGTCCTCAGTCAATTGTACCTGCCTCCATTCTCATGCTATAATGTCTTTGATAGCTTGAAAATTACAGTTGACATGTGGGTAACTGCTTCCATGTCGAATGAGGGCAGAGATTGCTGTGACGTTGGAATAGGGCTTAACCAGGCCTTTCTTGTTCCCTTAGAATTGTTCTAAATGTCATCAGGTCTTATTTCTGCAGGTAATTTTTGAAGTGCTAGAAACCAAGTTAAATTCTGGTGAAGTTTGTGTTGTTGAAAGCACAGGTTTTAGAGTCAGATTGGTCTGTGTTCAAGTAACCCTTCTACTCCTTGTGTTATTCATTTTACTAAATTTCAATCCTCTTCCCCCACTTTTGAATAAAAATAATGGAATTTATTGGAAATATTGCTATAATAATTAAATCAGGTGATTCTTATGTGCTTAGCACAGTGGCTGGCACATGTTAAGTACTCAGTAAGTAGCAGTTATTATTATGATCTTATTATTACTCAGTTGTTCAAGAATTGGCAGGTCGATGTATAATATCAGCACCATTTTAGAATTCCTAATGGTTCTGTATTAAATAGTATAGTTTTATAGAATTGGATTAAATAGCTGCATATCAATTAGCAGGAAAAACAATCTTTGGTCTAATGGGAACAAACAAATAAACAATGAATCAGAAATTCACAGTCACTTTAAAAACATACAATAGATAAGAGGTGTCAGGTCTACTTATATCACAGGTGGAACCAACCACATTTTGACTACATTGCTCTATTTGAGACTAGCCCTAATATGATCAAAAGTTAAGCATAATTTCAAAAGACTAGCAGAACAGTAAGATTTATAAATAGATAAAGCCAATAAGGCCATGGAACGAGTTTCAAACTCAAAAAATAAAGAAATGAGGCTGAGTCATATAATAAGATTTCTAGTATATAAAGGGATATTATTCAATAGATAATGACACATTATTTTTCTTTTATTACTTAGAAGGGAAGCAGGTAAAGGAGATAAAATTGCAGCATGGAGGATATAATGAAGGATTTTCCCACAGTTAAGGATATGAAACATACAAATGGGATACCCAAGGAAGGAAGAAGTCCTTTTCAAGGAAACAGATTTTTATCATCTAAGGTAGTTTAAATGTGGTCTTGCCTGAAGGTCAGAAAATGGACTTGGCAGCCTCTCAGGGTTCCATGCAGCCCTGTGATTCTTTGAATAAATATTTGAGTAGACGTTATTATATTTTTACAGTGGAAAGGTTCTGTGCTTTCAGGAAGGATTACCAGCCATATTTTAACATCATCTTCACAAATTTACTTTTATAGTACTCCCCTAAAGAGATATTTACATCCTTTTTACAAGAGAGTTTCCTATAGAGACTCTAAATGCAAGCAAACTCTGCCCCATATTGCCTTTATCTGGATTTGACGCTGAGCTCAGTGGGCATTAGAGTTTTTTAAATGAATACATTTCAGAGCATTGAGAAATGAACTTTAAGTGGCTTGTACTTTTCATAAAGCCTCTAGCCTTTAGAGTAAAAATACCAATGCATCCCAAGGAAATGCTATTTGCTATTCCTTAACCTCCATAAAATAAAGTAAAATGTTAGGAAGTAAGGTTTTTAATGTAAGAGAAGGGAAATACGAACATGGAATGCAAGAGGAAGTGAAGAGCTCTGTGGTAATCGGTTGGAATTGCAGGTATCAACATGAAATTATAAATACATATGTATATATGCCAATATATATTTATATATTTACATATATATTTGTAGGTATGTGTGTGTGTGCATGCACCGTTCATAACTCTACCAATGAAATTGCTTCAAAGCAATGAGACACAGGTATCAATGAGAAAACAGAGGTCCTTATAAATATTAATTCTAGTACCGAGACAGGGAAAATACACAATATAGCTGAAACATCTTTTTGTACCAGAAAGTCAGGAAGTACTCAAAAACTGGTAGGATTTAAGAGCTACTAAGGTAAACCTGATCAAGGGGGGGAAATACATGTCTCAAAGAAGGAAAAACTACAGAGAGAAGTGAGCTAATATTTTACACATACTTTTTCAAGCACAGCCTTTGCTGCTCCAGGGCACAGAGACACTGAGGATATGGATGAAGAAATGAGACAAAGACTGTACTTAAAAAAAAAAAAAAGTGAAATCACCGGAGCTTTGGCAGTCTCATGGGTATAAAGAGACAAAAATTAGAGACTTGCTAGTTTGCCCTGAAAAGGATGCAGGGAGAACTAAACCTGAACTTGTGCACCTTTTCTTCTCAAGACATTTGCCAAATGCTGAAACCGAACATTGCAGCAGAGGAAGGCACAAAGCAGGAAGCCTTTGAAAAACAGATTACAATTTCAGGCAGTCCCCCAGACCTACAGAAGACAAGAATTAGAATTTAGGATTTGCCTGGGTAAGGAGCCCAGGAGAACATCTCTACCAGTTCACTTCTTATTACGATAATCAGTCCATGTCATAGTACAGAAGAGCAGAAGAGTAAAATCTCTTGGAGAAAAATTGCATTCTACAGAGCCTACACATTTTTTAAAGTAACAGTGTATAGCATTTGATCAGAAATAATCATAAATTAATTATGAGTGTGATAAACAACCAAGACCAACACACACACACACACACACACACACACACACAAACCCCACAAACACATGTTAGAGACAGACATACAGAGGATCCAGATACAGAAGTTAACAGACCATGATTTAATATAGTTATCATGGAAAGAAGCAGACAAATTCAAATTGAACGACATTCTGAAAATGCAAAATTAGAGAAGACAAAATACACCTAAAAACAAAAACCTGACATGCACTTTAAGCAGTAACCATGAAAACTGGTAGAATGATTCTTGATTAAAAGAGACTAAAAAGGCATTCCAGTCATGCACAGCTAATGATGGGGATATATTCTAAGAAGTGTACGGTTAGGTGACTTATTCTTTGTGTGAACCTCACAGAGCATACTTACACAACTCGAAATGGTATAGCCAACTGCTGTTATTGTATGTGCTGTGCTTTTGTACAACTGACAACACTGAATTCAGGTTTGTTTGCACCAGCATCGCCACAAATGCATGAGTCATTGTAGTATATGCACTGAAGGTTGGCTTTTCTTTTTGTAATGCAAGTGCTTGCTTGACTTCATCTTTCTAAAGAGGCATCCATTTCAGAGCCTCTTCTTCAGAGGAGGCCATTGTTTAGCACAGAATTAGATGAAGGACCAAGCCACTATCCCCCACTAAGAATTGTTTGTTTTAGAAATCTTGGTTGATTTAGATACCTGAGCATTTGGACTACTTGTTTTTTTTCTCTTCCCATTCTTTAAATTCTCACCCTCATGTTTCTTGGGGTTTATTTTAAAGATTTAAATTTTTTTTTATTTTTTTTATTGGGGAATCTGGGAAGAAGGGGAACCAACAAGTTGCTGTCCTTTTGTTCTTCAGTCTAGTCGTGGAGGACGTCGCCTCACTGGCCCATGTTGGTATTATCATTGTGCTCTTCCAGGGTGAGGCAGTCGCTCGTCGGCCTCTGGACGGCCGCTCACGGCAGCTCATGTTGGCTGCCAGCCTCTCACACTGGCTGCCAGCCACTCACGGTAGCTTACAGCAGCCCACTGCAGCAGGGGCTGCAGCCTTTGCCATTGCTGGCGACTTAAGGCAGCCCAGCACCAGGTCAAGCTGTTGTTCACCATCTTAGCTGTAGAGGGCGCAGGGTCCCTGACCCTCATGTTCAATCAAAACTGGGGCCCTGCTGCTCAGAGCTAGAATCCCAAGCCAGCTCTTAACCAACATGCCACTTGGCAGGTCCCTCACTCTCATGTTTAAATCCACCAGTAAAGAATAAACTTGTGAAACCTTAGGCTCCCACCCTGGGCTCCAACAAAAGCAGAGCCCAAGGCCCGAACTCACAAACTCACATTCTCACATTCTCTCTCTCTCTCTCTCTCTCTCTCTCTCTCTCTCTCTCTCTCTCCACCTAGTACTCGCTATGTACCACATGACCTGACTTGTACACTCCAGGGCCTGTAAGTAATAAACTTTTTTTTTTATTCAACATTTCCTGAAGAGTATCTTGCAATCATAGTAAGAACTATAAGGGTCAGTCCAATCAAACATTGGCTTAAAAGGGGAGATGTCAGTGGGATGTTTACAGAGGCCCAGGTCAGTGAGTACCCCTAGGCATATCTAGCTGATGACATTGCTACTGAAACACTGAGATGACACAAAATAGTAATGTGTTGTGCTATAATGTTACAGCTGCTATAGTGTCACTAGATGATAGGAATTTTCCAGCTCCATTGTAATTTTATGGGACCACTTTCCTTTACATGGTCCTTTGTTAACCAAAACCTCATTATGGGGCACATTATTGTGTATCATTATAAATATTCATAATACTTTACTAGAAGGATTAATGGTTTTTTACAAAAGCACTATAAGGGTCGGCCAAGTGGCTCAGTTGGTTAAGAGCTCGCTCAAGAGTTTGAGCTCTGAGCAACAGTGGTTCGATGCCCAGCCTGAGCTGAGCAGCTGCTGAGCTGCCAACAGGTGGCAGGATGGCTCAGCTTAAAAAAAAAATCACTATAAAGACATTTGGAATAACTGAAAAATGTGAATATGGACAATGCATTGCTTAATACATGGTAAGTTATCAATATTAAATTATTGAGTGTGAATGGGCACCGATATTAGAAGAATGAGTGTATTGTGGGTTTGTTTTAAAATATATATTGCCAGAATATACAATCTTAGTTTATAGGTTTAAAGTGATGAGAGGTGTTTTGATGAATCATTTGAGAATTTGTTGTACTTTCCAGAGAGAAAAAAGATAAAGAGAACCATAAATGCAGTAAAATAATAACTGGTGAAATTTGTATTCCAATATAAAAGGGAGTATTCATTGTCCTTTTACTTTTAGTTTTCTCTGACTCCTAAGTTTTTCAAAAGGAAAATTTAAAAGTGAAAAAAAATAAAGAAATTAACATGCTATGCATAATTACCATCACCATGTCACTTAGTTTTAAATAATTGCCATTTATCTCATTTTTCATCTTCTATCAGAATTTTAGTATGTAAGATATTGGCTATGACAGAAAAACTTGCTTTCTGATCTCAGCCCTAGTCCTTATAATCTCTGTAATTTGAGCAATTATGTAGTTCTCTGAGTCTCATTCCTTTTTTATAAAATATAATTATAGTGCTAATCTCATAGTTGTGTTTTGAGAATTCGCTGAGTTGATGTTTGTAAAACAGTTTATGATACCATCAACAGCTACAGAGGGTGCCAAAAAAACATATACACATTTTAAGAAAGAAAAACTATTAAAATTGTAATACCCAATATATACCGATAACAAAAGTTGAATCCACGTCACGTTTGACTTCTGCAATTACAAGAGGCGCTCAAAAGTGGTTACCATCAACGTCCAGACACTTCTGGTTATGGAGACCAACTGCTTGAGCAACGTTAACCAAAGTGTCCACTTGTGTACATTTTTTTTGGCATCCCCGGTATTAATAACTGGAACAGAGAATGTTTAGATTCTCCCATATTCAGTTTTCTTTCTGGACACAGAATTAGATTATATTTCCTTTCCCTTGTAATTATGTGGAATATTATGTGGAGTGAGTTTTGGCTACTGGGTTATTGATGCCCCAGGTGGGATGGAGCCGGATAGCGTGAGATTTCATCACACTACTTGAAGGATGTGCAATTTGAAACTTATGAATTGTTTATTTCCCGAATTTTCCATTTAATATTTTAAACCACGGTTGACCATGGGTAACTTAAACCACAGAAATCAAAACCATGTATAAGGGAGGACTACTGTAGCCTTAAATCTAAATTCACTCCCCTTCCATTGATCAATCATCAAACTCTGTCAATTTTGCCTTGTAATATCTTTTACTTCCTTCTGCAACATCATCTCTCTCAATCAAAGTTACCACTTGAATTCACATGGACTGCTGTTATAGGCTTCTCCTTGTTCTCTTTGTATTTATTCTGCAACCTGCAATCTATACCACAGCCACAGCAATCTTTTTAAAAACACAAATTGGATCATTTCAAATGTCTGTGATGTTTTACACACACACACACACACACACACACACACACACATATAATTAATATATGTATCTATGTATTAAGAAGAGTTATACCTATTGAGTCATTGAAAAAAATAGTTGAGAATATAGATGCAACTTCTATCTTTGAATTAGGTTTTCTTATAATATTTTATTATTACTATTGTTATTTGTGGTTATGATTATTTTATGTAGTGTGGACAGCCTTTGCTTAAACTTAACACCAACAACAAAACAAACAAACAAACAAAAAAGCTTGCTTAAAAGGGAGGGGCATCCCCATTAAGAAAAAAACCTGCAGCAAAAGAGCATACTCTCTCTTTAAAACAGTTGGTCCATCATAGCCCAGGATAATTCAATAGGAAGTTTAGAAATACTCTTTAAAATCACCCGTCTAATAAAATTGGTTTTTATATTAGGGAATAAATTGTAGTTATTAAAATAATGCAATGAAAAATATAAGGATAGAACAATTAGGATTTGAAAATCCATTGGACTATTCTATGTTAGTGGAATTTTTTTCTTTTTATTGAGCAATTAGTCTCCCCATGCTGTAGTGAAATACTAAACAAATATATTATGATGCTTATATAGAATGATCCCTAGGAGTATGAAAACATTTAAATTTTTCTTGAGAAATTGATGTCCTCACTTATTGAAAAATAAGCAGTGGAAGCCTGGTATTGAATTGTCATCACTGAAGACCAGTTCTAAATGCTACATACCCCAGTAGGTCTCTTCATAAAACCTTGTTTTATATACTCCATCCTCTGAAGACATTCTAAACATAGTTAACATTGACTAAGTTTCTTTGTATTAGGTTGATAAGTTATGTTTAGCTTTCAATAATATGTCATATATATATATATATATGCCTTTCTAATTCAACAATATGCTAGGAATTAAACAATAATTCATAGCAGAGGACTGATCTTATTCATGTTTATCAATACTTACAATCATTTGCATCTAGAGATGATGCTATTCATTGCAATAATTTGATTGAGATCATTAAGAAGAGATCATTTTTGAAACCATTAGCATTTCAGATAAATTTGTTATAGGGCATAGAAGAAACCTCAAAACTATTGCTTAACTTTTGAATTTTCTAAAATAATTAAGCCAAAAGTTGGTCTCTGTGTTTGTTTGCATATCTCCTCTAAAAAAGTTAGAGCATAAAGGAATTTATATTGGAATTTTGTATATGCATTGATTGTGGATATATTTATACCTTGAACCAATAAAAATAGAAGACTCAGGGATATAATTTTATTAACTAAATATAACATTCATACGTGACTTTAGGAGCAGCTTATTTTCAAATGTGTTTGATTGGTTTGCAAGGACTGCAATAACAAAGTAACAAAGACTGGGTGGGCTTAAACATTTTTTTTTTTCAGTCCTGGAGGCTAGAAGTCCTTGATCAAGCTGTCATCCAGGTTGGTCTCTTCTGAGGCCTCTCTCCCTTGGTTTGTACATGTACATCTTCTGGTATCTCCATATGGTCCTTCTCTCTGTGAGTATCTGTGTCCTAATATTTTTATAAGGACATCAGTCATATTGGGTTACAGACTCATCGTAAGACTTTATTTTAACTTAATCTCTCTTTTTAAAGAACCTGTCTATAAATATATTCACATTCTGAGGCAGTGAAATTTAGAACATCAACATGTAAGTTTGAGAGGGAGCCCATAACATGCATCTCTAAATATGTTATCTATATCATCAAATTTGTGCTAGATTGTGATTTTGGAACCAGAAATCACAACGGAAGTGAGAAATCACTTTCAGAGTTTCAGAAAATCATTTTTACTAGTCAACTATGTTTTTTGATATGTCCACTCCTATTAGGGTGTTAAAGACATAATTGGATGGCTTACTGAGTGATTTGTGGTCATAAAGAAATTTCTAAAGGCTGAAAAGTTGACTAGACTTAAATGTTTGTACATTTAGTTTAATCGATCCCTGGTGATGTGTACTTGAATGTGCCTTGTTCTCTGTCTGTCTGATGAAGCCTTCTTAGAGCAATATGGGCCTCTTCATCTCCTCAATATAGGAGAAAAAATAAATTCCAGACAGATTCACAAAAATATTTACATGCAAATGCATAATGTAATTTAATTATGCTGTCACAGTGATCTTTTTTTATTTTTCAATAATAGTTTACATTGAAACGTTATTTTGTATTTGTTTCAGGTGTGCAGCATAGTTGTTAGACATTTATATAGTATATGCAGTGATTCCCTCGATTAGCCTGTTACCCATCCGGCACTATTCAGAGCTATTACATTATTACTGACTATATTCCCTATGCTGTACTTTACATCCCCATGACTACTTTGTAACTACCAATTTGTATTTCTTAATCCCTTCACCGATTTCACCAGACCCCCTAAACCCCCTCCCATCTGGCAACCATCAGTTTGTTCTCTGTTTCTATGAATCTTTTTCTGTTTGTTTTTTGTTTTTTGTTTTGTTTTTGTTTATTTTGTTTTTTAGATTCTACATATAAGTGGTATCTGTCTCTCTCTGTCTGACCTATTTCATGTAGCATGATACCTTCTAGGTCCATCCACGTTGTCACAAGCAATAATATTTATTTTTTATGGCTGAGTAATATTCCATTGTATATCTATATGCCACTTCTTTATTTGTCTATTGATGGGCATCTAGGTTGCTTCCATATCTTGGCTATTTGTACATAGTGCTGCAGTGAACATAGGGGTGCATATCTTTTTGAATTAGTTTTTTTAAATTTCTTTGGATAAATATAGAAGTAGAATGGCTGGGTCATATGATAGTTCTATTTTCAATATTTTGAGAAACATCCAAACTGTTTTCTATAGTGCCTGCACCAGTTTTCAATCCCACCAGCAATGTACAAGGGTTTTCTTTTCTCCACATCCTGGCCGACACTTGTTGATTTATTGATGATAACCATTCTGATATGTGTGAGATCATGTCTTATCATGGTATTAATTTGCATTTCTGTGATGATTAGTGATGCTGAGCATCTTTTCATATGTCTATTGGCCATCTGTATGTACCCTTTGGAGAAATGTCTATTCAGGTCCTCTGTACATTTCTTAATTGGATTGTTTGGTTTTTTTTATGTTAAGTTGTATGAGTTCTTTATAAATTTTAGATATTAGTCCCTTATCAGGTATATCATTAGCAGGTATCTTTTCCCATTCAGTCGGCAGTCTTTCATTTTGTTGATGATTTCCTTTGCTGTGCAAAAACCTTTTAGTTTGATGTAGTCCCATTTGTTTATTTTTTGTTTTGTTATCCTTGTTCAGGGAGATACATCAGAAAAAAAAATATCACTAAGACAAATGTCGGAGAGTTTACTGTTTCCTTCTAGAAAGAAAAATGGCTTTCTTGGTTATGGTTTTAGGTCTTATATTTAAGTCTTTAATCCATTTTGAGTTTATTCTTAAATATGGAGCAAGGAGTTGGTCCAGTTTCATTATTTTTTTGGGGGGAAGAGGGGAAGCATGTATCTGTCTAGCTTTCCCAACCCCATTTATTGAGTGGTCTGTCTTTACTGCATTTTATATTCTTCCCTCTTTTTTATAGATTAAATGACCATACACACAGTGATATTCAAGATGCTTTCTAAGAAGTTCTGGGTTCCCTAAGGCCCTTTTAGGAAGTAAAAAAAGTAAAAAAACAAAAAACAAAAAACAAAAAATTGTTAAAAAGTGAAAGCATGTTGTTGCATCGAAATTTACACTGATGTTGCAAAAGCAATTTTAGATAAAAATTATGGCACCTTCGCATGAATTAAAGCAGTGGCACTAAGCTGCGCTGGTCTTCATTATATTTGCAACACCAGGAACTTACAGTAAACAACTCCGGGTTTCACTTAACAGTGTCACTGATGAAGCGGTACACATTATCGATTTGATTAAATTTTGACTCTGGAGTATATGTATTTCAATATTCTGTGTAAGAAAATAGAAATTAATCATAAGGCAATGTTGCTGCCTAACTATGATGACTGTTGCTAGGAAAAACATCTGTGTGATGGGGAGGATTATTGTTTCAGTTGCAAACTGAATTAGTTGTTTTTTTATGGACACTATTTTCACTAGAAAGAACTTCTGTTAGATAAACTGGTTATTCAGACTTGCATATATTTCAGACATTGTTTAACAGTAAAGAACTTGACATATCTCTTTAAGGGAAACAAATTATAGTATTTGTTGTGAGTGATAAAATTTGAATTTTCATCCAAATATTAGAATTTTAGAAAACTTGATTTACTCCTGAGGACTTTACAGCTTGCCAATAAAGACTTTGTTGAAGAAAACTAATGGTGACACTAACAAATTTATTATTTAATATTATATAAAGCCATATGTTAGTATTTTGCATACCTGCATAACTCAGTGAACCAGCATTTCCCTAATGATTATAATGTTGTAACATCACAAATAGATAAGGATGCAGTTAAAGGGCAAGACAGATCTATGGATTGTAATATAATAAAGTATAACATGTTAATTGATATTATTTTAGAATTCATATATGACTAATCTTAAAGAAACTACCACTTGTCAACATTTGGTGTGGCATCAAAGATTTATACCCACCCATTTCAGTTTGAAGTACATGGATTTTCTTCATGTACTTCAAACAAAATGATATATCACAACTAACTGAATGCAGAAATAGGTATGAAAAGCCAGTTATTTTGTAATCGGCTAGTATTCAAGAGATTTTAAAAAACTAAATAATGTGACTTTTCTCTAATCTCTTTGGTGTTGGAATATTTAGTTAATGTTCATATAAATATGTTTTTGTTTTAACATATGAATTTATTTTTATTTTAAAATAAGTTAATATTTTTTAAAAACCCATTTTAATTTAAGCATGATAAATGAAAATAGATTAAACACATATAAAAAAGAAAAGTTTTCCCTGCACTCATAAATATTTTTTAAGAATATTAAAGTCCTGAGAACTAAAAGTTTGAATACTTCTATCGAAAGAAAATTACAGACAATGCAATGACAGTATTTGTTATGTGTTTGATACACTGTAGGTTGTCAAGTTCACTCATGAAACACAATTTTAATAGAGTAGATTAATAATCTTCTTTCAGTCCCATCTCTGGCTGTGAGTATAATCTGATTGGGGGAAATCATAAGAATCATAGCTAGAAATAAAACTCTTGATATCAGAAATGTAATTACTCATATTTTACATTATAGAGGTTTCCTTCTGCATTCAGTGAATCTTAATCACTGCCTACATTTCTCAAACTCAACTGTCACCATCTACCAACGACTCCATGGCCTCACCCTGAACTTCAACACTAGGTTCTGATGATCAGTGTGCTTTCAATCTAGCCACCTGTGCTACCCAGGAGCTATAGCAAACTTTTGTTTTTTAATTGGGGAATTGGGGAGGGGGACCAGCCAAGCTGTTATTCTACAATCTTAGTAGTGGAGGGCGCCAGTTGCCATCTGGCAACCCGTCGGCAGCTGGTGGCCTCTAAGTTCAAGGAGCTGTGTTATAATCTTAGTTGTGGGTGGGCGTAGCCACCATTCATGCAGGGATCGAACCAGCAGCATTGTTGTTAAGAGCGCATGCTCTGTCCACAGAGCTATCTGGGCGGCAGCTCAGCTCAAGGTGCCAAATTCAGGCTTAGCTGTAGGTGGGCATAGCCCACCATCAAACAAGCAGTCTTGTTGTTAGGAGCATGTGCTGAGCCATCCTGCCACCTGTTGGCAGCTCAGTTCTGGAACAGCTCACTGGCCCATGTGGGAATCGAATCAGCGACCCGGTTGCTCGGAGCTCACATGCTCTTAACCAACTGAGCCACTTGGCCAGCCCCATAGCAAACTTTTTTGAAGACAATATTTATTTCAGCACTTCTGTACTTAAAGCTCTCCAAAAAAGGTGTTTTTTTTTATTTGCTTAATTCAGTGGAAGCAAACTCACCCCCTTTGCAACATGCTTTACTTAAGCCTGTTTCATCTAGCCTTTACCAACCCCTCAGCCCTCTCCGCCCTGTCCCCATCTTTGTTCACACTGCTCAGCCACTCTGACATCTTGTTTCTTATAAATTCCTAGAAAATTCCCCACTCAAAGGCTTGACCTGAAACTCTAGTCCCCCAAATATTCACATGACTAAAATCAGCTTGTCTTACACATAAATGGGCCTCTATAATGGTGTTCATATATTAGTACCTGTGTATGTATATATGTGTATATACAGGTATATAGCAAATGTATTTTATATATTATATATGTATATATTATATACACAACATATCATATGTTGTTTGTGTTTATGTGTATATATACATATACATACATACACTGGGGCTCCTTCTATCCTGCACTTCTACCATCTCAGAGACTATCGTTTCTGCCCAGTTGGAAAGCAGAGAGAGAGAAAGAGAGAGAAATCAAGATATCCTTTCTGTAGATTCCATTGGTATCAGGCATATAGCTTGACACTTTTTGTTTGCATTAATGATTAGCTTCAATGCAAAGTTTCCAAAAGATATTATTTTATACCAAATCAAAATACAGTCATACCTCGGTTTGCAAGCATAATTTGTTCCAGACATAAACTACTCGTATTGCAAGACATCGCTCGTTTACCAAGTTAAAATGTATTTTTAGGTTGGTGCAAACATAATTGTGGTGTTTGCCATTGCAAATAGATGCACAAACCGCTATTACGTTTGCACCACCCTAATAGAAATGTTTGCTCATCTTGCGGAAGACTTGTAAACCAAGTTACTCACAATCCAAGGTTTCACTGTATAAACTATTGTATTGTGACAACATTTAACTTAAGTCCTTTAATTTGTAGTTAAAGAAACAAGCAGAAAATTAATGTAACTTAACTCAGATCATATAATGGAACAAAACTCAGCTGCACTAACTCCCCTATTTCAATGACTCTAAGAACCACAGAATATGAAATATAAAGGTTTATTTTGTTTGTTCTTAATTGTTAATTCCCTTTCATGCAGTCTACTATTTCTTATCCAAATATTTTGAATGTGAAAATAAAAGGAAAAAGAATATTGTGGTTTTAAAATGGAAATAGTAATAAGAAGAGTAAATTTAATGGTGGCTAGTTTTCTGAAATAAATTTAAACATTTACCACTTCAATTGTTAAAGAGAAAATGAGGAGTGATTTGCAATAGCATATTTGGTTTGAATGAGAATAAGAGGATTTGATGAAAAACAATATGAAATGCTCTAATCTTCCAAAATTTTGTCAAGGAAGCAAAAATTTAACATTTGTAAAATCTCTGTTTTTTAAAAATCAAACTCTACTTTGTAGTTCAGAAAATATCCCTGATCTGCTCTATTTTATATGCCCTATCCAAGCCCTGGGGTAACTAATCCTGGTCCAGCAATGCCTCTCTGACCTGTTCAGTTGCTGAAGAATGGTCTTCAGACAGCTCTTAAATATTTACAAGTCTAATTTGTCAATTTATAAATAATAATACTGAGAAAGAAAAGCTATAATTATAAACACTATGAAATTGTTCACTTAGAGTATGGCTTTGATTCAGTTATATTGTTGTACAGATCTGTTTTCTTTCTTAAAATTTGCAAGAGTAATATCTGTATTTTTTTTTGGTTTATGAAGAACATATACAATTACATTAGTCATGATTGTATTAAAAAAACCAGCTGCCTCCTTAGAAATATATCACTGAGTTTTACTTATTGCTTTAATCATTACAATATTATTTTATATTTAGTTTGATAATGTGTGTCACATAAGACAAAAAATGTTCTAATGTCAAATGAAAACTAAAATAAAATGTTTAATATAGCAAATATACCATTCCACTGACAATATTATGGGATATAATTTTTATTTTTAGAAAACAAAATGACTACCATTTTAATTAAAAGATGATGAGCTGGTTATTATTGCTGCCTAGGAAGACTGCGAATATGCTGGGGGTTATCACTATAATAACCTTCATTATCATTTTGGAATCTGTACACATTATCTGTTCTTTAGCTCAGCTGATGACCAAATGAAAATATTCTCATAGTGCTAAGTTGCAAATTCAGTGCCAAAAGGAGCAGCAAATAAAATCTTGTGCAGCGATTTAACAGGCTTCCTAAATATTTTGAAATTGCTGAGCATTAGGCATGTAATCTTTCTATATCTATATTTTTAAAGTTTTATTACAGATCTACAGTATGAGCAGAGACAAGCCTCTGGGCTTCAATAGCCACCAACTGCTATTGATACTCTGTGCAACTTCAATAAGAGGAAAAATGAGCATATGAATGTATTCATAGACTCTATGGGGGAAAGTTCCTATGTTGGAATACTAGCTCTAAGCTGAAGTTATTGTAGTTTTCACTGATTTAAAATAATGGAAAATCATTTTGTGAAAGGTGTAAAATAGTTTTAATTGCATTATCTGTGTAATAAGAAAACTTGTAAGTCAAATTGTCAGCCCATCACTTTTGCTAAGCCCTTTATAATTGGTCTACCTTTTTTATTGACTCCCTAGGACTTGTCAAGACTCTTTCCATGTTTATTTCCAAATACACAACTTTAAAAATACATTTTTGTTAAAGATTTAATTGTTTGTTAACTTTTTGAAAAGTACATGCTATTTTTAATTATGTACATGAAAGAACAAAGGCAAATATTCCCAAATTAATTATATTAATATACTTTAAAAATTACTCTAAACTAGTGATAAATTTCTTTGTAAAATACCTATCATAGTTTATATTTACACAACCTAAAAGCTTATAGATCATAGATTTTATATAGTATGCAGAAAAATTGACAGTAATAAATACATGGTGGTAATTTTATTGGTTAGGATGGTTATCTACCCCTAGAATATGGAAATTCCAAACAATCTGCATTACATCTTATTTTGAGTCTTAATTCAGAAGGCATGTTTCAGACAAATTGAACTGAAATCTTAATAGGTAGCCTATAAGTGTACTGAGTGGCATTATTCAGAATTTTCATTTCTTATTTTTAAGAATTATTTTAATCAACTTTTGCAAATTGCTTTCTTCCAAGTTGGCACTGAAATGTTGCCTAACCTATGCAATAACATCGGTGTAGTCCCTGTGAGTTTGATACACTGTATTTCAAGTAGTTTGCCCTAAAATAAAACACATTCATTTAAAGGAAGTGCAGTTTTTTGGCTTGGTAGATATGGGAGGATATAGAGATATAAGACTGAGCAAACTGACACACAAATGAATGACTACTCCTAAGCAGGATATGGATAAGAGACAAAAATTCCATAACATCTTAAGCAAGACAGATATTATTTTGGTGAAGGAATCAGGAAATTTTTCATGGTATATATCTTTAGTCATAAATAATAGTCATAAAATACTTAGAATTACATGATCCCTTCTCCTGAAGATCTGAAACAGATTCTTTACCAGCAAAATAGAATACCAGGGGAAGATAAGATTTAGACTTATAGAAACCAGTGGTGTAGGAAATGTAGAAAGCAATGACATAGTAATAGGAATGCATCCCTGGAGAAGACATTTTCAAAAAAGGAATGATTTTTATATAGCAGGAAGGTCAGTGAGAACTGTTGCATGGTATTCTTCTCAGGATAATAGCTATAACATAGTTTTGTTTCAGTTTTTAAGTTTAAATCAGCTTAATATATTGGCCCTTAATGTTTTTTGTTGATAGCTTACTTTAATACAGAGGAAGGATAGTGGAATAGTTAACACATTTTCTGAGGCCTGATTGCCCATTTTTAATTCTACCTGTGGGTAGGTTTTTTAAATGGTGTGCCTTAATTATAAAATAGTGGATAATAAAAAGTGTCCACTTGATAGGATTGCTTGGGGGATTCTATGGATTAATAAATGAAAATATCTTAGAACAGAAGCTTGCACATAGATATTAAGCAAGTGTTTACTCTAAGTATCAGTTTCAGCATTTAGTTAGTCAGATACGGAGTATCAGTGCTAAATTAATAATTCCTATTAATTAAAGGACTACTATTCAGCCATAAGAAAAGGTAAAATAATGCCATTTGCCACTACATGGATGGATCTTGAGATTATTATGCTAAATGAAATAAGTCAGACACCAAAAGTAGAGAACCATATGTATTCACTGATATGTGGTATATAAAACTGAAAACAACAAAGGAATAAGACAAAAAATGAAGAAACAAAAACTCATAGACACAGACAACAGTATAGTGGTTACCAGAGGGTAATGGGGGGAGGGGAGTGGTAGATAAGGGAGAAAGGGATCAAATATATGGTGATGGAAGGAGAATTGACTCTGGGTGGTGAACACAAAATGTGATATATATTATAGATGAGGTATTACAGAATTGTACATCTGAAACTCATGTAACTTTACTAACAATTGTCACCCCAATAAACTTTAATTAAAAATAAATAACTAAATGATAAATAAATAAATTCCCTAGTGGAAGAAGTTAAGGGTTTGCATATGAATGAGTTAAAAGATTATTTGCAATTGCTTCAAGAGGACATCCCCAAATACAATAAAAATATATGTTACCTGCAAAAATTTGTTTTGTGAAGTATTTTATAGACCTTACTTTTTTATAAGAAAGTATCATTTTTAAAAATCCTAATTTTCCAATGAAACATAATTACTTAATATTCGATTAGCATTTTTTAAAAGATTTTATTGGGGAATTGGGGGAGGGGAACAGCATTGGGGATTTGGGGAAGGAGAACAGACAAGTTGCTGTCATTTTGTTCTTCAGTCTAGTTGTGGAGGAGGTCGCTTCACTGGCCCATGTTGCTATTATCATTGCGCTCTTCCCAGGTGAGACACATGACTTGCCGAGCCCTGGATGGCACTCATGGCGGCTCTTGGCAGCTCACGCTGGCTGCTGGCCATTCACGCTGATTGCCAGCCACTCACAGTAGCTTATGGCAGCCCACTGCAGCTCCATTGCCACCTAGGCCGTCGCTGGCCACTCATGGCAGTCCAGCTCCAGGTTGAGCTGTTGTTCACCATCTTAGCTGTAGAGGGTGCAGTGTCACTGGCCCTAATGTGGGATCTGAACCAGGGCCCTGCTGCTCAGCGCTGGCATCTGAAGCCAACTCTTAACCAACACACCACTTGGCCGGTCCTTCTGTTAGCATTTTTAACAGTATTTAATATAAAACTAGATTGGTGACTAAACAAAATAAATCCATAAAGATTTAATTAAAGCACTTTATGAAACAAATTTGAGATTTAAATTTTATGTACTGTCCTTAAATTTAGTTGGCTAGAACTTTTTAAAAATGTACTAGCTTATTACTACAAATAATTCCTCTTAAAATAGGTATTAATTAGTAACTTGATAAATAATATGTCTTAAATTTTTGTGAACAGAAAGAGAATGTAATTCATATGAAAAGTTCTGACTTTTAAAACTTTTAGAAATATTCTATATTATATTAGAGGTGATATTAGTTTAAGTGATTTGAAAAGATTATAAGTTTTGCCATCTTCAGAAGCATAAATATATCAGCATTGAAAATCAGGATTACTGGCTCCCTATATAGTCAGTTTTATCTATCAATTCCAGGTTCATGCTTGGCTCAAGTGTGATTATAACTAGGAATAGATTCAAGGGGTTGATAAAATATGTATGTTTGGAAAATATTCTGAAAATTAAGGGTGGTCACATTGTGTAAAACATAAAGTTATTAACAAGTAAACAAAAAGAACTGGCAGGTAAAGAGCTACTCACATTTAGCAAAACATTTATCAACTTGAATTTGCTTTAAAAATAATGAACAAATGGTTTTTTCCTTTTTTGAAACATGGGAATCAAAAATGAGAATTCTCAAGCCTAATAAGAATGGGTGCATAAAATACTTAAATGTTCCTTAAGAAAAGTTCATTGCATTAACATTTCTCATCTGTTAAACATTGTATATTAATAATCGATTTCATCCTTACAGAGGATAATAATAAATTTAAGGAAAACCAATATTGAGAACTTTTTCTCACTATGACATAATGTAAATGATACAGGTAATGTTATATTGCTGTTTATACAATTTCAAAATGAGTAATAAATATTGCATCAGTCCATGGAAGATATTATTAGTCATGATGTGCATTTTTATACCTGGAAATGAAGTTGTTTTAAATGTTATATGTAATGAAATGGGTTATAAATAACCCATTATTTCATCAAAAGCAATGTTTCAATAATGAAACTATGCACTTTAATAAAAGTATATTATGTGTTTAGCACTGCATTGGGTTGCAGAAAAAAAACTGATAAAATGGTTATTGCTCTTATATTTCAGGAACAAATGTGTTAATGGGGACGTGGATTTGATTCTTGAGGCTGCCTTAACAAATTACACAAATTTAGTGGCTTCAAACAACAGAAATGCATTCTTTCAGAGTTCTGAAGGCTCAAAATCTGAAATTAAGTTTTGACAGGATCACATTCATTTCAGGGGCTCTAAGGAGAATCCATTCTTTGCCTCTTCTAGCTTTTGGTGGTTTCCTTGGCATTCCTGGGCTTCAGGCTGCATTACTTTATTCTCTGCCGCAGTCTGCAGGGTAATAGGTAATTAACTATATTCTAAAAAATAAAAAAAGGAATAAATGTTATAAAAGATATAATGATTAATTGAAATAGGACAAGAACAGAATATTCCAGATAAATTTTCCTCCTGGAAATGAAATAACTTGCCTTTCAGGAATTAATATAATTGTTAGGTATATACAAATGCAAAAAAAAGGCCATTATGAATCAAAACAATTGAATGATTGAAGAAATGAAAGACTCAGAGTACATTATGTGTTTGGAACAGTAAATAAATTAAAGACAATTTATGGATTGCAATAAGGATGGCGGTATAAATTCAAAATGCTTTTGCCCTCCAAAGTTCCATAACTCTTAGAGACAGATTATAGTCTATAGAAAGGTAAAAAGTTAAAGCATTCATTTAAAAAATACAAAAGCATCTCACAAATGCATTCCTAAACCTTATATTTAGCTTAGAATGCACCTGCTACTTCAGCTTATATGAAGCAGGACAAGAAAGCGTTGAACTAGAAATGAGTACACAAACAAAAGAACCTGGATTTTGAAAATGAAGATAATGTCGATAAAACAAAATAAAATAAATTAAACATTTGTGTATAAATCAATGTAACTTAAAATAGTTTCAATTAATGCTCAATCTAAAAGAAATTGCATATTTACTACAAGGTGATTGTTACATAAAACTTAAGCAAAAGGGATGCAGCTATTTCAATGAAAGTCTTAAATATGAGTAGTATAAATCAGAAACCAGGTCAAGTAGTCAATGTCTCAGGGTGTGCCAAACCTGAACACATCATTCCCTCTCTGGCCTTGATCTTATTATTATATTATTATTATTTTATGTAGCCCCACTGAAGTCAGGACACTACAGGTTACTTAGGTTCTCCCTAATCTACTCATATACATAAAAAATGTAAAAAGAAAATACTACTTAGCAAAGAAACTTTATGCAAGCAGCTACTCGTTTCTCTTTCTTCCTCAGAAAACACATGAAGCCTTATTTTTTCAGGAAAGGGCACAGTGAAGTTAACCTACTTTTAGTGAGAGCAATAGTGATAATTTGTTGCTCCCATCTTTTCTATGAGAAAGAAAATAATTATATGGCAGTTGTAGAGGTTTCAAATCACATCTGGTGATTTTCTCTAAGATCTTCCATACAAGTAATAAGTCAGTCTAGTTAAAGTTAAAAAACAAAAAAAAAGTTGAAGGTGTGTTACTTAAAAATAATTGATAGTGTACAATTACACAATTAAATAGATACTTATCTTTTTTGCTTTATTGATCCTGAAACATTTTAGTCTGGCTCAACATGGCTTGAAAAGAGGAGCGGGGCAGTAAGAAAATGGGCTAAATATTCATAAGACTGGACTCAACAATTTATTCAACCCAGTTAGAGTTTTTTACATTCCGATGTTAGAGGCTTTTAAATGACAACACTATAAGGCTATTTATTGTATGCTTGCATGTCTACGCGTTTCTGTGTATATGCACATACATAAAACTGGAATAAAATGTTAACTAAACAACTTTTATTTGGTTATTTACTTAATTATTTTTCAATTAAAGTTTTACCAACTAGAGCCAAAGGACATATATAGAATATTCCATGGGACATTTATTTTTCATCTCAAGGGAGGATACATAAAAATTATGGCAGATTGACCTGTTAATATCTGCTAATAGATGCAAATTTGGCATGCATAACTTTTACTATTCTGCAGGGAAACACAGTATAAGATAAAGCTACTGTGTGGTAATTCTTTTAATCATCTCTTCTAAAATAACATTTTAGTGTCAGGAATTGAATAATTCTCCTGATCATATAAAAATAGAGTAGAATTTTTAAAAGTTTACAATCAAGAAAGTGACCCCTAAACCAATCAAAATATATTTATTTTCTTTTATTGCAAACCTAAGAATGTTAGTCCTGAGGATTTTTGCAAAAGCTGTTCCTATAGTAAACATAATACTAAAATTTATATGTGTTTACAATGTAACAAACTTCCTTTTCAGTGTTTTACATTAATGTTCACAAATGATTGTCACAACATCCTTAAGAGTAGATAGTCTTAACATTCTTAATTTAAAGATTAAAAAAAAGAATACTTTTTTAAAATAAACTTTTCCACAATTACACAGCTAGAAATTACAGAGCTGGTTCCAGTAATAGCAGAGTAGCTTGTATCAAATTAGCTCTCCTGCAGAAAAGATTACTAGCTGTTGGGCAAATATGAAAAATCCTATTTAAATGTGTTGAAGAATGGCCAATGGCAGGCAGATATAAGAGGAAATTAACCCTTGAAGGAAATGACTTATACTTGGTGAAATCTTTATACAGTTTTCCCACTGAGGGTACTTCTAAGTTCCTGTTGAGCAGAACATAAGCAGAAAGTTACAATCTTATTGGCCTGAGGAATATGGACATTAAGAGAGACAGACAAATGAAAGGGACACTTGAGTAAGAGAGAGCCACAAATGAATAAGCCTAAAAATATGATATAAATATCCCTAGATCTTTGATTGACTTTAGAATTACAGACAGGATTCCAAGGGGAGGGAGAAAATGACAACTAGAAAGCTTAAAGGCCTGAGAAGAGATTTCAGCTGTTCCCAGTGCAGTTTGGAATTGAGTCTTGACAATATAAACAATTTGTCAAATACCTTTAACTCTCCATTGATATTCCAGGAAGACTATACCTTATTACTAAGATATTATCATTAGGACTAAGCACAAAATCTAAATGAACTCACACTACGAAGTATCAAGCCAACTATGTACAAATTCAAGGCAATCTCCTGGATATTTCACTTCCTATTGCTACAAAAATCAGCACTTTTCAGAAGAATATGATAAAATCCAGAATATTATAACATACCGCTCAGCATCCAGTTAAACATTACTGGAAATGAGAATAAAGAGAAAAATGTGATTTGGAATCAAAAGAAAAGATCAACCAATGAAAACAGCAAAACAAATTGAACAGACGTTAAAATAAATACAAAATAAATTTGAGTCTATTGCAAAGTAGGAAGTCATAAAGAAGAAATGGGGAATTTCATGTGAAATTAGAAAAGTGTAAAAAAGGATCAAATGGAAATTTAACAACTGAAAAATGGAATATCTGAATTTTTTTTAAAAACGTTATTAGATCAGATTAAGAGCACGTTGGATATCCCAAAAGAAAGATTTAGTAAATATGAAGTCAAGTTAATTAAGATCATAGAAGGTGAAGCACAGAAATGTCAAAGAACTGTAATAATCTGTGGAACATCCTAATACACATGCAATTTCAGTCTTGAATAGAGAAGAAAGAAAATGGGACACAAGAAACAAATCTGAAGAAATATTGGCTGAAATTTTGAAACATCATCTTAATGTATTCAAAAGGAACAGCCTATAGCAGTAATAATGTGAAGATTTTTTTATGGTAGTTGTTGGATCTTCCTAAATTCTGTGTGTATTATGAGCAGAGGTGCCTTTGTTTTAGGCTATGTTTCAAAGATGTTCATATAATGAACAACCATGGAAACTAGACAGAAGTTCTATCTCCATAGCAAAGGGCAGGTTTTGTTTTGTTTTTTCTTGTTTGTTTTTTTTTTGCCTTCTATAGTAAAGATAATGTCCTCTTACAATGCAAAGGATGGATGGGCTTATTGCCCATTATAGAAGATTCAGATTCCATATGCTAAGAGTTTATCTTCTGCACGGGACCCCATTGTGTGTGCAGGCATTTCCTCACTGTCTTTGCAATATCCTGTGGGAATAGGGACTCTGGAAACTAGCACACATGTCTATATTCTGACTACTGTGTTTGCTCCAAGTAAAAAAGCCTCTTGTTTCTGATTGTGGTAGGATAACATGTAAGCTGTAAGTAGGGTAAAATCTTAGATCCTTCACAGTTTTCACAGTAGTCAGAATTCCAGATTCCAAAACTTGGAATCAGAAAGAGAAAGGGAAGGAAGAAGGGTGGGGGGGTGGGGGGGAGGGGAAAGGAAAGAAGGAAAAGAAATTGTAATCAGCTTACATTAATGTTCACAATCAAAACTGATTACATTAATGTTGAAATTTGGAAAGACTGAGCACCGCATAACCAAGAAGCACTAGCTAGATACAGAAAACCTTGACTCAGATTAAGACTAATTTTTATTAGCTGTAGGTAAGAGTGCTGTGCTCAGTTTTAGGTGTTTTGATTCAGGGATGATATAAAAAAAATGATAGGACCTAAATGATGATAAGATTGTTTTATGAAAAGCAGTTGAAAGTCGGAATGTGTGTACTTTGGAGAAGATAAGAATGGGAAGAGCCATAAAAAAAGTCTACAAATGTTTGAAGGATCATTGTGCAAATGTGGCAATAGAAAATGTTGTATTCCCCCTAGATGAGACTAGGACAAATAAGTTGAAAATAAAGACATACTTGTGTTTACCATAGTCTTTTTAGATGAACAGGGTTGTTCATTGGTGGGATAAGCTTTCCTGGAATATAACAAGTTCTCTTTTTCTCAAAGAATCAGCCTGTTTATCAGCCTGCATTCTAGCTTGATCTCTGATTCTGTGCTTATACATGTATGGTTAGATATAATACCACTGCTCATGCATCTGTAAAACAAATAGGTTTAACAAAGTGATCTCTGAGTCACTCACATCTCTAAATCATTCTATGAATTTCCAGAGACATGAAGGTAATAATGAAGGACACAAAGGTGATAGATAATAAAGGATAGTCTCGAGATAGCAACTTGCCAGGTCAGAAAAAAATTTTTTGTATATCAAAAATAAAAATGATGCCAGAAAGAGTCTATCTTCTTTCTCTCTACATTTTTATGTTTATTAAACCTGTTCCATTTTTTTTTAAAGAATATTCTGGCAGCTCTCTACTATTTATTATCCTTTGAAAATATTTTTTTGGTACAGCATTTATTTGAACTAAACTATGTGTTAGACAGTAGCATGCAATATAGAGTTAGGACATGGCTACAGATGAATTAAGATGAGAACCATAAACCTAGAATGCTAAATTTGCTTTCTGCTATAAGAATGATGGCATCAAAATATTAACTGTGGCATGTGGTATTCCGGAGAATGGATTTCTGAGTGAAGAGTTGGAAAAAATTTTACCTCTCATCTTTTATTTTTCTAATCTCATGAAAGAAAAGCAGAATTGTTGTGAAACTGGTTTGTTGGCTTGAATTTTGTTGTAGCTCTGCTAATGCAGTATTCTTTCAGAATAGAAAATCCTTTCACTGCAGCCAAGGAAGTATCTGTGCATTATTGGACAAAAGAGTAAAACATTATTATACTATACTAACCCACTTTTGTATAGTAACCTTAAAATAAGAAGCTAAAGTGAAATTGTTTGTATTGCAAGAAACTCGACCATTGAAAAATGCTAATTCAGAAAGTACTGGAGAGTTTTATGATTAGCTGTTTTCATGACCTCTATTTTATTGTTATTTTAAACCTAACTCACCATGTTAATGATTTTCAGAGGAAAGCATTTGGGTATTCTCAGCATGAGCTTATGTTTATAATACCAAAAATAAAATTACTTTAAATTACAACAATGTTTGACAGTCTGTACTCATCAACAGAATAAAGAACAGAAAGATATCTCATAAAGCCTTGGTTTTGTTAGAAAATTAGTTGTATAATGAATTTATTTTAAGAGCTTTAGAGAAAGAAAATTGGTTGTTTAAACCAATGAAGATATGACCTCTTCAATAGATATATTGATCTATAATGTATCCTTGTAAATAATTTCCAGCAAAAGGAAATGTTACACTCTCCAAGCCAGCTTCAACTCTGGGTAATGGCTATATGTGGCATTAGCCACACAACACATACACATGTAAATGTATATGATAGGTCATCATTAGATAAATCATTTCTAGAATTCATAAAAATAAAATATGAATTTGATAACTTTAAGAATAAAAAGGAAAGCAGATGTAAAGGAAGCCAATCGATGGGCAAAACTGAATTGCAATTTTAATAAATTTGAGAAATGCCGACCTATTGGGTTGCTGGAAAAGCCATGATGTATTTTTTTCTATGTTTTTCATTGCAAAAATGCATCATGACTTTTCTGACAACCCAATATGTTGTTGAAGATGCTTGCTCCAAACAGAAATGAAGAGTGTGTACTATGAGATAACAGTGTGACATCTCAAGCTAAACGAGAGAGCAGACAGCATGAAATCCTAATCAATGGATTATTTCAACCTTGGAAGAATGAGAAAATAGAAGTCATTCTAACATAGAGTTTTTCAACAAATTAAAATAGTTATTCAATGTCTATCATATATCAAGAAGTATTCTCAATGTTGGGCATCAAACCAAGGATCAAACAAGACAGATTCTCTGATTTTATGGATCTTGCATTCAAACGGGCAGGCCAAATGCAAAAGATAAATAAATAAATAAATAAATAAATAAATAAATAAATAAATAAATAAATAAATAAATAAATGTACTTATATAACAAAACACCATCTACATAATGGCTATAAAGAAACTTGATGCAGGGTAAGGGGACAGAGCATGGTATGGTAATCAACGAAGATGTCCCTGAGAAAATGACTTCTGAGTAGAGATCCAAAAGGAAGTAAATGAGCATTTATGTAAATGAAACATGGGAGGAATGTTTCTGGCAATGAGACTGGTAGATGCCAAGGTGGAATAAAGTGTTTTAGAAAGATCATGGATGTCAGGGGACAGGATTCCTAGAGTTCTGTGACCATAGGGAATGTGTTTGACCATGAAGTCCAAGAGAAAGCAATTCATAGCTGAAAATCTAAGACTTTTTTTCTACAGTAAGTATTGGGATTAGAATTCTAAAAGACTAGAAAAACTTTGGAGGCTTAAGTGTCTGTGTGTATTCTGGGGAGGACAGACAGAAATGAATTCATATTTTAAAATGAAAATGATTGTGAGCTACAGCCTAAGAATGGGCAAGAAATGGTTCATTAGGAGGCTGTAGCATTAGTTCAAATGAGGTATGATGGTGGATTGGTCTAAGATGGAGGTATAAAAAGTAGTCTAGTTTTGGAATTAATCTGGAAATACTTATGACATGGTTTGATGATGTTTTTGTATATAGAGTGTGGGAAAAAAAAAAAAAAGGAGGCTAGGATGACCTCAGGTTTTTTGACCTGAGAAAATTGGTCATGACAATTGCCACTTTGATAAACACTAGAAGCAAGTTTGGAGGAGGAGGCCAGAAGTTTGGTTGTGGACATATCAGGTGGAGATGCATATGAGACATACAAGTAGAAATAGAAATTAGTGACTTTGAAATGTGAATCTGTTTTATATCCCAGACATCAGTGAAATCATATGATTCTTGCTTTTTCAAGGTGACTTATTTTGTTTAGCATAACAATCTCAAGATTCATCCATGTTGTCACAAATGGCACTATTTCATCTTCTCTTATGGCAGAATAATATTCCATTGTATATATGTATCACATCTTCTTTATCCAATCATCTGTTGAAGGACACTTTGGTTGTTTCCATGTCTTGGCCACCTGAAAGCAGCAAAGGAACAAGACAAACAAAGAAACAAAAACTCTTAGACACAGACAATAGTTTAGTGGTTACCAGAGGGTAAAGGGGGAGGAGGGTGGTAGATGAGGGTAAATGGGGTTAAATATATGGTGATGGAAGGAAAGCTGACTCTGGTTGGTGAACACACAATGCAACATATAGATGATGTATTACAAAATTGTACACTTGAAACATATGTAACTTTACTAACCATTGTCACCCCAATAAACTTGAATTAAAAAAAATGTGAGTCTGTATATCAGAGAAATATCATGCTAAAGATATACATTTTAGAGTCATCAGAATAGAGATTGCTTTAAAATTCATGTAGCTGAATAAGATCCCTACAAAGTGAGTTAAAAGAAGGAAGATAAGAGGTCAGAGAGCATTGAGCCCTGGGGTCATCTAATGTTTGTGTGGTCAGGAAAATAAGAACACTCCTGGAAAGGTGACTCAGAAGAAATCACTAGTGAAGTAGGACAAAAACTAGGAGAGTGTGGTTTCATCAGAAACAAAAGTAGAGAAATCCTTGCAAAAAGGGAAGGGTGATTAATTGTGCCAATGATTCTGGGATTGAGAACATGAGGAAAAGTATTTAATTCAACAACAAAGACATCATTTATAATATTCATATGCATTGTGTTTTTTTTGTTGTTTTTTTTTAGTTAAAGTATGGAAACCTGGGAGGAGAAGAAATGAATGGGATGGGGCTTTTGCTCTCATTAAGAGGGTTCATCTCATCTCAACTCAAAATAGCCATGGAATCATCTATGTATCGTGCTGCTCCAATGGCGACATCACTCTTTGTGAACTCTTTCCTCAGCTAAGTATTCTGTATGCTCAGATGCACAGGATTATTGGTTATTCATAATCAAAAGCTATATCGAATGCTAAACATTTTCCAGATGCGTCATAAGGCCATTTGGAAAAAAAAAAATGACTGGCTAGAATAGTAATAGAATCACACGAAAAGCTTTAAAAACTGCTCTACTCCACCAAGAGAGATTTTGCTTCAGTTAGCGTGCAAATAGCAGCAGTCATTGGTAATTTTTAAAAATCTCTAGAGAATACACTTAGAGTGTGTGTTGTGAATCAAGAGTAAGAACATAAAAAGGGAGGAGAGATGAGAATGACATAAATAAATGCTATGTGTTTGCATTGCACTGGATGTTGTATATATTTATATTTAACTTTACGTATGAGAAAACCCAGGATATATTTGAGAGCCTAAGCAGCACTTCTTAACACCTGTGGGCCTTTGAAGCCCATACAACTTAAATATCTGATGCTCTAATCTGGATCTTACATTTTAACCTTGGTTCATATCTTAACTTTCATTATTTCTGTTTGTACTAAACTTCACAGCAGTCTTCTTCCTCTTTATCTTTTGGCCAGAAGCACAGATAAATCCTTTAGTCCATATGCCAGATAACATGTGGTGAAGGCTTTATGAGGAATATTATACTAAATTAAAATAAACAAACAAAAAATACGACATTGTATTTGTACCAAGCTGTTCATGCTCTGCTGCTGGCAGACTTTTTTTTTTTTTCTCAAATGCCAAAGTTGTAATATAGAAACTGCCATTTGAAGGCAACTATTCAATTAAGCTCTTTTTCTTGAGAACATTCAACATTCATTGTCTTTTAAAACTCAGCTGGTTATGAACAGAAGATTGTTAAAATTAGACTAAAATCTGCATTTCCCTTTTCTCTGATTTTCAAAACTTCAGTTATAAGGATCCTCATGTAATACCTCACTGAATTCACAGTACAATATGTAAGACTATTTGCAAACATGATATTTTTACAATGAATAAATATTTTTAAGGAAAGTCAAGGAAAAAAAGGAAGCAAGGTGTATCTAGGAGGGAGGTTGGAACATTAAATATATGCTAGCAATTCCAAAACGCTTGCTGGAAGAAGAGTAACAAATTTAGCGCTAAGGTTTTCAGCAGCCTATGCAAACAGAACTTTATCACTTTGTTTATTTAGAGTGCACTTAAGATAAAAGCAAACCAGATGTTCTGTAGAAGAATAATATGCCTAGTCCTAAGTAAGAGGGAAATTTCGCCGAGGACTCTTGCAGTGTAATATAATAAACAATTTGAACTAAATTGTTCAAGTAAGTTCAACATGCATTTCATGGGTCTTTTTCTGGTAAAGTAGATTAATGGCAGCAAGCCAAAGAAATTCAGTAAATGTGAGTCTTAGGGAGGCTAAAGCAATGCAGAAAATAAACTTCTATACTTTTTTTTCTTTACTAAATTCTATATTTATTCCTCAGATTACAAGCAGTGTAGAATGTCATAATAACCATGATTAAATGTCATTTGTGCCTCAGGTAAAACATGCAATCAGGGAGGCTGGGCTTATAAATATGCACTCTGCTAACCTATGAGAGCAAATGTATGGGCGTTACTAAAAATAAAACTGTTTGTAATTGTACTTGGTTTTCAGAATCATTTTTATTATTCCAACTGGCAAGAGAATATAAATAATCCCTTAAATATTTTGAGCAGTTCTCGATTGGGCTTCCGGTAACAAAGGATAGATTAACAAAAGACAGGCATACAATACAAATTCATTTCATATTAAGTTTTACGTGACATGGTAGTCTGCATAAGGAAACGAAGACCTGAAGAAGTGGTTGAAATAGAAAGTTTTTTTTTGTTTGTTTGTTGTTTTTTTTTTTATGTTAGTTTGAGGAAGAGTGGAAAGTCATGGGAAAGAGAAACACGCATAGAATAAAAAGAGTGGGAACTAAGTGTAGCAATCTGGGGAAAACAGCATGGCATGGCCTGTGTGTTCACACTCCTCTCAGTGTCTGTCCTCAGGGTAAGGACGCACCTTTCCTCCTCAGGGCATCTCTCACCTGACAGAGGAAGGTCAGGAAATCCTCCCAGCACCTGCTGTTTCACAAATTCCTTCAGACTGAAGTATTCAATAAGCCAAGGTGCCATGTTTTGAGGTAACTTTCCTTGAACCACATCACATGCATTCAGTATCTCTGCCTACTTTACTAAGAGTGGACTTCCGGATATCATATATAGTCATTTCCCATTTTTAGCATTAGTGCAATTTTTCAAGAGTTGTTTTTTGGTTTGTTTGTTTTTGTTTGTTTGTTTGAGGGGGAGTTGGAAGCATTGGAGTAATCTAAAAATTAAGTATTTAATTTATTTAACGTTTTCTAAAGTATTAAAATTTTACAAACACCTAAGTGTTTATCATTTTTGTTTGCATAACGCTTCCTCTTGTGTACTAAACAAAAAATTAATAGGTTAGACTTTGAGTCATGCCAGAGGGAAGAACCTCAAAGAATATACTATTGTAGATTCTCAGGAGAAAACCCTTAAGGGAGTGAAAGTACATTGATTCTTGCTAGGATGCATTACAGTCTCTATTTGTTGGGGTGACATTGGTTAGTAAAATTATATAGGTCACAAGTGTACATTCTGCAATACATCATCAACATACTGCATTGTGTGTTCACCACCCAGAGTCAGTTCTCCTTCCAGCACCATTTTTTGACCCTCCTTTCCCTCTTCTACCACCCCTCATTACCCTCTGGTAATCACTAAACTGTTGTCTGTGCCTATGAGTTTTTTGTTTCTTTGTATGCTTTTCTTGTTTGTTTGATGCTTTCAGTTTTATACCCCACATACGAGTGAAGTTATTTGGTTTTCAGCTTTTTTCTGTCTTACTTTACTTAGCATGCTAATCTCAAGATCCATCCATGTTGTTGCAAATGGCAGTATTTCATCTTTTCTTATGGCTCAGTAATATTCCATTGTGTATATTTACCACATCTTCTTTATCCAATCACCTATGGAAGGAAACTTTGGTTTCCTGGTCTTGGCCACTGTAAATAATGCTGCAGTGAATATAGGGGGACATATATATTTACGGATAAGTGTTTTCAATTTTGGGGGATATATACCCAAAAGAGGGATTGCTGGGTCATATGATAATTATTTTCATAATTTTTGTGAGGAACCTCCCTATTGTTTTCCAAGTGGCTGTACCAATTTACATTCCCACCAACAGTGTGTGAGGCTTCTTTTTCCTCCACAGCCTTTCCAACACTTATTATTACTTGTCTTGTTAATAATAGCCATTATAACAGGTGTGAGGTGGTATCTGATTGTGGTTTTGATTTGCATTCTCTAATAGCTAGTGAAAGTTAAGCATTTTATATATATATCAATTGGCTGGTTTTATGTCTCCTTGGGAGAAGTGTCTATTTATGTCCTCTGCACATTTTTTATTTGGGTTGTTTTTTTGGTTGCTGAGTTGCATGAGTTCTTTATATACTTTGGATATTAGCTCCTCATCAGAGATGTTATTTGCAAACACCTTGTCCCATTTGGTTAGTTGCCTCTTTGTTTTGTCAATGATTTCTTTTGCTGTGCAGAAGCTTTTAAGTTTGATATAGCCTTATTCATTTATTTTTGCTTTTACTTAGCTATGAGGTCAAATTCATAAAATTCTCTCTGAACCCAAGGTCTATAAGTTTAGTGTCTATGCTTTCTTCTATGGAATTTATTGTTTCAAGCCTTATGTTTAGGTTTTTGATCCATTTTGAGTTAATTTTGGTATTTGGTGACAGATAGCAGTCTAGTTCATTTTTTTTGCACATGGCTTCCCAATTTTCCCAGCACCATTTATTGAAGAGGCTTTCTTTTCTACATTGTCTGCTTTTGGCTCTTTTGTCAAATATTATCTGCCTTTATACAAATGGGTTTATTTCTGCCTTCTCAATTCTATTCCATTGGTCTCTGTGCCATTTTTTATTTGTATTTTTTTCTGCCAATACCATTCTGTTTTGATTATTGTCTCTTTGTAGTACAAACTGAAGCCAGGGAGTATGATACTTCCAGCCTTGTTCTTTCTTCTTAGGATTGTTAGGATTGTTTTGACTCTTTGGAGTCTTTTGTGATTCCATAAATATCTGACCATTTCTTTGGTTCTATTTCTTAAAAAAATGCCATTGGAATTTTGATCAGAATTGCATTAAATCTGCTTATCGCTTTGGGAATGTGGCCATTTTAACTATGTTGGTTCTTGCAATCCATGAACACGGACTATCTTTCCATTTCTTTGTGTCTTCTTCAATTTCTTTTAATAATGTCTTATAGTTTTCAGTGTATAGGTCCTTCACATCCTTTGTTAACTTTATTACGAGGTATTTTATGCTTTTAGTGGAAATTGCAGAAGGACTTTTTTTTGTTGTTATTTTTCCGTTTTTCTGAAATTTCATTGTTAGCACATAGGAACATAATGAATCTTTGTACATTGATATTGCATCCTGCAACTTACTGTATGTGTTTATTGTTTCTAATAATTTTTGGTTGAGTCTTAGGGTTTACTATATAAAGAATTGTGTCATCTGCACAAAAAATGATAATTTAAGTTCTTCATTCCCAATGTTGATGCCTTTTATTTCTTTATCTTGCCTGTTGCTTTGGCTAGGACTTACAATACTATGTTGAATAACAGTGGCAATAGGGGGCATCCCTCTCTTTTTCCTGATCTTAGAGGAAAAACTTTCAGTTTTTTACCATTAAGTATGACATTAGCTGAGGGTTTGTCATATATGGTTTTAATTATGTTGAGGTATTGTCCTTACACCCAATTTATTATGTGTTTTAATCATAAATGGATGTTTTTTATTTCAAAATTATTTTTTGGAAAAAGTGGGTTTTGTTAAAAATGTATTTAGAGAAACACATTTATATTTTCATGTGCTTCTTATTTAACATATTTTAGTTATTAGAGATAAATACATGAATTCAATAATGTTCTAGAAAATCTGATATCAATGGCAAATCATTTGATTCCTGAAGTTTTAATAACTTCTCCTTAAAAATTGTAAACTGTTAACTGTCTTATGAAGTTTATGTATTTAAAATTAATAAGAATTTGAAAAGTAACAATGCAGGGGAAACATAATCTATATTTCCAGAATATTGAAACATATCCAAGATATTATGTAGAAAACATAATAGATGTTTCCAGGATAAAATTAATAGAATCATTTGAAGCGTTTTTCCCCATTAATCTAAGTTATCATGGCTGTCTCATAGCCTTTAAAATTAAACTACAATGGTAGACAAACATAGAGAGGCAGCTCTATTATAAATGAATCTAAAGGATAGAAAAATGAAGTTTGAACTATGTTGGCCATTTTCCCAGAATTTTCTAAATTTTTAAAATCTGAATTCAATATGGTTCATTTAACTGTTTGTAATATTTAATATACAATCTCACTTGAATTCTATGTTAGCTGACTTTCTAACTTATGCATATATGACATTTGATTTTTAAATATAAAGAATGGAAGAATGGAGACTGTTACTGTCCTTGCTACCTCTCTCTGTCTCATATATATGCGTATATCTAATTGCTAAGCAGCTAATCACCTAATCACCTGTATCAGCTTGCATCATTGAGATAACTATATGTTAATATAGGATTTTAGACATTTTGACAGAATAGGAAAACGCTAGTGACATGAAATATCCATGGTCATTAATATTGGAAAAGTTAATGCTTTACTGTAAATACCATATGGGTCCAAACACATTAAGATGTACATAGGTATAGACTGAAATTTCTTATGCCGACAATTTTTGGAGTCGTCCTAGATTAACATGGGTGATCTCCAATAGCAGAGTCCCCAAAGATCTTAGTTTCTCAGTGTTCAAAACACTGTAGCTAAGAAAGTGTCTTTTTGCTATTATAATTATCTGCCAAGCTGTCAATCATTCTATAGCACCTACCTGGTAGTAGAAATAACTTGACCTCCATTACCAAGAAAATTGTCGCTGTTATTAAATACATTTCTCCATAGCATGTGAAGTCATCTATTAGTAGATAATCTCCCTTTGTTTTCCTACTTTCTATTGCTCAATAATAATTGTCAAGTAGTCATTGGGAATGAATATATTGGATTGTTGGGAAAGTCATCACGTATTTTTCCTATGTTTTTTTTTGCAAAAATGCATCATGACTTTTCCGACAATCCAATAGCTTGTAGTCTAAAATAACCTGGTCTAACAATAAAGGTCCTTCACATTGAACTGCTTTTCTGAAATTAATATTTAATTCTTCACATTTAACATAACTGTACACTGCCCGATAATATAAAATATTCTAACTCAGAAATTAGTGGTAAATGTATCATTATAACTGTAATTTTATTTTACCATACCCTTTTTGAACACCTACTAAAAAAATATTAATGTGACTTGCATGTACTAAGAAATTATGCCTTGGACAAAATTTTTCTACAAGAAAATGTCAACCTCCAAATTTCATATCAGAAAGATGTATTCAATAAATCATTATCAATGAGATATCAAATTAAGAGTTTCATGATTTTACTGAGATGTACAAAATCCCTCCTCTTAATGGCAAAAGGTGGTAGACGTCAAGTTGTGGAAAAGCCTAGAGTTTAAAGTGCTCTTTCTTCTTTTTTTTTTACATTTTTATTGGGGAATTGGGGGGATGGGAACAGTGCTGGGGAATTGGGGGAAAGGGGAACAGACAAGTTGCTGTCGTTTTGTTCTTCAGTCTAGTTGTGGAGGACGTTGCCTCACCGGCCCAAGTTGGCACCATCATTGCGCTCTTCCCGGGCAAGGCAGATCAGTTGCTGGCTTCTGGACGGCCACTCACTGCGGCTGCTGGCCGCTCACGCTGGCTGCTGGCTACACATGGTAGCCCATGGCAACCCACTGCCACAGGGGCTGCAGCCTACGCCGTTGCCGGCGACTCATGGCAGCCCAGCTCCAGGTTTAGCTATTGTTCAGCATCTCAGCTGTAGAGGGCAGTGTCACTGGCCCTCATATGTGGGATCCGAACCCGGGCCCTCTGGCGTCCCAATCCAGTTCTTAACCATTGTGCCACTCGGCCGGCCCAAAGTGCTCTTTCTTATACTTATATTTGTACTAGCTTATTTATATAAAACACCAATGCATCATTTAAATAAAAATGAATACATATTAGAATTATAGATTAATTATCATAAGTATGGTGTTTCACAATGACAAAACTAATGTGCTTTGCAATGTGTCTAGTAGAACTAGAATTAAAATGAAAACCCAACAGTTTATTTTCTGAAAACTCAATGACACCATTACAAAACAAAGCAAATCAAGGTGATTGTATTCTATGTAGAAAAGAAAAGCATCCTCCCTCTCTCTCTCTCTCTCTCTCTCTCTCTCTGTCTCTCTCTCTCTCTCTCTCTTTCTGTCTCTCTCATTTTCAAGAAGATTGTTTCCTGTGTTTTACTTTCCACTTCCTTAAGGACCTTAGCTTTGTGATGTTTGATTTCTTCAATAGCCACCGAATAATCCATTTAACTTGTAATTGAACTTTCAAACTTAGCACAGAGTCTGAGACCACTGATTACAAAAGTTTTTGTAGTAAGTGAAATTAATTTTAATTTTTAAAAATTAAACAAGGAACATTTTGATTTTAGGGAATCAAATATCAGTGAAGTTCCTACCAAACATTATAAATAACAAGAATTATAATTTTTTTAAGTATGGAATCATTTTTTGATTTGACTTTGAGTCCAGGTTTCCTATCTAGAATCAGGGACTGTCCGTGTAAATAAGTGCCAGACCTATTTAGCAGTTCCATTGCCCCGAGATGGTAGCAGGTGGAAGTTATTCTTGTAATAAATTATTTTATTGCATTCCACCATAGAGGGGAAGGTTTGCTTCCATTTCCAGTCATCTTTGATTCCAATTGCCTAGCAAATATTAGAATCATGAGTGGTCCTAGAGTCTCTACTCCTGGGCAATATCTGTTGTGTTACCTATTCGCCAGACTCTTTGGATCTACTTGTCTATGTTTTATTTTAGGTCTGTAATATACTTCCCTCTAAACACTCAATGTCAGATCCTCTACCATAAACCCACTTGAATCCAGAGAGACTTTATTATTTCCAGGTCCCAATAACTCCCTTTATCATTGGAACTATGATCCTAATGGCATAATCAGCTATTTTCAAACTTAATGAAGTTTTGTCTTTAACAATTTACACATTAAAATTATTCTATTGCTATTAATACATTATTTTTAAATTGCATTTCTTGAAATCGAATGCATTAATTCCTATATCTGCATTCCAGGGAACATGCAATAGAGAAGACTCAAAGCTGTTGGTTTTAGAAACAAAAGACAAAATGAGACAAAAAGATGAGAACAATACAAGCCTCAAATTAGCAATGAATAGTTTCACAGTGCTGGGCTTTCTGTAAGTTCAAGATATTGCGTGAAACTAATATTTTTTAGCATATTGTTTATTATTTAGAAGCATTATTATAGAATTGCATAAAATGAGAAAATAATCGTATGCAATACACAAGTATATTTGTATCTAAATGAAAAAACATACCCATAATTCTTACACTGGTATTTCTGCAATTTGTCACATGGCTGTAGCTAGTATTTATAACTTCTCTCTTCCATTACCCATTTCTTATCCCTTTTGTCTTTGAGCAGTACCTTGGCTTGTCTTCATTCCTTGCTCGGTGAGGTGACTCAAATGTATTCTAAAGCATCTAGTCTATTGCAATCTTTTTTCTATTGAAGGGTTCCAGTTGTATATTGATTTTTACCACATGGCTTTGGTGGATTAACCAGTTCTCCGTGATATTTCCTGCATCCATTGCACACTTAGTCCTATCATATAGCAGTGATTAGGATCAATCAGCTTAACTAGTACAGAAACTCTTTTATTTGCCTGATGATTTACTGGATTGAAGAGCCCAAAGTAGACAGGTAATAGGCTCAACATCTAGCTTAATGGAAATATATCAGTGTCCCCTGTTGGCAGCACTCATTTTTGGCAATTTAAGACTTCTAGGATAGTAAAACCTAAAATTGTAGATATGAAAAGCGAAACAAAAAAAACAAAAAAAAATCATTCTTGGGTCTCTAGAGGTAATAGTAGTCAGAGTCATTTCTATTTCTACCCTTAGATTCCCAGACCCAAGAATTCTGGCTATAAAATAAACAGCACTCTCTGTTTTGGTCTTTTATTTAGCAGTAACAGCTTGGACTATATTACAGTGGTCCAGGAAGGTGTTGCTATCTTTCTAACACCAACATATAATCTTCCAAAGGCCATTTCACCATTACATCAGGCCAACTTCTTCATTATGATGGTATGATGGTTAATTTTATTTGTCAACATGACTGGGCCACAGGGTGTCCGGATATTTGGTTAAATACTATTCCATGTATCTCTGAGAGTGTTTCTGGGTGAGATTAATATTTAAATCAATATGAGTAAAGCAGATTGTCCTCCTGATTGTGGTTGGGGCTTACCCAATCCCTTGAAGGCTTGAGTACTATAAACAGGCTGAGTAAGGGAGAATTTACTCTCTATGCCTGTATTCAAGAGGGGTGTCAGTTTTCTCTTGTCTTCAGATATGAATAAGGATGTGGACTCAGGCTGGTTTTATAACACCTTGAATCCCTAAAGGATGAGCACTATACCATGCTTCATTTGCTACAGTATAAATCTCTTCTTCAGAAGCAAACATGATGATGAATAAGACATTCTACATCTACAATGGTTGTTTCTGTAGAAACGCTGTCAGGAAAGGAAAACCAATATAAGGACTAAGCATCTACTCTACTGAGAATACTTTGAATCTCACAAAGTACTGCTACTTCCATGATGGAAGTGATCAAACCTGCTATCCAATATCTGCTATCTTTCTGCATGATGGTACCACATATGGGGTTGTATGTTGATGTCCCCTGACTCTGCAGGAGTTGTAGCCAGAGAGCTTTTATGAAGGGGCTTGGTTAGCTCATGGAAAACCTCCATCTTAGCCACTATAGCCACTTCACTTATATACCCACTGGACAAGGAAGGGGTGACTGGGGAAGGAATCTGAATGACAACCAAAGACTATGCATGTCTTTCTCCTATCTTTTCTCTCTTTTCTATTTGGTTATTAGGATTGAACCTAAAAAGACTTGGATATTATGTAAGATCTATACTTGCTCTTTGTCTAGTCCTGCAGAGTTTTATAATGTGTATACAGGGCTTAATTAACATTCTGCCAAAGATTCAAGGTGACCCTTGTGCATATTTCTGAAGCTCTCTGTCTGCAGGGCTTCCGCATTTCACGTACTGTACTCTTATTCACAAATTCTTGTACGTCAGCTTGCTCGAACTCTAACGTCTGCGTGTGCAGTGTCTTAGTGTATTCCTGAGAATGCTCACAGGTACAAAGGCAGGGCCAATGGCAGTGCTCACTTTGTCTCTTTTCTGTAACAGATTAAAGGCCACAGTGTGTGTGTGTGTATATATATATATATATATATATATATGTTTCATACATGTATTATCCTTTGTGCTTAGAAGAAGAAGCCCCAAACAAGCACAAGCATCAGTCATATTTCTACAGTGGTCAAGGTGATTAATTTTCTGGAGTATAAAGTTTACAACTGCACTTATATAAAGGTAAATAGTGCCAAGACCTGTACACTATGATTGATGTTTTCTTTGACATGTTTTCTTGAATTAATTAAAACCTTAAACATTAAAAAAGTTTTCCCTGGAGTACACTTTAAAAGAAAAAAAAAAACATGAACAGTTACTACATGTCACAAAATAAACAATACCTTTATAATAAAGCTGCCGGAGAGATTGAGTTTGATCTTGAGCAAGCATTTATATGAGATTCAAATACATTGTCTCATCACTAATTTTCTGATCATTTTTCTTCCAAGTATTACCATCCAGCAAAATCCTATCCACTTCCTATCAAACAATGTGAATCTATACCTTTGCCATGTCTCTTTTCTGGAAAAATGAATAATCAGGTGAACTAGTTGAAGATCTTCCCACTGGAAGAATTTTCCTTTTACCCCCATTCTTGAATGCCACCCAGGGAAAGGACTGTAATTGAATGGTGCAAACAAGATCCAAATGGTTTTCTGTCTCAGTCAACTGGTCATAGGAAAATCCATATGAGGCATAAGTCAAGGCTGAGAAAAAAGAGACAATCTAGCATAGGTAGGCTTCATGGCCTCAGGAACCACTTGCTTGTGTAACTTACTTGTGTGTTCAGGTCCTGCTTAAAGCAAATTATGTATATTGCTTCCATTTGATGATGGAGTGCCTATATATATGACTTGGTGGGTTCAGGCAACACCAGATAGATTACTGGTAGTTCTGATTACATAATAGCTTACCAGTACATGGTCAAGGATTTGATCTTTACTAGGGGTCAGTGGCAAGTCAGAAAATGTTTTGCAAAAGGAAAATATTTCTCTACATACATAGCTATGCCTTAAGAATTCTAAAGGGACTGCATGATGATTCACCTATAGGGACTCACAGAGAAAAAGTTTACTATTATGTGATTAGTGACCCGGTATTATCTGAAATTGTATGTGATTGCAATGTTAAATTATGCACAGGGTAGTTAGCCTATTGTGTAAGTAATGGAATAATTAGTAAGCAAAATAATTGATACAAATCAGTGTTTTTATCATCTTATTGAAGAACTTAAGAGAGTTGTGCTCTTCATGGCAACTCGAATATATGTTAACACCATGAAGTTATAAAAGTGGATATATTTGTACAAGCGAGACGTTCCTTTGGAATAAATGAAAAGGTTGATGTTATTTGAACAACGTTTTTGATAATTTCCGTGTTAAGGTTATGCTATGCTCAATAACATGGAATACTCAATAGTAGTCTATCCAGCAAATTATCACTAAAAATATAAAATAATATTTGCAGATTAAAATAGGAGATGGTATATCTTCATAATATAAATTTCATTATGGTGCAGTAGGTAAGAGCAAGGTTGACTGATGGGTCTGTCATTCTGGATTGTTAATACATATTTCCACTTCCTAAATGTGGTATTTATGACAAATAACCCATATATTTCTATAATAACAAGGCTTATTTGATTTGATGTTACAGCTGTCAAAATATATATGATGAAACATGTTTAGATTCAGTTAAGCATGGTTTTCCCAGGAAGAATTAAAGAAAGGATCTACAATTTTTCTTTTGAGGTAAAGAAAATAGAATAAAGACTCTATAGGCCCATTATATTGCAACTTAACCTAAATGTGTGGCATGCCATATATATGCTATTGTGCATACCTGTATTTATGACTTACCTAAGAGATTCTAACAACTATAATACATTCTGAACTTTAAAAATACTTTTATATTATCTAAAGTAGAAAAGAACCCACAACTTTCATCTCAATACATGCGTAAAATTTCACTGAAATATAACATTTACTTACAAAGTTTCTCTTATAGATCTAAAATGAGGGACATTCTTAATCTGACAGAGTGCCCAAAACCTAAACCAAACATCTTTAATGATGGTGATTTAAAATATTTCTAGTAAAGTCAGAAATAACAAAATAAGTTGGTATCAACATTTCTCTTTCTCTAAGATTGTAAAGGGAGGAATAAAGTTACATTTTTTTTGTAGCTCATATATTTTTCTGCATATGATAGCTAAGAGAAATTGCCGACAAACTTAGAATTAATGGAGAGAGTTTTAGTAAGCTTGCTTGAATCAAATCAGAATATCAAGTCAGAATTTTCTGGAACTATGTGCCAGCAACAACCATAAGGAAAAAAAATAGTTATTATGAAAAGATTATCCCTTTTGAAATGGCAATGAAATATATTAAATTCCTAAGAATAAATACAGTGAAGCTTAGCAAAGCCTTTTCAGGGGAAAAATATGTATAAATACTAGCAAAATATATAAAATGACTGAATAAATATAAAACTGTAATGTTCATAAAAATATGTACATTCCTCTAATTAATCTTGAAATACCATGTCATTCTCATTATAATTACCATACACTTTTATGGTGGCAGTCAAGATGTACCTAATATTTATTTGAAACAGTAAGGGGCCCCCAAAAAACTAAGGCAATTTTGAAGAACATGAAGAGGAAAACTGCACCTACCAGGCTTATAATAATAATTAAAAACAGTATTATTGGTGTAACTGAGGAAAAATAGATGACTGGATGACAATACGCTCAGAAGCAGATTTTTGGGTGTGTAGGAAAATTATAGCTGACACATGGCAATAAAAAGATAATAAATGTATAATATTTATTGAGGCTTTCTTTTTTGCTGAATACTTGTTTCCTGTTCCTAATCACCTAAGTAGGTTCATTGGAAGGATGGTTAAACGGATTGATAAGTGAAGAATATATGCCAAGTAGATCAAGCTTATTAATTGTGTTAGCCAATCAATAATTGGATGATTGTGTTGAAATCTCTACTTTGTTGGTAGTATAGTCAATTATTGCTTCTAGTTAAATTTAATTTTCCTGTATTTGTTTTGTCTCTTTTGTTGAACTCATGCTTTAAAGTCTTAATGAATTAAACACTTTACAATTGTATAGTGTCTCTATCTCTATCTAGTTTTCCTAAACAATATTATTTATTTAATGAATATAGAGTAATGCATATTTAGGTTAATATTTACCTGATGTAACTTTTAATATATATAAATATATATATGAATATATTCATATATATATATATGAATATTACTTAGCCCTTTAAAAAAATGTTCCAAATTCTGTAATCAACTCCTTTGTTGTTTATATATATATTATTTCTTTCAACCACAAATAATTATTCTGTACTTTGCTCATAAATTGACTAATAATATGAAAACTTATGAAATATAAATACATTTTAAACATTTTACCATCATTAAATAAATTTCTTTAATTTATTATTAAATAAAAATGCAAATACTGGTGTTGCATTACATTTAATCTCAATGAGTAGGAAACAAAAGTAATTGATTTATTTAAAGAACATATATATGCTTTACATATATATGTGTGATAAACCATATCTGTCTATATCTGTTTATCTATCTACATATATCTGTATATATATATATATATATATATATATATATATATATACTAAAATATATCTAAACAAATAGTTGAACTAATGCTTTTTTTACCCAGCTTAGTTTGTTTTTGTTGTTCTATTTCAATTTTCTTTACATTGTACTACTTTCTATTATCATATTTTCCATTGTCTGAACTCTCTAAGAAAAATTACTTGATTATTTTCTCTGAAGTCTTCCATTCTTCTACTCCAGTCTGGATGGTTTAGCCTCCTTGTTCAGCACTAATAGTGACTTGCATTCTTTTCACTTTTCTCTTGAATTGCATGTGTTGATATCTAAATGTCAGGATGTCTATCATTTTGGCTTACAGTCATGTTTTGCACTACCACTTCTTCAAGTAGAAAGTACACACTTAAGGCAATATTTTGTACAAATGATTTTGCTCTTATATTTTTTTCTCTTCCACATACCTGATGGAAGATCCTTGTGCCACATCCCACTAATGTTGGGTCCGGCCCTGTGACTTGTTGTGGCCAATGGAATTTGTATGGCAATTAAAGTATGCTCCTGAGTGTGGGTTATAAGAGCCTAGTAGCTTCCAGTCTTCACCATTAGAAAATGATCCGGGCAGGTACTCAGTCTCCAACATGGCCCCTAAATTAGACATGTAGAGTCAATCTACTTCAAACAATTCACAGTTGGCTAGCTTGAAGCAGAGCCCAAGATTTGGGGTAATTTTACATTGAAAGAAATTGTCTCATGTATCCTTGACTTTTGAACATATCTGATTTGACCTTCATATATGTCAAGCTCAAGGAATACAAATAACCTTATCTCTCAATCCTGTCCTTTATCAATATTCTTATTCTATATCCTAATAGCCCTGCCTTGCTGAACTCTCATTTTCTCTCATTACGACTATTAAAATAATATCCTATTTCACCTTTCTGCATCAAGTTTTTTATATCTCAAATCTATCTCCTACATTACCTACAGGTTGAATTATCGCAAGAGGCAAATGTGTCTCTTCTCTGAAATATCTTCAGCAGGTTGCTGTCTTCTCTGCACGATAGTATCGTTTTGTTTTTGTTTGTTTGTTTGTTTTTTTTTTTAGCAGAGCATAAAAGGCTTACATGTCTCACCAACATTATCTCAAGTGACCACAAGTTTTGTCCTTTAGTTTATAGGTTCCTGGCCTGGTTGTGACTTGCTATATACACACTTCACTGTGTTATACATTTGAACCTTTATTCATGCTATCCTCTCTGTTAGAATAACCTTCCTCATCTGTTCATTTGGCTAGCTTTCATAGGTGGCCTCAGGCTCAGTTTTCTTAGGTAGACGATTCCCAAGTGAGAATAAGTGCCTATGGGAATCTTCACGCAGCACCTTATGCAACCTTCTATCATTAATTCCACATTTTACTATGTATTTTTTCCATGGGCAAAATATTGATTTACTTGATTCTCCCAGAATTTTAATGGTTCTGAAGGCAAGGACTGAATCTTGTTCATGTTTGGTCCCCAGTCTATTGACATTAACAATAGTAGTGCATGATAATGCTTACTAAATGATTCTTTAATTGTAGCCAATGTAGGCGACTGGTTGGAATATGAAGATGAAATTAGATGGTGTAGTTGAAAGCACCTTACAAACTAAAGAGCCATCTATACCTTAGTTCTCACTGTGGCCACCCTTGGAGTACTTTTAACTGAAAAGGGGAGTTAATATTATGACATACATATTTTTAGGGATTAATTGCCTATATTCCACAATGTAGAAATAAATTTTGAGATTTTATTTATGAAATAATGCACAGAGAGTTTGATGAAATCTTGGCAACTTAATGAAGTTATACAATATAATATTTCTTTTAAAACATGTTTTTTTCTTATTTTTTTATTCCTTTTTGCTTTAGAAAGGAATACCATTGCAGGATGAGTTATCACTTGCTTTTGTGAATGTCCTGTGACATTTTCACTCAGCATAATAAAATTGGAGAATATTGCGAGAGTTGCACATGAAATAGCCATGATGCCTAAAATATTGAATTTCAGAATTACAATAGTTTTTTGGAAATACATAATTTGTTTTATGTGTGAATGTAAGACACAAATATATATAGCTCAAAGTTCATATTATATGGCCTCTTGTAGGCTTCATGCATTCTAAAATAACCTTTTGAACCATTTTATTAACTGAGGGAAATTAGTTATAATTTTGTTTGCGGTATTTTGATACTCATAATTATAAGTTCATAATTGATTACTCTAGACACAAATGCCAATAATTATTTTCCAATACGGAAAATTAAAAGTTACAAATTGCTTCTCAATAATTTTAAGAAAACTGTTGCATATATATGCTCTCATTTCATAGGAAATAAAAGCATGGTTATCAAAAAGTATATTTAGTATAACTATATTATACTAAATATTTTATTGCATCATAGAAATTTTATTTTAAAAGGTAAATATGAATTTTTTCCATTATTGAAAAATCATGTTCACTTCATTTATATTATACATAATCAACAAATAGTTGTATTTTTTTTACTTTCATTAACAAATCATCTCTTATATTATGTGTATGTATTGTCACATATCCAATGTTAGAATGGAAATTTTAAATTTCCAAGGAGGAAATACATACGTATTTATATGTTCACATGGATAACAATTCAAAATTATTCATGAAATACGTCTCTCCATGTAGCTACTATGTTTGATTATATATTGAGTGTATAATGGCAGATGTCATAATAACAAACTATAGCAAATTAAGCCCAACTCTTTCCTAAAATCTCCTGTTTTCAGATTTTCTCTGACCTTGGATAGTACTAGTCTTCTTATTGCTTTACGTAGTTTCCACCCCTTTTTCTTCTTTCAATTTTCTTTAAAACCAAGGTCAGACTTGCTTTATTAATTCCCTACAGAGTAAGAAATGGCTTTATGAGAAAGTACAGAAGCTACTTGGGGTTAGAGATATAGTTTAAATGGAAACATCTAAAGACAAAAAAGTTGGAAAGGCCCAAAGGTTTCATGAGTAACCCTTAAAGAAAAAGAAAATAAAGAAAGGTCATACAGATACTAAAACTATATATAAGTTTATTTCAACTTTCATGGAAAGTTCTTTCAGAGTCTGATAGAAGAATTGCAAGTATTTGTAATTTAAGAGAGTTCTTGCTTATTGTCACATCAGGACTGTATTATTACATTTACAATATTACATATTTTAAAATATAGCATCCCTCATTCAGCTGTTCAAGTGTTCAAAATCTGTTTATTTCAACAGCTCTTATAAAGTCAATGATAACAATTCAATTTATATAATTTTATGGTTCTTACATGTGAACGATCAAGGGAATGAGAAGCAAATAACAATGCTGTTTGTTCCCAGTGCCAAAATCCTAAAACAAATCATGTTTGAAATACACACACATTTTTATACAGCAAAGTTTTATAGCTGTATAGTTTGCAAGGGTGAAATTAATAATAGGAGAAAAGTAAGACTCGAATACCAATGTTACATGACATACACATAAATTAAAAAACAAAACAAACCATATAACTGAACATGTCAGTTTCATAGGGCTGCTATAACAATGTGCCACAAAATGAGTGACTTAACACCACAGAAATGTATTCTCTGACAAAAAAATTATCTGAGAATTTATTCTCTGGAGGGTAGGAGTCTGAAATCCAGGGGTCGGCAGGGCCACCCTCTCTCTACAGGCTCTGGGAAAGAACGATTTGCCTCTAGGAAGCTTCTGATTGTTGCTGACAGTTTTTGGCATTCTACCTGAGATTCTCCATCACTCCAATTAATGTCTCTGTCCTCACATGTCTGTCTTCCTTCTCTGTGTGTACAAATTTCTCTCCTCATGTAAAAATATCAGCTCCTGCTGATCCAGTATAACCTCATCTTAACTCGATTACAATTTTAAAGATCTTATTTCCAGATAAGGTCATATTCAAAGATATTAAGGATTAGGACTTGACCATATCTTTTGGAAGAACACAATTCAAAACAGTACACTGAACGATGCATGTATATCTCTGGAATTTGGTTTGTTTTGCCTCTTTGACAAATGAGTTTTACCTATCTCCATGTTTTGTGAATTCTGAGTCCAAGTGATATCAGGAATCCAACCTAGTTCATAAATCTCACATTAACATTGCCATCTGAAATTATGTACTGATAGAATCATTTTCACATGCCTCTTTAAATGAGGGAAATTTATGGCCTTTAAGTAATGGCCATGCACTAAAAAGTGAATCTACATAATGTCTTACTCTTCAAACTGGATTTTTAGAAATAAGCTTTGTCCAAAGTCACGAAAATATAATTTTTACATGATTACATTTTTTCTTGCCATCCCATCTACCATCCTTCATTCCCTTTCTTCTTTCTTTTGCTATTTGTCTATTATTATACAGGCTAACAACTGTGTGAAGATTATGATAAAACAGTATTTTTGCCTTGAAAGGAAGTATAGACAAATGGGGGGTGTGTGTAGGGAGAAAGGTGATCTATTAAAATGTCAATAAGGTATTTAAGATTTGTGATAGAAAAAACTTAATTTCAGGAAAATGCAGAGGAAGTGTATCTTAGATGGTGAAATGGAGGCCTTCCTGGAGGTGATGATAACTAAGCTGAGTATTAAAAAGAAAGGGTAATTGACATCCAAAAAGACAAAAACTTGTGAAGGTACACTGAAAACTCAGAAAAAATATTTTGCTGGTGTGCAAGAAGTAAACACATTTAAAGAGATGAAAATTAGGCAGGTGCTACATTCTGAAAGGCCTTATTTATGCTGTGAATGTGTATTTTTCTGTTACTTTAGTTCAGTAACTTATTACTCCAAGACAAACAAAAATAAAAAAAACACAAGCAAAATGAATTGTATAAATGTTTATGCTAAGAAAAAGTTATATATATTTCCATAGGTGCCAACTCCCAGTCCAGTGACCTACAGTACTGCTATCTATACAAACTATTGGTCTAACTACATCAGATTTTTTTATTGTTTGTTTTTATTCTCATTTGACATTTCTTTATTTTTGACTGTTCAAATTCTATCCATTTAAAAAACTCTGTTTTAAAATAAATTTTATATCTTATAACAGCTTTACATATATTGAAAAACACGAAGATAATACAGCTATCTCCCATATACCCCATTGACAGTCTCCCTGTTATTAATTACAGTGTTATCTTTTGCTGGGATTTGGTTATTTGAAAAACAGAGCCACTCCTCTTTACAGGCTGGCTTTGTGCAGGAGGAGATCTTTACCACTCAGCCTGGGCAGAGATTCCGTGAGTTCTCAAACCTTTTCTGGGGATGAGTTTGTCTAGGCTTGTGCTGGTAGTTTCCCAATTAGAGAGGTTTCAGGGTTTCTATGTATTTTCAGGAGCTCGTATTCTCTCTTTCTGCCTCAGGTGTCCCTCAGCAGCACTGCAGCATCGGAGCTACAACAAACAGCTGGGCTTCCATTGGCTGTGGGCCTACAAAGTACAACTGTTTCTCATCAGGGTCAGGCGAGTCAGTTTCCCGAAGACCTGTATCAGTGGACCTAACATCTCTTTACGTCCTGAGAGAAAAGCTACCAGTTGCCCCATTTCCTCCCATTGCACTGCGCCGTGCCACTTTCAGGTAAGGGCCCTCTTGGGTAAAATGTAACAGTTTTTCTTTTTTCTTTTTTTTCTTTACCCGTTTCAATGTGGTTTTACTTGGCTTTTTGCTGGCCGGGGGTATCAACTTCTTAACTTGTTTCTGGGGTTCTCATAAAGCCTTTCTGGACCACATGTATTGTTACTGCTACTGGGAATTACTGTGTACCTCAGCTCTTTATCTTCTTGAAGGAAGGTATTCAGTCAAGAGACAGAGTCTGTGCAGCATAGAACAGCAAGTTTATTAGTGAAAGCGAGTGTACATGCTGAGACTGACCCAAGAGAGGGAAGCAAACTCTCCTTACATTGGGTTTTTATCTCTATGGGTAGAATTGTCTCCCCCTCTCTCTCTATTATCTTCCTATTTCTCTGTTTCTCAAGGTTGTTTCTCAGAGCATAAGTGTAAACCTTTTAATTTTCCATGATTTGAGAGCGCTGAATCCTAACCACTAGACCACCAGGGAAGAACTTAATTTTCCATGATTTGAGAAGCTCATTAAAAATGGTCCTGAGAAGCAGGATGTATATTCTGAGAAGCAAGATGTTTTCTCTCCCTCTCTAGCATTTTTCCTTCTAATGATATAAGTAGTATATCGTGTTACCAATATTGTGCTGAGCAAGCGCGGTGTTTGTGCCCCAAGTGAGAGCAGCTGCCACGGGCCTCCTCACCGGTGCTAAGTGTCTCCCTCCTGCCCACTTCTGCCTTTCTACTCAGTTACTCTGTGGAGGCGTGAGGTTGGGCCTTCCTAGCCCACCCTCTTGCAGACTTCAGTACAGGTTCGTTTTATCTGAGGCCTCTCCCCTTGGCTGGCAGGCTTTTGCCTTCTCACTGTGTCCTCATATCTGACTTTATTTTACCTTAATTACTTCTTTAAAGTCCTTATCTCCAAACACAGTCACACTGTGAGATACTGGTGGTTAGAATTTCAAAGTATGAACTTTGGGTGAACTCAATTCAGTCCATAACAAGGTCTGAGTAAAATTTGGGACAATATGCCTTTGGTAAATATTAAAGGGCAAATCACTTTAAATCTAGTACTTGCCAATAATATAATATAGATTTCTGTAACAAATAAAAACAAAAAGGCAGTTCTCATATCTTATTTGATGTTGAATATGTATTAAGAACAACTTCATGCTTGATATATTTCTGAGATGTATAATTAATCAGAATGCTGAAAAATATTAGTGAAACAAGTAAAATTATAAACAAGAATCGTTATCTGGAAATGAAAACTCAGGGATTGTACATTTTTTTTTTTTTGGCATTTAACCCAGAAAGATGTAGCTCCATAAACTTCAGAGCATGTAGTTATTTTTGATGGCTACTTTAAATCTGTTCATCTTTTTTATTTTTGTTAAACACAATCTTTATATTAAATGATACAAGAAAATTTCAGGGTTAAATGTAAGCCAAAATCAAAGAGTAAAGAGTTTTAGAGGAAAATGACAGTCTAGAATAGTAATGTTGTGGACCTTTGGAGAAATTTGAATAAAACACAAGTTGTATGCCAAAATATTTGGTGTGAAAGAATTCCCCAGTGACTAAAAGCATAAACATCATTGTGAATAGCCAGCCTCTAGCCCAGGGAGATTCAGCAGCTCCCTTTTTGAAACAGAAACTTAATTTTGATTAGTAAATCTCATCACACTGCCTGTTGAGTTTTAATCAATTAGTAGTATTCTCATCTTAAGAGAAAAACACAGAATAGAAGACGTGAGTTTGTTGTCCAAGGCTCAGGGGAATGTCCAAGAGAGGCCTCAAACCCAACCAGCGGTGATCGGGTTCTTGTCTCTGTGCAAGAAAGAATCCAAGAGGGAGGCAGATGCAGGAAAGCACAGGGAATTTATTGAACTGAAAGTACACACTTAAGACGAAAGTGCAGGCTAACTCAGAGAATGAGTTGCACTGAGGAAGTTATGATGAGGGGTTTTTATCTCTCCTGGGGAGGGAATTAGTTATGTACCATTGATGTGGTTCATTCATCTCTCCTGGTGGGACCCTCTGTTTCCCACTTTTTTTCCTTATTTGGTTCCTCCAGAACTGTTGTGATATCAGATGCATGATGGGAGTCATTGCAATCCCAGTGCAAATGACGTTATAATGACGTTAAAATAAGCTAAGGTCAGGTCCCTTGGTCATAGAGATTAGCCTTGTTGGATGAAACAGGTTCCTGTTTTTCTCCAGCTGCAGGCGCTGGATACAGTCACTTGTTGCTTGTGTAACCAGTGAGGCACCTCATGTACCCTGGTGGGGATTTGACAATTTCCTAGGCTACCTATCATTCCTCAGTTTTAGGGTACAGATTTCAACTCCTGTACTTACTTTTCCTTCTTTTGTCTAGTCTTGGATATTATTAAATTCAGTGTAGAAGTAGTTCGTTAATGATGAGAAAAGTAATTTGAGTTTCAGTTTGAGAGACTCATTTTCACTTTTGCATATTGACCGTAGTCACTCATCTCCAAACAACAGCTAGTATGACCTAGGGAAGAATTTGGAAAATTCTGTTTAGAAACCAATCTCCTTTCACATAACTGCATTTAAGTTGTTTGACCTCATTCTTTATTGCAGAGGATATCTGCATAAAAAATTAATCCTTAATTCCCCAGAATTGATCTGTCATCCTTGTTTTGCCATTTGTAATAGTGATTTTTTTCCTGTGGCATCAAAACTGGTAGCTTTAGAAAGACTGGGACTTGCATAAATGCTTTCATTTCTACACAAATAATACATATTATTTCATAATTACTTTCAAGATTTTCTTCATATTAGTGCTTCCATGATGCTATTGTAAGACTTCTAAGTAATATTTATTTGAGATACTTTTGTATCATTGTTTATTTTCAATGTTCAGTAGTGATAGTTTATGCCCATTGTAACTGATGCTGATAACATTATTTTGTCATTTAAAAAATATTTTAAAACAGTTTTCCAGATATCATCTCCTTTGATATTCTTAGCAACTTTATAAAGTAGGTGGTCTTTTCATTACTGATAAAGAAATTGAGACATTGACATCCAAATTTTGACCTTCTGATAAAATCTGCCAGACATTGCCTCTTCAGGCATTATAGTTAGGAAATTAAAGAAATGTAATAAATGCAAAAAAAATGAAATCCCTCATCATTATTTTTTAACATTGCTGTAATATTCTTTAGAGAGGATACTCTTTTTTGTTTACTGTTGTACCCCCAGCATCACATACACTGCCTTTCATTAAATATATGTTCTGTTTTTTAGAAGGCTTTCAGAATATACTATATAAACTAGGATGCTTTGAGATGGTAATAAAGAGTGACATGTTATTAATAATAAAAAATAAAAGGTAAAATTCTATAAATAATATTTTTATTCTAAATTGAATAGAATTATATTAGGAAGTATAAGCAAAACTAAAAATTGTGTTAAAAACTATGTGAAAAGCAGAGCTCATGAATCTCCAAAAGTAATTAACTCTAAACCAAATGATGTATCGGACTTTTTCATTTTGTGCAGCCTGTTAGGTAGCTTCCAAGAAAATCACAATTGTGAGTTTATAACACTCTTTTTTAAAACATCTCAATAGTGGTATCCTTAAAAGCACAAAATGTATGCATTACTTTAATCTCTGATATTTGAAAAAGGTGGGATTTAATCACAGCCCCTACTACACAGCATAGCCTGGATGGTGCTGAGCACAAAGAACCAGGTACCACAGAGAATGTGTTGAGTGCTTAAGTTGCCCTGTGGTCTTAGAAGTCCCTCTGGGGTAATGACTGAAACGAGAGGTATGGCTGTAGTTCTGCAAATGATATATTCTTTGGTCTGGGTGCAAGTTTCATTGTTTTATTAATTTTGGGAATGTTTTTTGTGCTGTAGATTTAGAATTTGTGAATATATCTGTATCTATATCTATATGTGTGTGTGTGTGTGTGTGTGTGTGTGTGTGTGTATTGCCCATCAATAAAAAATGTGATATAAAATTTTGGTAGATTTTTAAATATTTGCATAGCACCCACTAATGTACCCATTTTTAAAAGCTTGAATAAATAACATGAAAGGAATGAATACCTTTATCAGATCTTTACCTTAAAACTGCAGTATGATATCTCTATGGCTCTCTCATTTTTCCCATTTACTTTTTTCCCCCAATCTTCCCCAGGGTAATGTTATAATATAAAACTTAAGTAAATATATTTATGTGTAAAATGCAACATTACTTGCAACATTAGCTCCTAATTCTTAATTAAAAGCAGATTCATGAATAGTTTCCTTTGCTTTCGTTAGGTTTCCTTTTGTGGTCTCGGTCTAAACTCTGAAAGGTAGGATACAAAGGAGCAAAGGAATAAAGAGAAAAACAGACATGCTTTTTCCTTTCATTGTCTTATGTTGTGAGATAACATGCAAAACAGGAGGTTGAAGCTTAACCGCAAACAATTTATTTTATCTTATCTTGTAAAATGTATTATTTTATGGGTCTTCTTTATTATTGTCATCGTTACGGCCTAGTCTATTTGGTTACATTGAATGCATTGAACTTAATACACATTATAAAAACGTCTGAAATGTTTGTGAGCTGACTTTCCTACCTGAAGCTATTTTTGTAGCTTTCACTATTTACAGACAAAGTACAGATTAGGTGCCCAGATTTAAAAGTCAAGGGCTTTCCCATAAATACCTAGAATTTTTCCTAAAATATCTGAACTTACATTTATACAGTTTCAAAACTTGCTTAACCCGAACTGTGTATATTTTCCCCATTAAGTTGTAGTTTGTCTTGAGTCCATTATAAACCCTGCCCCATGAACCAGTACCTATTGTATTAATACACTATTTTCCTTTACTCATTTATATTGCCTCCCTACCTCTAAGCATGTGACACTGTATAATGTTATAGACTGTATAGATAGTGCATTGGTTGGCTAGGGCTGCCGTAACAAAATACCATAGACTGTGTGGCTTAAACAACAGAAGTTATATTACCAAAGTGCTGGAGGCTAGAAATCCATGAGAAAGGTACTGTCAAATTCCATTTCTGCTGAGGCTTCTCTTCCTGGCTTGTAGAAGCTTGCCTTCTTACTTTGTCCTCATTGAGATCTTTTGTGTGTGTGTGTGTGTGTGTGTGTGTGTGTGTGTGTGTGTAGAAAAAGAGATGTCTAGTGACTTGCTTTTTTATAAGGACACAAGTTCTGTGAGGTCAGGGCCCTACTCTGATAACCTCATTTATCCTTAATTACCTCAATGAAGGCCCCATCTTCAAATGCAGTAACATTGGGATTGAAGCTTCAACATATGAATTTGAGGGTGGAGGGGGGCACAATTCAGTCCATAACCATAATATTATTTGAATTCTGTATATATCATTTCAGAACTGATCCTCACTGATAGTCCTTTTAGCATATTTTCCCCAGTAATCTCTGTTTTTCAATATATACAGAGTTCACTAGCATCTTTTACCTTACATTGTCTGGCCATGTCTTAGTGCAACAAATATTTGTTGCATTGTTCTATGTCCAAATACTGTTCTATGAGTTGGAAAATCTCAAGAATAAAAAGAAAAAAAGTAAACTAACTCTCAGAGAGCTACATTCTAGGGAGGAGATAATGCACATTGAACAAAATAAATAAGAAAATATATAACATGTTAAAATGTAACAAGTACTATGGTAATGAGTATAGAAAATAAAATGAATAACTAGAAAAAGAAAAAGATGGAGAATAATGAAGGTAGAGTGACAGTGTGCAATCTAAAATAATGTAACCAGGTAAATTATCTTTGAAAAGCTGATATTGAAGAGAATTGGAAGAGATGAGGGACCGAGTCATGTGGATATTTGGAGGAAGAATGTTCTAGATGGAGGGAACTGCCATTGCAAAAGCTGTAATGAAGGTGCCTACTTGTCATGCTCAAAGAACCGCATAGAGTCGTGTGGTCAGACTTGAGTAAGTGGCTGAAAGAAAGCAGGAGAGATGATAGAGAAGTATCACTGGGACTGTGTCTCTCATATGGGGTTTATTTATGTTTATTCCCTGCTACATTGCCTCAGAAAGACCTGGGGAAACGTATCAACGGTTTTTGGATAGTCCGAACTGACTTTTCCTTGATAATTTTACTGAACCAAAATATGTCTAGGTATGAAATTATTTGATCACAATTTTAAGAATATGTGATGATGTTCTTCCATTGTGTTCTGTTGTAAAATTTTTGGATGGAAAAGTTTGATGATCATCTCATTTTACCCACTTTTTGAATAATTTTTTTTTTTTGGCCAGATTTCCCATAGAATTATTTCTTTATTTGTGAAATCCATGAACTTTAAAAAAAATATGTATATAGAATACAATGTAGTATTTTAAAAGGTACTCATGACCTTTCATTTAATTTAAGTAATTAAAAATTATATTTAAATTTTATTATTTTTTTTCTTTTTCCATTTAGCATATATTGGAACTTCTTTGGCCATTTTACATATTACCATTGTCTTTCTAATACTTTTCAACTGTTTGTTCTTTGTCATTTTGTTTAACTCATTTTTATTTTCTGTATCTCCTCCTCTGTTTGGAGAAGTATTTATTCTATATTGGTGCAATGTATTTTACTTTCATTTGTGTAATGGCTATATCAATTGCCTCTTCATCGTGTTCCTTTCTAGCTTACATTCGATTTCCTCTGCCTTTGCCGTGGCTTTTGTTACAAGAACTATGTAACTCTGCTTTGTATTTTTGTCTCATAAAGGCAACTGAGTGTATGTGTGTGTGTGTGTGTGGGGGGGTGAGGTATGCAGGTGTGTTTATCTTTATATTCATGGAGAATTATTTGGCCATGATTTTTCAGGATCCATGAAATTGTTTTCCTAGCAATTATCTTTGCTCT
>NW_017732049.1:819991-821672 GCF_001890085.2 Hipposideros armiger | reverse complement strand
TAAAATAACTTTCATGTGCTTTTTGGACAGAATGGAGACTACTCGTCTTAAAAGCGTACCTGTGTTATTTCTAAATACTTTAATGCTAAAGTTTAGAATTATTGTAAATGTGTTGTATGTGAATTTAAAATAAATATTTTTCATGTGAAAAATATAATTCTAGATTTTTACTGCACATCTATATATGCTAATTTTAATTCTTTTTCTTTTAATTATTATTAGTTCTTTGATTTTCTTATTTTCATTTATTGCTGATGTTTTTTATAACATCTTTAGATAATAAGTTACTACATTTTCATGTACCTCAGCTGCATTCAACACATTATGATATATTTGACACAATACTGTATGTTTAATATATATTATTAGTAATAGTTAAAATATCCTAGCTTGTATTACATTTTGTTGATCTATGTGTTATGAAAATAATTTATTCATTTCTAAAAACAGGTATTTCTAGTTATTTTTATTATTGATATTTAGCTATTTCCATTGGGATTAGAGATCTGCCTTATGTTAGTTCAGTACCTTCCAAAGTGTGAAACTTTCTTAGGTTAAATATTCCTCAGGTAAATATTACCTTATTTGCTAAAAAATGTCTATTCTTCCATTAAATGTCTATTCTTCCATTAAAATTAGTGTTATTTAATGGCCAATAGGCCAGTTTTGTTAATGTGTCTTGAAATTATTTGTACGCTTACAGATCTCAGATATCTCTCTTTGTCTCTCTGTCTCTGTCTCTCTCTGTGATGAAGCAACAATTTTTAGTAATCTTTTTTATTTGATATTAATATAGCTTTCTCAACATTTAAAAAATGTGTAACCTATATTTTTATTTTATCTATCCTTATAATATTTTTATAATACATATTTTACAGTGGAACATAATTGTTTTCTTCAGTTTGACAATTCCTGTCTTGTCAATAAATAATTTAATATAATTACACTTATATTAGGACTTAAATTTAATCAGCCCATTTGTGACTTCTGTTATTTCTACCTGTTCTACATGTGTTCTGTTTTGGTTTTTTTTTTTAACTTTTTACCTTCTGCATTTATTTTCTTATTCCATCCTGTTTTCCTATCACTAATGGGAAGATTTTTTTTCTTTTTTAGTTCTTTTATGGTTACCAATGATATTACTACATTATTTATTATATTATCCAAATCTGTAATTAATAAAACCTAGCTCTCCATATGAATATAAGGATCTCAGTGCAGTTTAATGAGTTCCCCTTCCCATGGTATGCACACTATTATTGTTTTATTCAGTGAGTGTTAATATATAGTTTGTTATGTTTTTCTTGTTTTTAAAGTCCTCACTTCTCAGAACTTACATTTGAATTATTTTTAATTCTGCCAGAGGTACTTTAAATATGTCAATTTGTGTGTATTCATGATAAATTCTCTCAGTTTTGTTTTCTTCGTCCTTCTCTCCTCCTTCTTCCTTCTTTCTCATGATTATTCTCATTCTTCTTCTTCTTCTCTTATTTGATCTGAACATGTCTTTATTTTGAAAGATATTTCTCTGGATATAGTAGTCTAGATTTGCAGTCAGTTTCTTTTTGAAATTAATGTCATCCTACACACTATTGTCATTGTTACTGTTATTAATTTGGCTGTACACATAATTGCCAGTCTTTTTTTCTTTTTTAAGATTTTTTTATTGGGGAATTGGGAG
>NW_017732049.1:815925-817956 GCF_001890085.2 Hipposideros armiger | reverse complement strand
TCTTACCATCTGTGGGATTATTAGAGATAAAGCATAACAAAGGGGGAAGAGAAAAATGTCAGTATTAGTGTCCATTTCTATAATTTTCATGAAAGTTTATCTCATAAGACTGTCCTGGACTTAATCACCTAGTCACATGGCCTATGCCAACAGTGAGGGATACTACAAAACATAGTTGTTGATTGGATTCAGCATCACCCTCAGTGATACAGGGCTTCTGTTAGAAAAGAGGAAGGGAAGACTTGAGGTTAGATAGGGTGACTGGTCATCTCTGCTACTAACAGTCTAATGAAAAATGTCTACTTTCTCTATACTGATCTCAGAAAGGTGAAGTGACGTCTTTTGAAATATTTAAAATATAATAAATATTTGAAATATACTTTTAAATATACTATTTATCAATACTTTTTATACAAAATCTTTTGAACTATTGATTATAGAAAGATTTTCATGAATAATTACAGATACATGCCAATCAGTGTTGGTTGTCTGTGAGTAATTAATTATCCCCTAGTGTGCACACTAACTTAATAATAATTACAGATTAAAGAATTGCAAAGTTAGGAAATGATGTTTAAGATAAAAATATTATTACCGATTCACCAAAAGCTCCGATTTGAAATGACTTGCCTTGACAGGTGATGAATAAAATTTCACTAGAAACAAAGCAAATGCTTCACCTCTGCATTATTCTGATCTGAACCCTCTCTTTTCCATTAATGTTAATATTTCCAAAATGCATCATGGATCCTGACAATTTAAAAGGCATTATGTGAGAAAACATCATTCTGCAACTGAAAAAGCATAATTGTTGTTTTGACTGTGGTGACATTCTCATCACTGAGGTAATGGTCTGAGTCACCAAAAAAGTTGTTCTTCCTGTTTGCATCTTTCATACTTGCTTTCTTAAAAGGAGAAAAAAAAATCAATAAGACCCAGAAACATCCTAAAAGTAATATCTGTCTCTTTAATCCCTTTGTATTTGTCTTTGATCTAGTAATGCATCTTAATTGAGCATTAAGAGAGGTATAAAAAATCAAATCCACTCAGTGACTGCAACTCTGAGAAATAATAAAACATTCTGGCAGAACTGAGCCTACCTTTTGATGAAGTCGTCTTTTAAATATTTTATTTTTTTCAATTTTACTAAGATGTAATTGACATACAGCATTGTGTATGTTTAAGGAAAACAAAGTAATACTTTGATGTATGTATGTATTTATTCTGAAATGATCACAAGTCTGAGTTAACATCACTACCTCACATAGTTATAGTTTTGTTTTTTGTTTTTTCCTAGTGTGGTGAAAACTTTCAAGATATATAATATCTTAGCAACTTTCAGATATATAATACATTATTGTTAACTATAGTTACAAAGTTGTACATTAAACCTCCAGAACTTATTTATCTTATTCCTGGAAGTTTGTAACTTTTGACCACCTTCAACCCTATTAGTAGCCCTTTCCTCTGGCAACAGCTAATCTTTTCTTTTTCTATAAGTTTGCTTTGGGTTTTTTTAAATTCCATATTTAAGTGAGATCATATTTGTTTTTCTCTGTCAGAGTTACTTCACTTAGCATAATGTCCTCAAGTTTCATCTATGTTACCAAAAATGGCTGAATAATATTCTGTTCTGTGTGTGTATCACATTTTCTTTATCCATTTCTCCATCATCACTTAGATTGTTTCTATGTCTGACTATTGTAAATAATGCTGCAATGAACATGGGCAGATAGATATCTTTTTGACACAGATTTCATTTCTTTTACATACACACCTAGAAATGGAAGTGGTAGATCATATGGTAATTCTAATTTTTTGAGGAACCACCATACTGTTTTCCATTGTGGTTGCACTAAATTACACCCCCACCAATAGCGTCCAAGGTTTCCTTTCTCTACATCCTCACCAATACTTGTTATCTAGTGTGTTTATGATAATGGCCATTCTACCAGATATAAGGTGATATCTCATTGTGGTTTAGATTTGCATTTTCCTGATAATTAGTGATGTTGAACACTTTTTCATGTT
>NW_017732049.1:808763-812455 GCF_001890085.2 Hipposideros armiger | reverse complement strand
CTTTTTAATTTAAAGGTTTAAACCATATCATGCTCTAAAGATAGGAAATAAGATTAAATGTTTTAAATATGACTATTAGATAAAGTAAATTTGGGGAATAAAAATAAAAGCGGTAAGGGGAGGGCACATTACTAGAAAATACTCCTTATAATAAAGATTTATACAACCTTAACATGTACGTTTGTCTAATGAAGAGGAGAATATGACTAATATAAAATAGATTCACTGATTGAAATGGACTGGCTTCCTTAAGACCAATAGCCTCAGGAAAGCTAGGTTTATATAAACCATCTTTTCTGTTGGGATAAGCATGGAATTGTTGGCTTTTTTGCTGTTTGTTTGGTCATTATTTGAGACCCGATACTTTGAAAGTCCATGCTAATCTTTTTAAACCTTTACTACTTTTTTTTTCCTATTCCTTCATTCCCCCTATCTCAGGGCATAGCCGATGGAAACATAAAAAAGGAAGAGCTTGTAGTTATAATAACTAATCACCTCCCACAATACATGGAGCTTTTGTTCTTTTTGTTTTGACTCAGAATTTATAATGCCAACAGCAAGATTAATTAAAAATAATGGAATCAGCTTAAGGGAACGGAGAATAATCGCATATGATCATGCCTTATAAAAAGAGTGCTAGCTTATTGTTGCACCAAGTAAATTTCTTAAGAAATACCATATCTTATATTAGGATCCTGGTTTATTTCTTTGAAAAATTTTAATATCTTTATAAAATCAATGTTTATATAGATTAAAACAGGTAAAATTGTTCTGCAATTTTATAGTAATAGTAATACTACTACTACTAATAACAACAATAATAACTGTAGTCCCCTGTCTGGCTTTCATCACCACTGCTAAGAAATACTGGCTTTTAACAGTTTTAAGCTAGCTATTTCTTCTGATATTTATGGCTACGAAATGTGGTATAGTATACTCTTGTAACAGTATCTTTAGATTTATTCTATGGAATTTGAGTATTTTTACTATTCAACCCTCACCTCCCCTCCCTCTGCACCCATCTTCCTAAGAGCGANTTTTTTTTATACTATATTTCCTCCATTCATCTTTGGGTGATGGGCTATTGTTCACTAGCAATTTCTTTTAGACAGGCTTATTCTAACAATATTTTCTAAATGTTGTCATATAAAATATGTCTGTTGCCTTTACATGTGAATAAAAGGTGGACAGGGTTTTGAAATCTTGACCTTGACTTTTTTCCCCCTGAGGACATAGTAGACCTTACTGTGGTATCTCTACAGAGTGCACACCACTATAAAGATATTTTTCCTAGATTATTGCTGTGTCCTATTCAAGAACGTATTGTTTCATGGATTATGTGTCTACTCTTTACCACAATACACTTGATAGCTTAGAAAAGTTGATATGCACAGTCACATGTGGGATGTTTAGAAAGCACAGCTTTAGAAAATCTATCGCCATCACAAAATTCCAAAAAATGAACTCCAGATGATATCATATTTTACAGAATGGCAAAAACATTATTACTAACTGTAAAGTGTTTTTTATTTATTTTTATTTCCTTATATATCTTTGTATTTTTAAATTACAGTTGTCATACAATATCATATTAGTTTCAGGAGTACAACACTGTAATTAGACATTTATATAATTTAGGAAGTGACCACCCTGATAAATCAATACCCATCTGATGCCATACATAGTTATCACAATATTATTGGCTATATTACTTATGCTATATTTTACATCACCATGACTATTTTGTAACTACCAATTTGTACTTAATCCCTTACCCCCTTTACATCCTTCTAACCGCCTGCCCGCCAATCTGACAACTATCAGAATGCTTTATCTGTAAGCTTGTTTCTGTTTTGTTTGTTCGTTTATACTGTTCTCTCAATTCCACATGCAAGGGAAATCATATGGCATTTGTCTTTGCCGTCTGACTTAGCTCACTCAGCACAATACCCTCTAGGTCCATCCAGGTTGTTGTAGATGGCAAGATTTCATTCTTTTTATGGCTGAGTAATATTCCATTGTATATATGAACAGCCTCTTCATAATCCACTTATCCATTGATGGACACCGGGTTGCCCCCATATCTTGGCTCTTGTAAATAATGCTGCAATAAACATATGGATGAGCATGTCCCTTCAAAGTAGTGTTCTGGGTTTCTTCAGATTAATATCCAGAAGTGAGATTGCTGACTCCTTCGTTGTCTCTTGTTTTAGTCTTTGTTTTAAAATCCTTTTTGTCTACCCAGCTTTTTTGTTTGTTTTTATTTTCATGAAATTTTTTTTTTCTATCCTTTTACTTTCAGTCTGTGTGTGCCTTTTTATCTGAAGTGAGTCTCTTGTAGGCAGCATATGTAAGGGCCTTTCTTGTTTTCTTATCCATTCAGATACCCTGTGTCTTTTGTTTGGAGCTTTTAATCCATTTCCATTTAAAGTAATTGTTGATAGACATGTAGTTATTGCCATTTTATTATTCATATTTTTGATATTTTTGTTTTGTCTTCTTCTTCAAAGAAGTCCCTTTAACATTTCTTACAATACTGATTTGGTGGTGATGAATTCCTAGAGCTTTTCCTTGTTTGGAAAGCTTTTTATCTGTCCTTTGATTATAAATGATATGTTTGCTGGGTAGAGTAATCTTTGTTGTAGGTCCTTGCTTTCCATCACTTTAAATATTTCATGGCAATCCCTTCTGGCCTGAAAAGTTTCTGTTAAGTAATCAGCTGATAGTCTTATTGGAGCTCCCTTGTAGGTAGCTAACTGCATTCTCTTGCTACTTTTAAGATTCTCTCTTTGTCTTTAACCTTTGGTATTTTAATTATGATGTGTCTTGGTGTGGGCCTCTTTAGGTTCATCTTGTTTGGGATTCTCTGTGCTTCCTGGGATTGTATGTTTATTTCCTTCTGCAGATTAGGGACGTTTTCCATCATTATTTCTTCAAATAGGTTTTCAATTCCTCACTCTCTCTCTTCTCCTTCTGGTTCCCCTATGATGTGAAAGTTGGTATGCTTGATGTTGTTCCAGAGGTATCTTAAACTATCCTAATTTACTTGGATTCTTTTTTTTTTTCTTTTTGCTGTCCTACTTGGGTGTTTTCTGCTATCTTGTCTTCCAAATTGCTGCTTCAATCTCTTTGTCTAATCTGTTGATTCTCTCTAATGTATTCTGTATTTCAGTTATTGTATTCTATATTTCCTACTGGTTCTTTTTTCTGTTTTCTATCTCCATTTTTATATTCCCTATCACTTCTTTGAAGTTGTCACTGAGATCACTGAGCATCTTTATAATCAATGTTTTGAACTCTGTATCTGGTAGATTGCTTATTTTCATTTTGCACAGTTTTTTTTTTTTTTCTGGAGCTTTGTTGTGTTCTTTCATTTGGTATGTTTCTTTGTCTCCTCATTGTGGCTGCCTCCCTGTGTTTGGTTCTATGTATTAGGTAGGGCTGCTATGTCTCCTGGTCTTAGTGGAGTGGCCTTATGTAGTAGGTGTGCTGTGAGGCCTAGTGGTGCAGTCTCACTGTACACCTGAGCCAGTTGCTCCAGGAATGCCACTTGTGTGGGATGTATGTGCTCCCCTTTTGTAGTTGAGCTTTCCCTGCTATTTGCATGTCATTGGAAGGGGTGATCCTCAGGCTGATTGATTGTGAGGGCTGGCTCTGACTATAGTGGCAGAGCTGTTGAACAGGGGTTGACT
>NW_017732049.1:799676-802793 GCF_001890085.2 Hipposideros armiger | reverse complement strand
GCAGTGTCACTGGCCCTCATATGTGGGATCCGAACCGGGGCCCTCTGGCGTCCCAAGCCAGTTCTTAACCATCGTGCCACTCAGCCGGCCCAATTGCCAATCTTTTAAAGGTAATCTGCCTTTTCTCCCCATCTGAATACCTTTAAAATTTCCTTGTATTCCTTGTTTTTCTGAAGTTTCACTCTGTTTTGCAGTTATCCTGTTTTATATCAATTTGAATCAATGTCTTTTATCATTTAAAAAATCATCCAATATATCTCCAAATATTGCTGCTCTCTTATAATATCTACTGTTTCACCTTGGAATTTCAATTAACTCTATAATAAATGTATTCATTCTAGTTTGTATATTTCTTGCCCTGTTTTCTTTATCTTCCACCTAGTTTCTCCTTACTACATTCCACATAATATTTTATTTTCCTTTTCACTAATACTCTTTTTAGCTGTATCTACTCTGCTCAACATTTACATTCAGTTTATATACTTTTTATTATGTGTTTTATTTCTAGAGATAGTGCTCATATTTTGTGCCACCATTGATAGTTTCCTATTCCTTCAAAATATACATCTCAAACTTTGGTATTTTTTTACAGCATAATAAGTCTAATTGTTTTATAAACTATGTTGCATAATATCAGAAGTTTTCTCTTCTTTCACTTGTTTTTGTGATGGTTCTCCTCCATTTTAACTTACATCCTGGTATGTCAGGTTATCTTTGATGACATCCTAGTTATTATTCTTGAAATACTATTTTTAGAAATAATACGAAACCTATCCATATATAATTTCATTCAGAGAACATGTGTTTTGGCTTCTCTGAGACAGGATTATTTGAGTTTAAGTTTCAGATTTTGAAGTAAACTTTGGCCATCCTGCTAATGTGAAATTATTGAAAATTCATCAAAACATATGTTTTGCTTCTTCTCTGTCTTTGAGTTTGTAGCACTTTATACTCTCATCTCACTTTTGAAAGAGATAGCTTTATTATATTTCTGTATCTTCAAGGGCCCCATACTTTTTAATTCTAATTCCCTTCCACTGATGAGCCTATAAAAATGAATTTAAAGTTGCCAGGAATAGCAAATGCACTCAAAGCAAATACAGTAAATGCTTCATTTAACTCTGTGTTTGTTTTCTTTATTGGCTAAATACTCCCCTAATATCTTTTCATCTTAATAGGTTCAGAAAACATTTGAAGAATGCTTTATTAAGCATTTTTACATTTTCATTAACTCTTTTTTTTTTGTAAATTATCTAGCTCATTATTACTGAAAACCAGAAATTTCATATCTTCATTCTGACCTTTTCTTATATTTAGTGTTTTTATAATCTTATTTAAAATGTAATGTATATTATTAATATCTATATTTTGTGGAGAAGCAGTTTATGATTCATATAAAAGGATTTATTTGATTTCTCAGTTTGAACATGATCTAAAATGTACTGACATACATTAGGATTAGATTTGGTTTATTTAAATCTGAAAACTCCAAATTTCAGTGTCATAACCACATACATAAAGATTTATTTTCTCTCAGTTAAAAAAAAAGAAGGAAGAAAAAATTCTGGATNTTCTTAAAGGGAAGCTGCTTATTTTATACTTTTTCCCTGTTTCCTTTCCTGTGGGATGGGATAGGAATACAGATGAGGAATACAAATGTGATGCCAATAAACCAGGTTTATTTATACTCATGAGATCAACAACCTAGAGATGATGAAATCTGAGTCCCTGTATGAACTTGTAGGGAAGAGTGTCTGATGAGCCATTAATCCTCCATCTACTTCTATACTGTTACATGAAATATCGATGAAATTCTATGTTAATGATACCACCGCATTTTGGGTCATTTTATTACAATAGTTGAGACTGTGTCTTAACTAATGTATGTATTATCATATGAGATTAATTTACAATTTTCTTTTCCTTATTGGGCAAGTCCGGTTTGGTATCAAGGTTGTGCTAGCCTCATAAAATATGCAGAGGTCTTACCATCATTTCTAAGCTCCTCAAGAGTTTAGTTAAGATTGATATTCTTTGGATATTTGCTTGCATTTACCTTTAGAGCCTTTTTGGATGCACAGAACAACTGGACCAGTCATGGTCATCGCAGACTACTGGATGTCATAACCAAAGAAATTCTGTGATTGCTGCAAGTGATGGGCAATGGACAATAAGCCTACAGCTATTTTCATTAAAGGGGAAGGAAGCACACAGAAAATGTGGCAAAGAGGATCAGTGAGATTAAACAGAAAAGCCTGGATAAGGCAAAGGAAGAAAACAAAGTCATCAAAGGGGTTTGCTGCAATGGAGGCAGCTGCCCTGAAAGGATACCAAGAGGATTTGAAAAGACTTGTCAGAAATTACAGAGTCAAGCATATCACCAGTAAGCAGCACTGTCCCACCCACCTCTGCATCAAATCAAAAAGAAGAAAAGGAAAACATACCCTTCAAAGGGGGGATGGGTACAAGGTGTAATCTCTGAGGGTTAGCATTACTATTATGATTTTATCACAGTGGGAGAAACCGGAAGGATTACAAGAAAACTTTTTAAAAAGGCAGCAGTGAAGGCTGTTTGGGTAGAAAGTTTAAGTGAAGATGGTTATACCTACTGTTATAATATAGAAACAGGAGAATCTAGATGGGAAAAACCTGATGATTTCATTCCACACTCTGGTGATCTTATTTCTAGTAAGGTCAATGAAAAGTGACTTGGCACCCTAGAAGACTCCAGATCATCAGATTCGCATAGTGGTTCTGATGGGGAATAGTAAGCAGGAATAGGAGAGGTCTCTACAGAAACATAAAAGCTAAAAGTAAAGGTTAAGGAAAAAATTAAACAGTGATAAAGGAACTGAACCAGAAAAAAACAGAAGGAAAAAAAAATCTAAGAGCAGAATTCATCAGGTTCAAATGCAGAAAAAATCCGAAGCTCATAAAAAAATCAAACCCCTATGGAGAATGGCAAGCAATTAAACAGGAAATTGAGTCTCACAAGTAGATTTGTAACATTCAAGCATTGAAAATGAATATGTGTCAACTTCAGAAACTGATATTGGTGAGGAACTCAAAGTGTTTATAAGAGAAAACAGTCACTTCTCTTGGAGTCATGGCAGATAG
>NW_017732049.1:775721-793676 GCF_001890085.2 Hipposideros armiger | reverse complement strand
TGATAATTAGTGATGTTGAACACTTTTTCATGTTACTGTTGGCTATTTGAATGTCTTCTTTAGAAAAACTTCTGTTTAGGTCCTTTGACCATTTTTTTTATTGGGTAATAATAATAATAATAATAATAATAATAATATTATTATTATTATTATTATTATTATTTTGCTATTGAATTGTTTGAGCCCCTTAAATATTTTGTATCTTAACCCCTTATTAGATATGTGGTTCTAAAATATTTTCTCCCATTCCATAGGTTGACTTTTAACTTCTTTATTATCTCTTTTGCTGTGCAGAGAAGTCATATTTTCTACATGGTGTAAATCTAAGATATGCTAAAATTCCCCTACAATAAAAACAGTAATTCAGGTGTGCAGTTTTCAAGCCCCATAAACTGAAAATATACCATCAGTTACTGACATCTTATTGATAATTATAAAATGAAATAATTTAATAACAAAAGACATTTGCAACTTTCCAAACTTAAGTAAATTGAAAGACCAGGCCAATGCTAGCAGAGGTAGTAATGCTACTTACCGTATGTGGATGCAAAAATCAGGAGAACCATTGGTATCCATTCAAGAAGTCACAAAAGATAAGAAAGCAATGAGATCATCAAAGCAGAGTTTTAATGTCACATTATTTCACTCGACATTCTGTAGATGTATACCTTGCTGGAATAAATACTGTATCTCATCACCCTGGCTTTATTTGCGGTATCAAAGAGACTGTTTTAAAAACAAAGAAAAAAAAAGAGAGACACTCGATGCAAGCTTTAGCTTTATTCTTGAGTGAAAAATTGATTTCTAGTGACAATTCCTATGTAACTATTAATCTGACCCAGAGAGCACATGGTCTTTATATCTGACCTCAATGGGGCTATAAATCCTTTCATGACAGCTTAAGATAAGCAAGTATTAGGAATAATGCTTACTGTCAGCCCTTGCATTGTCTCTTTTTGTACTATCCCTGTTTAGCAAATGAGCCAAGTGAACATCAAAAGTATTAAGTAACTTGAATGTGGTCATGCAGCTAGTAATTTTCAGAATCTGGACATGAACTCTTAGAGTTCTTTAGAGAACTCTTAGAGAAGTTCTTAAGAGAACTTCAGAGTTCATCTATACTAGATTAAAAAGTAAAAACCCTTTAGTGCCTAAAGCATATTTGCTTTAATAGATGTCATCTTAGTTATGATCAAAACCCATTAATGTTTTAAAACATGGAGTGGGGGAGGAGAAGGGAGAAGGAGGGAAGGAAGAGAGAGCAAGGCAAAGTCCATTATAATTAAACATGATATTATTGTTTGACCTATCCTCATAACACCTAAATTGATAAATTACTTATGTTGACACTAATTGACACTAACTGATAGCATCAGATGATGAAAATTCAATGGATGAAAAAGTTAAAGATGTGGGTAATAATCCTATAGGCATGTGCAATAATCACAGAAACCTCAAAAATATTGAAGTAATGGTTTCTTGATTCTTTCAGCTGTACCATATTTCACCTCATATTACTGTAAGAAAAACACTGTTTTGAATCTCTTTGTTGGCAACATTTTAATTATTTATTATCTTTAATGTTAACATGTAAATCTGTATATTTTTGTGGAATATAGTATGTTATATACAATTTATATGTATATATATATGATTTACATATGCATATACTTTATATATGTGTATATTCCTCACTTTCATCTTTAAAATTGATCACATAGTTGTACTTAACAAAAGGCTTACTCAGATGAAAGATTAGTAAATATATAAAAAAACATGAAACTGATTAGAGCACCTAGAGTCTATTATATAGTAGATAGTGTCATCATTATGATGATGATGACTTTATCAGGTGTGTATTATCAGCAATCTGGTGATGATAATATGGAGAATACCAGGGGTACTAAAAAATGTATACACATTTTAAGAGATGTTATCTATGTATTACTTTTCGAAGTTGAATTTAATTACAGTAGCGATGTGTAGTATGACATTTGCTCAAAAGATGGCGTTAATCAAATGAATGCTATTGTCACCATGTGACAGACAGGAGAGTCAAAGAAAATGGGGAAGCACAGTTGTCATTCAAGGAGCGCATGACCATTTTGAAGTGGTATTTGCAATTCGACAACATTGTGGAAATACAACAACAATGGAGGCATGAGTATGCAACAGAATTTCCAACACTCCTAACAATTGCACGCATTTGTGATAGGTTTGAGATGCATGGTACTGTGTGAAGAAATTGAAACGCAATGTGTGGTGATACAGGTGGACGCTCTGGTCAGTGTTGCTCAAGCAGTAGTTTGCGGTAATCAGAAGTGATTGGACAGTGATGGTAACCACTTTGAGTGCCTCTTATAATTACAGAAGCCTAACGCGACTTGTATTCATCTATTGTTATTGGTATATATTGAATATTACAATTTTAATACAGTTTTTTTTNGTGTGTGTGTGTGTGTGTGTGTGTGTGTGTGTGTGTGTGTAACTAGAACTGCTGAATTGAAATGCTTGAATTTATATTTCATCCAGAGGTTTTATTGAAATTTCAAAAGAGAAAGTTTCACTTTGCAATGCAGAAAGATGTTGGTTGGAAAAGAGAGAATGACTTGTTCCAAGAAAAAAATTTACAGAGGAGCATAATTGGACTTCTTGGAAACTGTCTATGTTGGCACACTCAAAACTGATTTATTTCTTAGGCTATCTATGGTCACTTTAAGCAAGGTTGAAATATAAAAACAAAATGCCAGTCTAGAGATATACAATGAGAAATGCTACTATGTGAGAAAGAATATTCATGTTAACCTGACTAGTATATTTCCTGTCTTTGGGGAGATGAATTTAGGGTGCTAGAGCATAATATAGATTGCTCTGTTAAGAAATCTGAATAAGAATCTATGGAATCGATGAATAAGTTCTAGAACTATGTACAACATAGTGCCTGTAGTTAGCATTGTGGTATTGCACACTTCAAAATTTAAGAGGGTGGATCTCATGTTGAGTGTTCTTACCACACACAGACACACACACAGAAAGGACAAAAGGAAAACAAAAGGAGAGGTATTGGATATGTTTAGTGCATAGATTATGGTAATGGTATCACAGCCATTTACAAATGCCTGAACTCATCATATTGTATAACTTAAATATGTGGCAGTTTTGGGTTTTTTTTTATATAAATCATACCTCAACAAAGCTGTTAATAAATATATATTTGCTTATAGATTTTATTTTTATCTCCTTGTTAGTGAAAGCAAAATACTCCAAGTTCTTACCACTGGATTTCTGTTCTCTGATATTACTGGGATAAAAACAGACACCTTTTGCCTCTTCCCTATGTGGTTTTAATTCATAGTGACTAACAATTATGTGTTCACCCTGGTTAGAATCAAGTTTTTCGTACAGTTTTTCTTCTTGGAGGTGACTTTCATGTTACTCATCAATTTCTATCATAGATTTTAAAATTTATTTTTGTGGTTGCTATGTTCTGTATCTTTGTTTTCTTGAGACATGTCTCCTACTGCTAAATTGTGGCAATGACTATTATTCCCTATTGAATACAATCAGAACAATAAAACTTGAGATAAATTCCTGTAATAAGTAATTATGCTACACGTAAAAGTCCATGATAGAGAGAGAGATTTGGCAGAGTCTTCAGAATCATCATGTTCTACATTGATTTAAACTGAATTTGTGAGAGGTAGCTATGTATGCTTCTGCCTTTCTTAATAATGCAACCCTAACTGGTTACTGCTTACAAGGGTCACAACACACAACTGTTCATTGCTTGAATGATGCTTAATTACATTTTGTTTAATTAACATTGAGAAACATTAAGGTAAATACAAAAAGAACCACCAGCCCCCAATTCCTGTTCATAATGAGGGACGGGTGAAAAATAAATTATAATAGTTGTTAAGATTTATTAAACTTTTATGATATATCAGGGAGGTTTAAATGAGGTTTCCAATCTAATCAAAATTATTATAATAGTTCATCATAAACAATTAGCAGTATCAAAAGCACTACAGAAGCTGAACCACATACTAAGATGACTTCCATCTACACCTATTTTGCTAAGATTGTTTTTTAATCATGTGTATGGATCTTACATTTTTATTAAGCAGTTCTTTTACTAACACTGGAATGACCCTGTGGGCATTAAAAAAAAATTGTTAAAATGGTGAATTACATTAGTCAGTTTTCTAATATTAAACTAACACTGCATTCCTGGAAATTTTTCTAATGGTTTACTATAATCTTATTATATATGCTGAATTAGTGTACTCATTTTTAAAAATATATTTACATTGATATTTTTTCAGAGATTGATACTTTTCTCCTAGAATCCTTTCTCCNAAAGAAGATGACAAAAAAGATACATGGTTCTGTTTTCATAGCTTGGCAATCAAACCTTGTAAGTTGAAAATAAAAAATATATTATCAGAAACATGAAGGCTTGATTTACTGTTTTCTTGAGATCAATTGCAACTTCTAAGAAGTCTTGTATCATAGCATTCTCTTTATTGCTGAAAGATCTTAGTATCTGCCCGCTATCTGTGGTATACTGAAATTCCTGGTGATGTAACTTGATGTACATATAAATGCGCGCACACACACACATGTGTGTGTGTGTGTATGTGATTTTTTTATGACAGTGGAATACTTGGGATTTTCAGTCTTCAAACCAAAATAATTTTTCTTATGAGAAATTTTAATTCTTCAAATAAAAGTCATTTATCCCCTGTCCTTTCTCTTCTCTCTTCATTTTACCATAATTTTTTTCATGAATATTAAACCCACTAGATTTATTATTTAATCTTCTTATATATATTTTTTTTAATTTTATAAACCATTTCTTCTCTCTTCTTTCTGTATTTCACCTTCTAGTCCTCATATTGAATTTTTGAATTCTTTACGATGCTTATTTTCTAAACTAATTCCTATTTATATATTATTTTCATTTCATAGCAACCTGATTTTTGTTTTTTTTACACAAGCATTCCCTCTTATTACTTTCATAGGTTCTGTGAGAATGGAGAAGGTAATTATGTGGCATGGGTCATCTGTATTGTTCAAATGGAAGTTTCTTTAATTTCAGTACTAGCGTTATTGTTCACCCTCTCATTATTCGAAGATCAGCTTTAAATTGAAGTCTTTTATGTTGCTTTGCTAATGGGAGTTTACGTCCCGTAATTTTCTTTGTGAAGTTGCCTGCAATTATGCAACTATCCCAGGAATTATCAAAGCATGGGCAACATTTTAAGGCTAGTTAATTATTTTCACATACATATTCTTAATTCCAATTATGGCAGAGATAGATGGGCCACATTTAATATTTTCTAACTCTTGTTCTCTTTCTCACTCCCTCTCTCTCTGTTCTATAACTGAAAATGTAACTTCATAATAGAGCAGCTATTTCAAACAATAAAAGATTATTATGAGATATGTATTGGTTATTTTATTATTTTATTTTATATTTTGCATCCTGGAAAAAGAAGTGTTTCAAATTCTAAACATGTTTTTGGTACAAAAAGAGCAGTAAGAATGACTTGCCTTTTGTAGGTTATATATATATTTGCTTTATGAAGAGCTAAGTTTTTATTTTTATTCACTAACATAACTTATAAATTATTTTATAATTTATTTTGGATGTATGAAGCAAACTATATAGCTTAAAATTTAAATTAGAAGCAAGTATGATTTTTGATGCATTAAACAATACACATTGAATATGAACATCATTGTCATGAATAAACAAAAAATATTCTTTATAGAGTCTCATTTGTTTTTAACCACAAAGTTGAGTTCATTTGTTTTATTTGTCGATTTCCTGTGTTTTTAGATAATGTTTAAAGATAGAATTCCATAAGAATTAGAAAAGAAGTGATAATAATTCTGATCTAAATTTGTAGATTTCTTCATCATTAAACATTTTTTTTAGGTTACAAGTTTTACTTATATTTTGTGTTGTGTTTACTTTAAAAAAAATCTATAAACCAGGGCTTACATCATTCATTTATCATTACATCTTGTTTTGTTTTTTTATAGATTAATTTTTTAAAAGATTTTCAGGTCAATACAAAAGAATTTCAAGATCATCCAAAATCCAAAATGCCTAATTGCATCTATATTTCTTTTCATAAGAAAGCAGACAGAATTCTGGCCCTTTGAATTGTTTGCTTTTAATGGTCGACTTTATAGATAATGTCTAGATCTGGGTTTAAAGTCCCCAGACATAGTCTTTTTGCCCTACATGACTCATTGTCTACAAATGATCTGCTTGACCAACTTCCCAGAGAAGATGGCCCTGACACAGATATAATGACTTATTCCCATTTTAACTCTTTAAGAGCAGAGCCTTAAAGAATCCTGGACTGGCGAAAGGGAAAATGGGGGAGAGAGGACAGCCACTGTAGAGGTTTATTTGACCTTGGGATGGAAATAATTGTCTTAAAGATGATCTTTTGATTGACATCTTTCTGGTGTCAGGGAGAATGTAAGTCTTGATTTCAGAAATTTAAAAATAGAATGTATAGTTACTTCATGAAATAGAATTTAAAGAAAAAGTTGAACATTGACATGTAATTGGGAATTATCAATAACTTCAGAACACATGTCTAGATTATAAGACTTAAAAGGAAGGATGGATGCTATGTGGTAAATAAGGATAGAGAGTTTAGAAATGAAAACAAACACACAAAAAAACTTGGGTTTGAAATTTAGCTTCACTGAAAACAGAAATGTGAACTTGATAATTTATTTACTTTAATCATCTCCTTACTTCATTATCAATAAAAGGCAGCTATTAATATGCATCATGCATGGCTGTTTTAAAATTTAAAAAAATAATATATATATAATAATGCTTTAAAAATTATATATATATATATTTATATATATTATATATAAGTATCTAGGTATATTACATGCCTGACTCAATAAATTATAGCTGCTAATGTTTTATTATCAACAAAAATATTATGTACAAGGAGGAGGTTAGCAAACCTTAGAATTTGAAGGATAACATCAAAGGACATGCACAAATATTTGTGGTTCTCTTCCTTGACTTTTTAGAACTAAGGGAAGAATTCCTGGTTCTATCAAACTACTCAGGTTCAATGGAAATAAACTCTGCCTCTCAGAAAGTATACTGTCTGCCAACAGGGAGAGCACAGTCAGGGAAGAATCAATCATCGGACATAACTTCCTACAGTGTCAGAATTGGTTGAACTTGATTTAAGCTAAAACTATTCATGCTTTGACTTCCTTTTAAAAGTTCATAGTTTACTTAGAAATATGAACATTGAATTCCTCCTTATTCTTTTAAGCTCATTGCTTATTCTGTACTGGCAAATTTGGCCAATTTTAAGGATCTTTGATTAATAATTAGTCCCACTTTCAATCTTAGGTAAATAAATACTTTAAAGCATTTTAAAACTGCATTTGTCATTTTAATAGGATTGATTTAGTTTTGAAGGACTTCAGTGCTTGGTCTGCCAGAACTTATAAGCACCTAGAAATTCTGTTATGTCATATAGTTTGAGCTTATAAATACAGGAATTAATGTTCCAATCCATTATAGAAGCTTAGTAGAAGGGTAACTAAACGTACTTGTGTTTTTTTAAATTTAAATTTTAAATTGGAATCACCAAGCTTATACTAATAGCCCATATTTGCTGAATCTTCACAAGTATATATTTATAAAGAAGTTTACAAAGATATTAACACTATGTGTTTTGATTCTCTTAGCATTGCCCTATAGTGGGGTGGGAGTTCAGCTTTCCTCTCTGGTCCTCTGATAGCTTGCAGTAGAAAGTGGAGCACTGGGCTGGCCGAGTGGCACGATGGTTAAGAACTGGCTTGGGAGGCCAGAGGGCCCCGGTTCAGATCCCACATATGAGGGCCAGTGACACTTCCCTCTACAGCTAAGATGCTGAACAACAGCTCAACCTGGAGCTGGTCAGCTGTGAGTCACCGGCGATGGCGTAGGCTGCAGCCCCTGTGGTAGTGGGTTGCCATGGGCTACCATGTGTAGCCAGCAGCCAGCATGAGCGGCCAGCAGCTGCAGTGAGCGGCCGTCCAGAAGCCGGCGACTGATCTGCCTCGCCTGGGAAGAGCGCAATGATGGTGCCAACTTGGGCCAGTGAAGCAACGTCCTCCACAACTAGACTGAAGAACAAAACGACAGCAACTTGTCTGTTCCCCTTCCCCCAATTCCCCAGCACTGTTCCCATCCCCCCAATTCCCCAACAAAATCTTAAAAAAAAAAAAAAAAAGAAAGTGGAGCACTGATGCCCACCATCTCCTAGTGGGGCTATTAGGTCAGCAGTCCCAGGTCCCACTGACAGCCGAGAGGGGAATGCCCTCTGGGCCTCTCTGGCATCAGCATAAAGGGCAGGGGGAAGCAGATTGCCAATGTAATAGCATCACCTCATTCTTCCTCATGGATGCCAGGTGGGGTAGAGACTTGCCTCCTTGCTAAGTATCACCAACACCAGGGGAAGGGAGACAGCAAGCACCAATTAGCCTCATTTCTACTTCATTTGTTCAGTCTTGTTGATTCTGGATGAGGCTGAATGCTCAGTGCTTCCCTGAGCCCTGCTGACACGGCGGGGAGAAGGGGAGACCTTAGTGCCGAGAACCCTGCCTCCCACTAACTGGTTCAGCCTTTTTCCTGTCAACTGGGTGTGGAGATCCAGTTTCCCTTTCTGCTGATACAAGGGGTAGGGGGACAGCAGAATGCTGATCAATGCCAACCAGCAGCATCATGTTGTGGAACCTTGTTGCTGCTGGTCCTGCTGACACTCCCCAGAGCACTACCTGATTTGATCAGAGGGGCATGGAAGATCATTTTGCCTCAAGGCTCTGCCAACACCACCCAGCCATAGAATCAGGGTGTGCCACCTGAATCTATGGAATGGGGGCTGGAGTCAGGTGAAAGATCAGCAACTTACGTGGACCCATTTGAAACCATAGTGGTAAGGAAATGCTTCCGCTGATGTTTGCCTGGAATAGGATAAACATTGCCATAAAGATTTTATGTTCTATTAGGCTATTTAGTTCCTCATTCTTTGGCTATGATAGCTGGTTTTGCTGGGAACATTTTTTATCTGTGCTTGTTGGTAGCTATGGGCCAGAGGCCTCTGTGGAGGCCTGTCTGGTATATATGGGGGTTAATAAAGAAAGCCAGAGGACTATCATCACATTGTTCCTCAAGTCCTGAGGTCCCTAGGAAGTCCATCTTCCAGAAACTTCCAATGCTTGCTTGTTTTGTTATTTCTAGGGATTTTAGTTGTAAGAGGAAAGGCCTTAAGGAATAAAAATGTCATCTTGGTAGGAAGTGGAAAATCATAACCAAAGATTTTAAGTTAGATGATATCTTGATTTTTGTCGGTTACTACAATGAGGCATGATCACCATTTAAAATTAATGACTTAATAGGTTTAAAATGGGCATTTCACATGGAATACGGCCTTGGATTCAAGCTATACCCATTCATTAACTCCTCACGGTCATCATGGGATTCTGCAACCTCCTATCAAGTTTGATCATTCTTTATAAATTGTCTCTTTGACTCTTACTACATATATATATTTGATCTAAATATTTAGATCACATATCTTCATGATTTTTTTTTTCACATATTCTAGGATTGCAGAACTCTTAGTGGGGTTTAAAATGCAGTCCAATTGAATGCTAGATTTCTCACATGTTTTTATCTGACTTGCACTCATACTTTCTAATGTTACTTGACTGATGTTTAAAAAGAACATAAAGGTTTTTAGCCGGCAATGGGAAGGTGACAGTTGATTAAATTGAGAAAAAGATGAGGCACATTTGAGTAGAGACTGATAATTCTTTCATACTTTATTTGGAAGTGAAATTTTTATTGAAACTTTTTGCTGCCCTATGAGTCAGGGAATAGTATGTTAAGTAAGAGGGATTTTCTGCATTCTTAATTTATAGGATTATACAGTACTGTCAGGAATCATTTTCATTGGAAATAATAATTTACTTATTATACATGGCAATATCCTAAATTGTTTATATGTATTATTTGATGTAAACCTCATAACAGCAGACTTTTTGAAAATTAGTCTGGATATATTTACTAAATTTAGTTATGCAGTTTGACTCAATTTTAGGAATTTATTTTCAGTTAAAAATTATTGAATTTAATTATGGTTTTGACCCATTTTATGAAACTATTGTAAACAAACTAAATGATTGTCCAGTACTATTCATAGAACTCCTTTGCCACCATTCCTATTATAATCACAGAAACAACATAATTTAAAAGTTCTTTAAAATTAACAGATATAAAACCAACAGCCACAAAGTGAATTTAATACAGCTAAAAATGTGACACCTAGTTTTTATTGATTAAAATGTACATTTTCCTTATTGGAATGCATATGGTGTGACCAAAAATTAATTTTACAAAGAATATATATGAATAAAGTAATATTGATAAAATTATATAAAAAAACATATCAACAAATTTCAGTCCAGGTTTGGCACTGAGGGTTTTAAATTTAATTTTCTCAGTGTTATTGTTTTGCATTTTTTTCTTCAGTAAAGATTACATTTTTTTTTTCTGTCTAGACTGCATTTGGTGTGAATTTGTCAGGAGAAATATGCAATTTACTAATTTTATTTTCAATATATTTAGGATGAAATTTGTGCAGTTTATTTCTAATTTTTTTTAAAATTTTAATAACTAATACATTTTAAATATTTTGACAATCTTTTATATTCCCTTATTAATACTTCTGTTTCGTTTTATAATTTTGCCATCTTCAAATATCCTAAATATACATATTATAAAGTCTTCAGAAGAGTATTCAATCAAATCATTGTTATCATGTGGTAGTTTTAAAAATTCCTTTGCCTATATAGCTTAGCTTATAAATCCGTAATATGTTTTGGGACTTTAGTCTCCTTTTGCCTGCTAGTGGGATAATAAAGCTTAGGATGTTGCAGATCCAATCACAGAGACAATTGACTGGTGTACTCATCTTGAGTTACAAGATCGGCCTGACCCTCCACCTCTATAATCCTCAATTTCCTAGAAGCTGTAGAGATTTAATAATTTCCCAGGGTTTTTTCAGAACTTTATTTTTTGCCAAGAAAAAGAGTTTGCAGGGGATAGTACACAGGATGTTCCAGCCCTGCATGGTCCATTGAACTGAGGCTAACCTATGGATTAAAATATCAGTTGATCACATGCAAAATTCCAAAGAGGGCTAACACTGCTGCAAGTTCCATTTCTGGAAAATGGCAGGTCCATGGCCTTACCCTGCTCCATAAATTAGATAAATCAATAAATATGTACCTATCTTATATGTATATTATATATATATTATATATATATATATTGTATATACATATATATATACAATATATATATATAATATATAAAAAACATTTATCAATGCATGAACTCACTAAACTCTTAATCTAGAGAGATTTTTTAAATTAAATTTATTGGGGAGACATTGGTTAGTAAATTTATATGGATTTCATGTGTACAATTTTATATATAAAATTATAAATTTTGAGATCTTTTAAAATTTTATCTACCATAATATTCTTTTGTATTCTTAGATATGCTTTATTTTATGAAATAAGGAATTCATTATTTACATAGTTTACTTTGGCAGTACAAGAATTATGTAAACGAATCACAGATCGCATAATAATTACTGTCACCACATATTTTATAATTGTCACTTTAACAACATTATATCAAATTATGTGCTAAGTCAAAGGATTATAAAATATACAGAATATATTTTGACAATGCTGTGTATAATCTAAAATTGACAGTGTTACTGTATAATTTATTAAATTAAAATATATACAGTGGCAATGTGAATTTGATTTCATCACAAGGCGTTTTCCATTGACAGTTAAATTCTGTTTGCATTAGAAATTCCTTCAGCTATACATATCAGTGAAACAAACCAACATTTGTTTTACACGCATTTATGGTTTTTAAGAAGGTCAGGTTTACAGAGTCCAGAAAGAACTCAGTAAAATAATAGATAATTAAGTTTGATGATGATGACTTTTGATTTCTTCACCTTAGAATGTTGAGTTTTCATTTTCCTGTTTTTACCCATATGTGCATAATATGACTATTCAATCTTCTAATGTCTAAATCAAGGTCCTGGATGACAGAAATGGGGGAAGAAATTCTCCAGTTTTCTATTATCTTGTTTGTCCCATTTATTAAGGACCAAAAGTGAAGCCCCCTGGTTTTATCAGAATTCAGTCAAATGTCTATACTTGGCTACAAGGGAAACAGAGTTGACAAATAGCTGGCGTATTCAGCTTCTGTAATAGGCTGGTAGAAGAATTGTGAATTGGGATTATTTTCTCTTTAGTCAGCCAAAAATGTATGCCCTATTCCTACATCTGGTTATATGAGACCACCCTTGAGGTAAACATAAAATGATTATAAGCATATTTAAGAAGAAAATATAACTGCATTGTTCCATGTGCTCAATGCTATATGGAAAAGTATTGTATTTTATCAAAGACAGATGTAATGGAACTTAAATATATAGCACTGGGCTATTATCTTTCAAATCCTATGTCAGTTCTTCTATTTGATATCTCAAAATTACTATAAACTCAGAGTTTTCAAAACCAGAATCTGTATAATCTGGGCCTTTTTATCACCAAACTTTTCCCCCAGATATATTGATCTCTGATGATCAATAATCAAAATTGACCAGTAATTCTCCCAGTAAATGCATCAAAATCCATCCAGTTTCTCAAACCAGAAATATGGGCACCATTCTTTAAAATCTCCCTTTTCCTCGCCTTGACTACATTCAATCAAATATGGATCTTTATTGATTTCTTTTCAAAAATAATGCCACAGATGAGAAACTCCAAGCCTGAGCAGGACAGATGCCCACTGAGATGTGTAGTTCCCAGGACTAAACCCCCTGACCCAGGTGTGGAGTGATGGATAAAGGTGGTGTCACTAAAAGTGAGCCAGGAAATCATTTTAAAAAAATCACTAACATGCCACACACACACGCAAAAAAAAAAAATAAAAAAATCACTTCTATATAACCTCTGCCATCAGTTGTCACCAAAAAAAGAACTAGAAACAGGATATCAGCAACAAGAATTTTGTTGCATTAAAGTGATGTACGTGAGCCACAGTGAGTGTGGGAAGTAAGAAGGCATCTTGAACCATCCATTCTAATATCAGTGTTTTATTACTACCTTTGGAAATTAGTATCTGCTTCTCCAGGCACTGTGTTAAGCTTTGGAGAGCTAAACAATCCCCATAAATATTTCTTACCCTAAGGTAAAAATATTTGTAATTTATTTTGACAAGAAAAGAAGTGTACTTTTTGAAAGGCAATCTTTATGGAAGAAGTTGGCTTCAAAAATGGTGTGATGTCAGGACAAATCAAGAATATTTTAGATGGTTGACTTTTAGTCAGTTTAGTGGGCATGGCATTATAGCGACTTATATATAATTGCATTTTTCAGAAAGCTTTGGCGGATATTAATTTCTTTGTCCACAGGTAGCAGAATCTTAGAAATATCAGTGGTAACTGGTTATGAAGCTTCATTAAATAGCTATTGTGAAATCTTGAAGAAATACCTGAATCTACCTAATTCATATAAATATTGCCTTGTTTTCAAATTTTGTATTTGGAGGAGGAACTAGAGAGACCACTTGCTGAACTATTAAACAAAAAATCAATAAATTCCACATACTCGTAAATATGACCTTGAGCAAAGTTCCACAGTGTGCAAAAAGGATATGAATCACTGTTAACCAGATTTTTGTAGCTGTGAAATATAAGCTTATTATGAGAATTAGATTCTATACAGTAGAAATAGTTCCTACAACTAATTGGTGTCACAGTTTTATGGATAGCTTGACAGGTGGATATCTTTTCTGTGTAGGGATTATACACACTTTTTAAAAACAAACTTTTAACTGAGGCTTTGTGATTTTAATGTATTTTGGGGATTGCGAAGAATACAAATTTTCCAAGGAGGCTTTCCTGAAAACGATTGAAGTTATTGTCAGTAATCGTTATTATATATGAAAAAAACTTTTACTTTATTTTATGTTTTTTATTGTATTTTTTTCTTTTTATTGTGAAATAAACATTTTTAATTAGTTTCAGCTGTACAACACAGTGTAATAGTTACACATTTTACCCCTCAAAGTGACAACCCCCCTACTCCAATCCAGCGTCCTAGAGACTATTAAATGAAATAAGTCAGTGGGAGAAAGACAAATACCATATGATCTCACATGTTAAATCTAAAAAAACTGAATGAATGAGCAAAGTAAACAGAAATAGTCTCAGAGACACAGAGGAAAAACTGATGGTTGCTAGTTGGGAGGGGGTGGGGATGAGCGAGAAGGGGAAGGGATTAGAAAGCATAAATAGGTAACTACAGTATTACAACAAGGATATGAAAAAACTTATACTTTATAATTTAACTTCTCAAACAGTGCTAACTTGTCAGTGCTATTAGATCATTAAAATTTAATAAGTCAAATGAAATATAAAACTATTTCTCTATAAAAACCAGTCAAGATTGCATATCTAAAAGAATATTTAAAAAAGCAAAACTAGCAATATTTGCACATGGCTATAACCCTGTATAAGCATTGAAGATTCAGTGATAATTTTTAACTGGTGATGAAATAAATAGTTTGGTATAGGATTTTCTGGGTAATACATTAATTATATTTTAAATATAATGATATAATTAAGATTTTACCATATAGGTATCAATATCAGATGGGATGTTGAAAATATAAATGAAATTTAGAGCAAGTAAACAATAAAGGTCATATTTTATAAAAATATATCCAGTGGAGTGCTAGTAATTGTTGAAAAAATAGGCACTCAGAAAGAAAAGAAAACATATTTAAAAGCACTTTATGCTGACTCCAGTAATTCACTGTACATAATTTATTTGTATGAGACATACCTAAAAATTATAAATAAAACATCCTAACAGGTGTGAGGTGTTATCTCATTGTAGTTTTATTGCATTTCCCTGCTGATTAATGATGTTGAGTAACTTTTTATATAACTGTTGGCCATATGTGAGTCTTTTTTGAAAAATGTATGTTTTGACCCTTTGCCTATTTTTTTTTATTATTTTTTTAGGGAATTGGGGGAGGAGGGACAGCGCTGGGGAATCGAAGCGGAACAGACAAGTTGCTGTCCATTTGTTCTTCAGTCTAGTTGTGGAGGATGTCGCTTCACTGGCCCAAGTTGGCACCATCATTGTGCTCTTCCCGGGTGAGGCAGTCGCTCATTGGCCACTAGTAGACAGCTCACGGCAGCTCATGGCAGCTCACAAAAGCTCACGCCTGCTTCCAGCCAGCTTCTCTGCAGCCTACGCTGTCGCCGGTGACTCACGGCAGCCCAGCTCCAGGTTGAGCTGTTGTTCACCATCTTAGCTGTAGAGGGTGCAGTATCACTGGCCCTCATGTGGGATCCAAATCGGGGCCCTGCTGCTCAGAGCTGGCGTCCCAAGCCAACTCCTAACCAATGTGCCACTCGGCCAGCCCCCTTTGCCTATTTTTTAATTGGGTTGTTTGCTTTTTAGTTGTTAAGTTGTATGAGTATATATTTTGGATATTAACTGCTTATCAGGTATGTGGTTTGTAAATATTTTCTTTCATTTCATAGGTTGCCTTTGCTTTTTCATTGGGTTGAAGATTTCCTTTGATGTACAGAAACTTTTTAGCTTGATGTAGTCCCACTTGTTTATTTTAGCTTTTGTTGTCAAATCCAAATAGTCATTACTAAGACCATAGACTAGGAGTTTACCTCCTATAGAATCTTGGTGTTTTATAGTGTCAGTTCTTTCCTTCAAGTCTTTAACCCATTTGAGTTGATTTTTTTTTTTTTGGTATGGTATAAGTTAAGGGTCCAGTTTCGTTTCATTCTTTTGCATGTAGATTTCTAGTTTTCTCAACACAATTTATTGAAGAGACTATTCTTTCTATATTATATTTTCATAGTTCTTTCACTATAAAGTAATTGACCACATACACGTATGCATTGGTTTATTTCTGGGCACTCTATTCTGTTTCATCGACCTGCTTGTATGTGTATATTTTTATGCCAGTACCATGTTGTTTTGATTACTATAGCTTTGTAATATAGTTTGAAATTAAGATGCACAATGCCTTCAGGTTTTTTTTAATTTAATAAATTTATTGGGATGCCATTGGTTAGTAAAATTACGTAGGCTTCAATTGCCAATTCTGTAATATATCACCTTTCTATTGCATTGTGTATTCACCACCCAGAATCAGTTTTTCTTCCATCATTATATATTTGCCCTCCTTTACCCACTTTTACCATCTTCACTCTTCCCTTAACCTCTGGTAACCTCTAAACCAGCGGTTCTCAACCTGTGGGTCACGACCCCTTTGGGGGTTGAACAACCCTTTCACAGGTGTCGCCTAAGACAATCAGAAAACAAAAAGATATTTACATTATGATTCATAAAATTAGCAAAATTATAGTTATAGAATAGCAACGAAAATGATTTTATGGTTGGGGGTCACCACAACATGAAGAACTGTATTAAGGGGTTGCGGCATTAGGAAGGTTGAGAACCGCTGCTCTAAACTGTTGTCTGTGTCTATGAATTTTTGTTTGTTTATTTGTCTTCTTCGTTTGTTGCTTTTAGTTTTATACCTCACATAAATGGGGCCATACGGTTCTTGACTTTTTCTGAGTGACTTAATTTGTTTAGCATGATAATCTCAAGATCTATCCATGTTGTTGCAAATGGCAATATTTCATCATTTCTTATGGCTGAGTAATATCCCATTGTATATATGTACCACATCTTCTTTATCCAATTATCTATTGAAAGACACTTTGGTTGTTTCCATGTCTTGGTCACTGTGAACAATGCTGCAGTGAACATAGGGTTACATATATCTTTAAGGATAAATGTTTTCAGATTTTTGGGGTAGACAGCCAGAAAAAGAATTGCTGGGTTGTAAGGTAATTTTTTCTTAATTTTTTAAGGAACCTCCATATTATTTTCCATAGTGGCTGTACCAATTTAGATTCCCACCAGCAATGTATGAGGGTTCCTTTTCCTCCACAACCTTTCCAACTCTAGCTTGTTCTTTCTCAAGATTGCATTGGCTATTTGGGGTCTTTAGTGGTTGCATACAAATTTTAGTTTTTTTTTAAAATGTATCTGAAAATGCCATTGGAATTTTGATAGGGATCACATTGAATCTGTACGTTGTTTTGAGTAATATGATGTTTTAACATATTAATTCTTCAAATTCATCTCCACATATTTGTGAATTTTCAAGTTTTATTCATGTTTTAGTTTCGTATCATTGGGTTGGAAAAAATGCTTGACATTATTTCAATTTTTTATTAAAACTTGTTGTGTTTCCTAAGCTGTAATTTAACCTGGAGAATGTTCCATGTGTGCTTGGGAAAAATACATCTCCTGATGCTGTTGGATGGAATATTCTGTATATGTCTGTTAGTTTCATCTGGTTTAACTTGTAGTTTAATCCTTACTGATTTTCTGTCTAGATGATTTATTCATTGTTGAAAGTGGGGTATTGTAGTACCATAATATTATTGTATTGCTGTCTGTTTGTGCCTTCAGTTCTGTTAATATTTGCTTTAGATATTTAGGTACTTCAATGTTGGAAGCATAAATATTTACATTTTTTATTTGCTCTGGTTGAATTTACCCTTTTATTATTATATAATTACCTTCTTTGTCTTGTTACAGTCTTTGGCTTAAAGTCTGTTTTATATAACTGTAGCTACACATGCTATCATTTGGTTTCCTTTCGCATGGAACTGCTTCTTTATTTGCTATAGTTCTCTGGGACTTGTGGGTGTAAGCCCCATTGATTTTCAGAGATAGCTGCTTTTGGGGCCCATCCCT
>NW_017732049.1:708221-773221 GCF_001890085.2 Hipposideros armiger | reverse complement strand
GTTCTAACTCAAAATCTATAGCAATTGCAAGACATCCTGTCTTTTCAGAGTGTTGTCTTCCAATTAGCCCGCAGCTGATATTTGGTAAGCAAGTCCACCTTTAAGGTAAATATATGGAAATCCACATTGTTGAAGTCATACGCAGCCCTCATCCTCTCGCCATGGACACTGTATTCATGGACTCACTGAGCAAGAACAGGAGTGGCTGGAGAAATACTTACATCCACAGAGCAAGTCATTTTATCCATCTGATTATTAAAAGCTTTCTCTACTGTGGATTCCACTTACTGGGTAATTCCAAGGGGCTCAAACACCTTCACAGTGTGTATCCATTCTGAAAGTTCTGTAGCGATACCTTTTGCTCAGATAGCCTTATCATACATCTTTTAATTATGTTCCATCCAACCAGACCATGGCAATTTCCTGTTATCAGTATAGATCTGTATTTCTGGTCACCTATCATTGTGGAGGAGAGACTGTTCCATCAAGTGACCACTGCTGGACCCCGGAGCTAGATCCTGGCCAGAACAGAATGCTTCCAGTAAATCACCCCAGAGGCTGTCTGATCTACCCCTCCCCTGTGCCCCAAGCCATGCTAGCTCCTGGAACAGACCTTTACTCTGCCCCTGGCAAGAATTTAAAGTGCTTTTCCCTTATCTGGAGCAGGTCAAGCACCTATCGGTCTTGCCCTGTTCTATATAATTCTTTAGCACCTACCATTCAGTGTGGGGGGTATGGAGGTGGTTTTGCCACTGCCCAAGACACGCCTTGTATGTAAATTCCCTTAATCTCTTGATGTTATGATGGAGTTGCCATCCTTTCTCTTCAGTCTATCGTCCGTGGGAAATTTTACAAACAATCATTTTAAACATAGTAAACACCAAATGTACGATAGAAAATTTTGCTCACTGGAAGCATTTTCCATCACCACTGTCCTTCATGGTCACCTCTGAGTCTGTAGTGCTTCATCTGTCCTTTTTCAGAGACTACCAGCATCTCATGCATACCCATCTGTAACCCATGCTCAAGATTTTTCTTTCTCAGTCAACTGGTAAAAAAGAATACCCCAGCAGAACATAAGCATAAAATAATGGAAAAGAGTTGATTTTGAAGGAGCCTAAACCATCTTGTTCATGCAATTTACTCATACTTTCCAGACCTACACATGCTCAATCTCTTATGTACACCATTTCCATTGGTATAGGTGGTTGCAACAACAGAATACTCATGATGGACCCGTCAGGCTATATGGTCACCTAATGCCCTGCCTCCTTAGCAGGATGTTCAAAGGGAGAATGGTGTTGGATATTGTTTTGGGAGTTACTAACCAATAGTATTAGTCATATTTTATCAAAGTAATAAGAACATCCTTTTGGTGAACTTTTGTTGATGGTTTACAATAGATTATAGATATATAATGACTTTGTTTTTCTGTATGATTCTAGCATACCAGCATGACTTTTACTTATTTTGAAAAAAGTAAAACATTACAATATAATTTTGAGAAACTCCTCTATGAGAACTTACATTTATAGTTTTAAAAACAAATTATAATCTCTTTTCACACAATGTTATGCAATCATAGAATAAAGATTATGAAACATATCCTACATTTATTAAATCAGTTTGGAGATCATCAACTTTGTAAAGGTGACCATATTATCAAAACAAATTCAAAAGTATAATTGATTAATATATTAATATATTTTATTTTAATTTAAAGAACTCAAAATTGTTTTATTAACTAGGGAACCTAAAATAGTTCCCATAGATTAAACCCACACTAGTCTACAATGCCCACTCATTATATGTACTCAGAATAATTCTAAAACATAGGTATTTATGGACTTTTGATATTGATTATGATGCAATGGACACCAATCTATTATTTAAATAGCTTCACTTGCATTATTATCTAGATTAAAATTTTCCATATTTTAAACAATAAAATATGTTCAAACTAGCCATCAATCTTTTTCTCAAAATCAGACATAAAAAGTCTGATACAAAGGATAAGACTGGACCATAAAAGATATCCATCCGCTTTATAAAGTACAAACATTAAAAAAATATATATATATAATATTTATATATATTTATATTATATAGATATAGATATAGATATAGATATAGATATATAGATATATACAATGTGATTTGGGGAGCTTTGGCAGCCTCAATAGAAAATGATTGTGCCTTGAATTCTTAAGCCATGTGAACTTTACTGCTCAGGGGTTCAGTTTTATATTAATGGGGAAAATAGATGCCTATCCCACTAAGATTAGCCCTTCTTAGTTTTGATTCAAGCTTCTTTTCTGTACTGAAAGTATATTTTGTCAACTTTCAGAAGGGATGTTTGTATTGACTCTTTCCATTGTCAGAAATATTTGAATGATATATAATATCTAGTAGAGGAGTTTTGCTACATAATATGTGTTGAACGGAATGCCAGTTTTAAATGTAAAAGGACAGTTGTGTCAACAATTAGACCATGTGGACTGTGCACATCAGTAATCCTGATAAGGCATCAGCAGCCCAACCTCAGGATCTCAGGATGCATGAATGAGTAATCATTACAAGTAAAAAGAACAGAACTTGCTTCAAAGGGTATGTTATAGCAAGAAAATTCAATTTAATGAGAAACAAGCTAACAGACAAAAACTCATAGACACAGACAACAGTTGAGTGGTTACCAGAGGGTAAGGGGAGAGGAGGATGGTAGAAGAGGGTAAAGGGGGTCAAATATACGGTGATGGAAGGAGAACTGACTCTGGGTAGTGAATGAACACTGTCTATATGGATGATGTATTATAGAATTGTACTCTTGAAACCTATATAATTTTACTAACAAATATCACCCCAATACATTTAATAAAAATTAAAAAAAAGTTACATGGAGACCTGAAATTTTTTAAACAATTCCAAATAAAGAGAAATACTGAGTTTCTTATTTATTTCAATAAAACAGTGAGCTTTGGGGACCATGTGGTTGTCAGCTGTTATCTTTTCTTTCCCTAGCTTCAGTATTTTGAAGGGTTTGGGAATATGTCCCAAAGGATGCTCATGTGATTATTTCCAGGTCAAAAGTTGTATTAGCTCATGCTACTGTAACAAAATACTGCAGACTACGTGGTTTAAACACAGGAATTTGTTTTCTCACAGTTCTGGAGGCTGGAAGTACAAGATGAAGGTGTTGGCAAGTTTGGTTTCTTCTGGGGCTTTTCTCCTTGTCTTGCAGACAGCTGCCTTCATGATGTGTCCTTACATGGCCTCTTTTCTGTGGGCAGTTATCCTGGTATCTTTCCTTTGTGTCCATATGTCCTCTTCTTATAAGGACACCAAATTATATTGGGGTAGAGCCCCCTTTAATGGCCTCATTCTAACTTAACCACATTTTCAAAGACCCTCTCTCTTCAAATAGTCACATTCTGTAGTACATGAAATTAGGGCTTCAACATATGAATTTTGGTGAGACATAATTCAGCTAATAACAATGGTGGAATAGCAAAGCTCCCTCAGAAGCAAGGCTGTGGGTTGTTCCAGATCCAGGGCCCAGATATAGGGTTGAGAAAAGGATTCCTGGTGTCATGTCTGAGAAAGAGAAAAGGGAACCCTTACTCTGTAAGCCCTTCTCTCCCCACTCCCTTATGGTATTCTTCTTTATAATTTCTTCGTCTATCTGTAATCTATCTCCCTGTCAATCTAATTACTAATAATTATTCCCCCCCACTTACTCTCTTTTTTTTCTAAATCTATGCTCATTATCCTTTGATTTTTGCTTGCTCAGCTCTAAAATTAAAATTAAAAAAAAATAAGTTCTGTATATACAAAAACATGTGCCATCATTTAATGCCAGGTTTTTTGTTTTGCTTTGTTTTTTTTGTTTTTTTTTGTTTTTTAATAAGTTAAGAGAAAAGATGGCACAGAACCATTGCTATTTAATTTGCCAAATTTTTAAAAACTAGATTAGTACATGTTGAGTCAAGTAAATGTTTCACTTCATTCTGGAATTTCAAAGTCTATGAGTTTAGTGTCTTGGGTTTTATGTAAATTTTCTTATAGCAGAGTACATTAGAGATGATAAACCCTTAGATGTATAGTTTTGGATTTTCCTGGATTACTCATATTTGCTTCGTAGAATCTTCCCAGGTTTTAAAAAATGAGAGTGAAGTTAGTGGGATAACCCTGGAAGCACAACATCTTGTAACCTGTAAAATATTCAAGGAGCTCTTAAAAGTATTATTTGTATAGCTTTTAAAGATTTAGTCTTGTGGGTGGTATAGAGAAAAAGATAGAATGTAAACTCTTAGTTAACCTTTTCTCCTGACAACAAGTAAAACAGCTAAAAGAAGACAGCCTTTACAAAGCCTTCATTCTATAAGGGATGATGCTTACTGAGTGCATTCCTACTTTCCTCCATATGATTAAGTGAAATTGACCATTGTGTGAAGGCATTCTCCGTTGATAATGATTTTAAAACCACTTAGAAGAATTATTTACCTTGAGAATTTATTTAGTTATTTTTATTTAAAGATGCCTGAACAAGCATGCATATAGAACATTAACCACATATAGTTTAATGCATATGCTGTTCAACATTTGTAATTCTGTTATGGTCCAGTCATCAGCATCTCTTCTTTTAACGGCTGTGAAGCCTCCTTTTGGAAGAGTCTTCGTGGAGAGATTATATTCATGTATTAGGCCTTTCACCAATTTAAGTATTGACAAAGTTTAACTTTCTGTTTTCATAGTTTAAACTCCTAAAAAAGAAAACCTTCATCTACCTTGCTAGTCAGAAAAATGTCAGACTCCCTTATTTCTGTAGAACAGTCCTACATGTTTTGCTGTGACTTGTTCACCTTTATTTACTTAGTTTTTATGGTAGGGGTGATTTTGTCGACTTAGATTTTTATAAGGTAAAGTGTCCCTAAGACAGATTTTGAACTCAAAAATCTTTCCTGTTGCATAGAATTTATAAAAGTGATTCTAATTTCTGCTTACACTTTTAAACAGCTTGCTGACCATAGCCTCTCAGCATTTCACAATTTAACAAGTACATTTTGTCCCAATTCCAAAGGGGCAGTGGCTCACACGGAATACACTGCCAATTCATACCTCTGGTGACATTCCAAGGAAGCAGGACTGTGCTTGCTGTTTTCTCCTATTCCCAGTCCACTTTCATCAGTCCTTTTCAAAAAGAGAGAAAAAGCACAGTTTTATAAGCTAGTCAAATTAAAACTACCTATTTTCCTGAAGAGTGAAGTACAATCCCTTGTGTTTCCTAGACAAGTATTCAAGATGTTTAGAATATTCCATTTCAGCAAAGAAAAATATTTGACCTATTGTGGAAAAGTGAAACAACATATGACTCATAATTTCTAGCCACATTAAATTAATGGGTAAAATTTACAGAAATGACATAGATGCATTTGTTTATTTTCCATTTTCTAATTATACAACATTAAATATAATAACAATTGGTTTGGAATTCATTGTTTATAAACTCTGCTAATTGTTGGGGCACATAGGGTATTCGATTGATAACTAAAGTTGAGGCACAAAAGTGAAAGAAGTATTATTTATATCCAAACAAACAATGTTACTCTTTTTATTTGCTAGATGGATAAAATCATGTATTAAGTATAGACTCAAGTTACACATTTTGAGGAGAAGCAGGAATTACATTTTTTGCCAACTTGAGATAAGATTGGAATGGTGCAAGAGATGGCTACTATTCAGTGTAAGCCTTTCTCTATGGTTTAGTATTTGTGTGATATATATTTTGATAACAATAAAAATGAAAGAACTATAGTACTTAACAATAAAATGTAAAGTGAATATAGGGGATAGATGCTGTAAACATATATAATTTTGGAGCAAGTGCAAAGGATTTTATGTCTTGGTCAACTGAATCCATTAGGTGTTTTGTCACCAAAATAATTTATTCAAGAAAAAGGGTTGCATCTCAGTGCATGCAAACCTGGCAAGCCACGTGCACACTCTGGTCTGCATGGCAAGATGGAGACATAGAGAGAGGAAAAAGAAGTTAGAACCATTGGGCTTTACTATAAATGTATGAATGAGTTGTGGTTGAAAAATATGGTGAATGTTTAAATTTTAAAAATAAGTATATTACAGTAAAATACATTGCCATTATTCCTCCTCAATATACTCCCCTTCACTTCGAACACACTTATTCCCTGGTTCTTGCCACTTTCTGAAGCAGTTCTGGAAGTCCTCTTTCATGACTGTCTTTAGTTGCACTGTCATGGCTGCCTTGATATCCTGAATCATCTTGACTTCGGAGAAGAGCCAGAAGTTGCACAGTGCCAGACCTGGTAAATAAGGTGGATGAGGAAACTCTGTAATGTTTTTATTTGACAGAAATTGCCATATACCAGAAGCGATGTGTGACACAGAACGTTGTCATGATGAAAGATGAAGTAAACATACTCTGTGCTCTGCCTATTCATTCCTCCCCTGCTCCCACCCCTGGCAACCACTGATCTTTTCACTGTCTCTGTAGTTCTGCCTTTTCTAGAATGTCACATAGTTGAAATCATGCAGTATATAGCCTTTTTAGACTGGCTTCTTTCACTTTGTAACATGCATTAATGGGCCCTCCATGTATTTTCATGGTTTGATAGATAGCTCATTTCTTTTTAGTGCTGAAAAACGTAACATTGTCTTCATGTACTATAATTTATCTATTCACCTGCTGAAGGGCCTGGCTTGCTTCTCAGTTTTGACAGTTATGAATAAAGCTGGCATAAACAACCATGCACAGGTTTCTGTGTGATTGCTGGATTGCACGGTGAGAGTATGCTTAGTTTTATAAGAAACCACCAAATTGTTTTCCAGAATGGATGCTGCTTTGCAATTTCACCAGCAATAATTGAGAGTTCCTGTTGCTCCACATCTTCACCCATATTTGATCTTTTCAGTGTTCTGAGTTTTGGCCGTTCTGATAGGTTGTAGTGGTATCTCATTGTTTTAATTTGCATTTTGTTGATTACATATGATGTGGGATATATTTTCATATGCTTATTTACCATTTGTATATCTTTCTTGAGATTTCCATTAAAGCCTTTGGCCCATTTTTTAATTGGATAATTTATTTTCTTATTGTTGAGTTTTAAAGGTTCTTTGTATTGTTGAGTTCTCTAAAAGTTCTAACCCTAAAGTAAACTATGGACTTCTGGACTTTGGGTAATTATATATAATATATTATATATATATATATATATACACACACACACACACACACACACACACACACACAGTCTTGATGTTGCATATTCTATGGGTTTATGACAATGTATAATGATGTATATTTGTCATTATCTTATACAGATTAGTTTCACTGCCCTAAAAATCCTGTGCACTCTGCCTATTTATCTGCCCCCCCTACCCCCATTATACCATCCCAGGCAATCAGGTAGTTTTTTATTGTCTCCATAGTTTTGCCTTTTCTAGAATGTCATATAGTTGGAATGATACAATATGTAGAATTTTCAAATTGGTATTTTGCTTATTGATACACATTTAAGTTTCCTCCATGTCTTTTCATGGATTGATAGCTCATTTCTTTGTAGGGCTGAATAAATATTTCATTGTCTGAATGTACCACTTTATCCATTCATATACCAAAGGGCATGTTTTGTTGCTTCCAAATTTTGACAATTATGAATAAAGCTGTTATAAATGTCCTTGTGAAGATTTTTGTGCAGACACAAGTTTTGAACTCCTTTGGGTAAATGCCAGGGTGTGTGGTTGCTGAATTGTATGCTAAGGGTATGCTTAGTTTTGTAAGAAACTTCTAGACTGTTTTCCAGAGTGGTTTTTTGATGATGGGTGTATATTTTACAGATATTTTATCCCAGTCTGTAGCTTATCTGCTCATTCTCTTTAGCATTGTCTTTCACAGAGCAGAGGTTTTCAATTTTAATGAAACCCAGCTATCAATTACTTCTTACATGGATTGTGCCTTTGATGTTGTATCAAAAAAGTCATCACCATACCCAAAGTCATCTAGCTGCTGCCCTAGGTTATCTTCTAGGAATACTATAGTTTTGTATTTTAAATTTAGTTCTCTAATCCATTTTGAATTCTGTTTTTGTAAAGAGTGTAGGACTGTGTCTAGATTTTTTTTTCAATGTGGATTTCCAGTTGTTCCAGCACTATTTGTTGAAAAGATTATCTTTGTTCTGTTGTATTGCCACACTCCTTTGTCAAATATTAGTTGACTATATTTATGAGAGTGTTTCTGGGCTCTCTAATCTCCCATTGATCTATTTGTATACTCTTTTGCCAAAACCACACTGTTTTGATTACTGTAGCTTCTTAGTCAGCCTTAAAGTTGAGTGACATCAGTCCTCCATTTTGTTCTGTTGACTATTATGTTGACTATTCTGGGTCTTTTGCATATAAACTTTATAATCAGTTTATTGATTTAAAAATAACTTGATTTTGGCTGAGATTGCATGTGAGTAAAATTGGTCTTGACTGTTGTAGGAAGGAACGCTTCTTCTCTGCAGATTCATCATTTATGACACATACTCACTGATGCATAGGCTACTACTGCTTGAAGCCTTGATCTGGACAATTCACATGGATGTACTCAGTTTGCTAAAATTCATCAAGCTAGATCTTAAGGAATTGTACATGCTTCTCTATGGATGTTTCAATAAAAAGTTTGCTTAACACATTATTTTTAAATTAATGTTTATTGGGGTGACATTTAATGGTTAGTAAAGTTACATAGGTTTCAAGTGTACAATTCTGTAATACATCATCTATATATCACATTGTGTGTTCACCCACCAGAGTCAGTTCTCCTTCCATCACCATATATTTGATCACGTTTACCCTCATCTACAACCCCCTCCCCCCTTAACCTCTGGTAACCACTAAACTATTGTCTGTGTATATCAGTTTTTGTTTCTTTGTCTTCTTCTTGTGTTGCTTTCAGTTTTATATCCCACATATCAATGAAATCATATGGTTCTTGACTTTGACTTATTTTGCTTAATATAATAATCTCAAGATCCATACATGTTGTCACGAATGGCACTATTTCATCTTTTCTTATGGCAGAATAATATTCCACTATGTATATATACCACATCTTCTTTATCCAATCATCTATGGAAGGACACTGGTTGTTTCCATGTCTTGGCCTAATATATTCTTACATTGTTGATTTTAAATTTATTTATTTATTTGATTGATTAGTTTAAACTAAAGTTAATTTTTTCCCACTAGGATGTCAGAGATTTGTGAGGAATAACAGATCAGATACAGAAAATGAAGATAATTTACTTTCCTTATCTATGTACAGTGGCTAGTGTTGTTTACAGCCAAGTATGCACTTATTCATATGTAGCTGAAATGTGAAGGAAGAACTTTGTATTAAGTCTGAATTTATTGTAAATTCAGTTTAGACAGTCAAAACTGTGTGATTTGGGATAAATAGTTAATTTCTTCACCTTTGAAGAGGGTAATTTTTTATCCTCTGTAGATGTATTTGAAATATTATTGAAAGCACGTAACTAAATGACTGGATACATGATAGGCACTTAATATGTGCTGTTTTCCTTTGTTATTTTTTAACAAATTTATTTATTTATTTAAAAATAATTTTTAACAGCAATTTTAGATTCATAACTAAATAGAGAGGAAGATACAGCATTTTTGTTGTTCCTCTTTAAAGCATTTAAGGTTGCTCATATTTCTATTAAAACTCCATTTCTAAGTTTTCACATCTGTAATTTGGATGAAAACATTATTAAATGTTTTCAAACTATTAAAATTACTCATTATATAATAGAAAAAAGGAAAGTTCTCTTTAATTATGTTGGCTACCAAGACACTGTTAATCAGCGGGTTTGCGCAGATATCTCTGCCAGAAGAAGCAGTTGTGGTGGAACAACTGGGTCACTTTCTTAACAGCTTTGTTATACCATAGTTCGTGTATTTTCCTGTTGACAGATTTAGAGCACTTTGTGAAAGCAATAATTGTACTGGGAATAAAGCTGGCAGGCTTTCTTAGTTAAAAATAAAAGTAGAATGAGGTTGCCGTAATATTTTAATATTTTTAACTGTTAAAAGGCAAATGAGGCAGCCTGTGTAGTTTCATTAAGGAATTATACTGTCTCTAATACTGGAACTAATTAAAATTGCTTTGAATAGACAATAGTGAATTGCTGTGCACTGTCTTCCCAAATATAAGTTATCAGGTACCTAATGAAAATGTTTTTTTGGGGTTACCAATACCAGAGAGATTCTGTGAACACAACAAATAAAGGAGCCATAAAATGAATCATTTGGGTGTATTTAGTTCATTGAAATTAATTTTTTCAAATAAAAAGGCAATATTCCTAATCCCTTTGTAAAGGACTTAAAAGGAAGCTATACTTGGTGATACATTTTTATTTATTTATTTCTTACAATTATTTATTGTAAATAATCCCTCATGTTAAATAAACATGTGCATAGAAATACAATAACTCTTCTTACACAAATTGAGCTGGCAGTGTTCTATGATGGTTGCCTCCCTATTCTATACAAAAATTCTTTCTTACTTCATCACCAAATATTCTTCATTCTCTCATTTGGGGAAAATCTTATCCTGCATAATTCAGCATTTAATTGTAAATGCTTACTTCATCAGGATCAAATGTGCTAAAATGTAAATGTTTGAAATTATGTTATAAAATGGAGGTACATTTTATAATTATTAATATTATGAATAAAACCATATTACTATATTATTATATTATTATAAAATGAGGATACATAAAATGTCCGCATTTAATGTATCTTCTACATATGGAGGTGAGAGTGCCAAAATGACAGGTTGGGCACAGCAAAATTGACTAATTTCAGGAGTAGACCAGCAATTATTACCAGTTTTCTAAAAATTAACATGTTATAATATTTAAGTTCAAAATGCAATAGATATCATTTAATATTTATTGAGCATGCACTAAATGCATTGAAGTGTATAGAGTCACTATTTTAAAATAATATATCATAATATTCAGAGTGAAATATCTTTCAAAGGAATACAAAAGGAATATTACAGTCTATGAGATTTATTATAAATATGCATAAATGAAAAATAAAATTTAAAAATTCAACACAAATGTATAATTTTATTGAATATTAAAGCTTGTGCAATATTAAAACAGTCAATTCATTCAGTTTGTGAGAAATGTACCTTTTATATTGTTGCATTGTTTTGCATTTTTAATATTCTTTCAATTTTAAGATTCCTTGAAAACACAAAAAACATTAGATATTTTCCAGTGTTAAATTATGAAATATTGAATTATTTATATTATTATAGTAATATAATACCTAGCCACTTTTTTTTTTAAGATTTTATTGGGGAATTGGGGAAGGGGAACAGGCAATAGGGACTAGTCCTTTTTGTGCTTCAGTCTAGTTGTGGAGGGTGTCGCTTCACAGGCCCATGTTGGTATTATCATTGCGCTCTTTCCGGGTGAGGCAGATTGGTCGCTGGCCCCTGAACAGCTGCTCACTGCAGCTGCAGGCTGCTCATGCTTGGCTGCAAGCCACTCACACAGTAGCTTCATGGCAGCCGACTGCAGCCCTGCTGCAGCCTACGCTGTCGCCAGCAACTCAAGGCAGCCCAGCTCCATGTCGAGCTGCTGTTCACCATTTTAGCTGTAGAGGGCGCAGCATCACTGGCCCTCATGTGGGATCCGAACCAGGGTCCTGCAGCTCAGAGCTAGAATCCCAAGCCAACTCTTAACTAACGCGCCACTTGGCCGGCCGTATACCCAGCTACTTTTAACACTCTTTCCTATATATCTTAGAAACCTAGTATCATTAAGGTAATATAATTTTTACTCAGGTTCTTTTCTATTTCGTAGATTCTACCATGATAATATAATAGAAAAATAAGTCTCTGATGAACTCAGCTTGCTAAAGAGAGACTATTATAACTTCAAGGAGATTGTAGAAGGAAGTTTCAATAAATATGAGCTTTTGCATACATATTGAGTCATTGCTACATTTTATAGACTATCTGGATTTCTGGATTAGTTAGATACAATGTATTGGCCTTTTACTCTAAAGTCATGTTTCTTTTTCTTATATTAGTCAATATACCTCTATAATCGATATATTTTTATGTTTTATATAAAATTATAAAGCCTCTCTGAATATTATTACAGAAATATTCCTAAAACATGTTGTGATAAAACTGAATATCTAGAATAAGAATGCTTCTCTAGTTATTTCCATCATCATTGACATCGAAGTTATCCAAGGAAGATAGAAAACTTAGATATTGGAAAAAATAATTTAGATTCTGGAAATTCAAATATACTGCACAATAACTACAATGCATAATATACTTATCAAAATTAGTTTATGCATTATTGATAATTGACACACAAAATTGCAAACTTAACTATAACTCTAAAGCTTACTACTACATTGCAATTAATGATAAAATATTATCCTTAATGTAGTATCTATTACAGTTCAGGAAAAAGGATGCAAATAGAATTTTATCTATAATATCACTAATGTGACTTGATATATTAATATTGATTTCATTAACTTAGAATCTGTAATAATTCACATTTAAAAATTTTTGAGACATAAATTTGACAAAAATAAGAAAGGCCTATATACCCAAATCTACAAAAAGTTGATGAAAGAAACTAAAACCTCAGTGAATGGGGCTATATACTTTGCTCTTATGTAGGAAGATTCAGTATTATTAAAATGTCAGTTTGTCCAAATTTATCTTTATATTAAAAATTTTGCAATCAAAGTTTTGAGCTCTTTTTTGAAAAACTGAAAAGTCTGATTCTAAATTTTGTAAAGAAATGCACAACCTGAAATAAGTAAAACAGTACTGATAAGAATATATTTGTACAATTCTGTAATACATCATCTATGCATCACATTGCATGTTCAACACAGTCAATTCTCCTGCCATCACCATATATTTGACCCTGTGAAACCTATGTATTTTTACTAACCATTGTTGCCCCAATAAATTTTAATTAAAAAAATCTACATGCATATATCATTTTGATAAAATAAAATTTACATTGACTGTAAAAAATATATATGTGTATATATATATATATATATATATATATATATATATATACATATATATTTGGTAGGTTAACACAAAGATTTTAAGACATACAATCAAAACCATCTGGTATTGGTGTAAGATAGAAAAATATAGTAATAGATCAATGCAACAGAACAAAGAGTTGAGAAGTAGTCCCACACATACATGAGCAATGGATTCTTCACAAAGTTACCAAGGCAATTCAGTGGAACAAGGATATTCTTTTGTCAGCAATTGGTGTTGGAGCAATTGGATTTTCACATGAAAATAAATGAACTTCAATCCATACTTTATACCATACCATACTTTATACCATGAAATCAAAATGGATTATAGAATTATAGCACCTACAACTACAAAACTTCCACAAGAAAACATGGAAGAAAAATCTTTCTGGCTTTGGTTTAAGCAAATAGATTTTAGATACAACATCAGCAGAATGATTAATGAAACAACAAATAGAAGATAAATTGCACATCATCAAAATAAAAACCTTCATCTCTTCGAAAGACACTTTTAAGAGAAAAGCCACAGACAGATATTATTTGCAAATCATAGACATGATATAAGGGTTTTATCTACAGTGTATAAAAAACTAGCAAACTAAATGAAAGGGAGGGGGAGAAAACAACTATATCAAATAGGCAAGTATTTTAACAAGAACTTTATCATGGAAAACATGTGAATGGCAAACAAACTCATGAGTAGATCTTCAGTATCATTAAACGGTATGAAAATAAAAGCTAAAGTTATAGTGATATATCTCTCTGTACACATATTAGAATGGCTGAAATTAAAATGATGGACCATACAAATGTTGGCAAGGATGTGGTGTAATGTGTTGAACATGTTCTTACACATTTTTGGTGGTAGGAATGTTAACTGATATAACCACTTCTAAAAAAAATAAATATATATCAATTAGAAGATCTAGCTCTTCCAATCCTAGATATTTCCCCAAGAGAAAAAAAAAGTTTATATATTTAGAAATATCTGTGCATGAATTTACACAGCAGCTTTATTTGTAATGGCCCCAAACTACAAACCACCCAAAATAGTCTGAAATTGTAGTGTATACATCTGGTGGATACTACTCAGTAATAAAGAGTAATTAACTATTGATACACACAACTGAATGGACAAATATTAAAAAAAAATAAGCTAAGTGAAAGAAGTTAGACAGAAGAGTACATATTACATGCCTATTCATGTATACCTCCAGAAAATGTTAACTAGGGGTAAAGAATAGAACATTTGTTACTTGCGGAAGTAGTTTGAGAAGGGCAGACGGAGATTGTCATGTGGCACGAGGGAACTTTTAGGGGTAAGAGATGGGCTTACTATATGTGATTTCGGTGATGGTTTTATTGCTGTGTGCGTATGTCAAACTTACCAAATTGTACAATTACAGTATATATGCAGTTGATTGTGTGTTAATTATACCTCAGCAAACCTGTTAATTGATAAGCAAGAGAGGGAGGGAAGCATTTACCCCTACAAGAGGGCTGCCTGCCTGTGGAAGACAATTTGGCAGTTTCCTACGAAATGAAACATAGTCTTACTATATGATTCGGTAATTGTCCTCCTTGTGTTTATCCAAAGGAGTTGAAAACTTATGTCCACAGAGAAGCCTGCATATAGATATTTATAACAGGCTTATTTATAACTGCCCAAACTGGATAGCCACCCAGATGCCCTTCAGTAGGTTAATGTGTGAATAAAGTGGTATGTGCAGACAATGGAATATTATTCAGCGATAAAAAGAAATAAGTATTTTATGAAGCCATAAAACACATGTAAGACCTTGACATGCATTTTACTAAGTGAATGTAGTTAATATGAAAAGCCTAAATACTGTATGATTCCAACTCTATGCCCTAGAAAAGGCAGAACTGTGACAACAGTAAAAAGATTGGTGGTTGCTAGAGATTAAGGGAGAGGGATGAACAGACAGTTCACAGAGGGTCTTTAGGGTAGTAAAATTACTTCTCATGCTGCTATCATCAGACCTTTGTCCAAACCCAAAGGATTTAGAACATCAAAAATGAACCCTAATGTAAACTATGGACTTGGGGTTGTAATGATATGTCACTGTATATTCACCACTTGTGACAAATGTGCCCCTCTCGTGGAGGAAGTTGATAATGGGGAGACTGTGTATGAGTGGGGGCAGGAGGTATATGCAAAATCTCTGTTACTCTTGACTCGTTTTGCTGTGAATCTAAAACTTCTCTAAAAAATGACTATTACAATTTAACGATAGTACAGGTAGTTATCTCTTAATTTCTGTACACATTGTTATTGTCCTCCAATTTTATAATCTAAAATACATCAATAACACAATATGCCTATCACTTTCCAAACATTATTAAATATATGCAAAGTGTGAAATTTTATGTAAATAGGCAACTGGAAAAATTAGCCAAACATTTATTCCTTAAATTGATGCTATTTGAGTTCTCAGTTTGCTTAATAAAAATTCAGAACCTACATTTATTGATATTCCTAAAAAAAAAAGAAACATGAAATTGTAGCACACACATAATTTTTCTTTTTTCTTATTATCTATATACCAGAAGTTTTTAACACTATATTTCATTGTTTACATTTTGTTTTTGAAATATTACTTAGAGTTATCTTGTGTTTAAAGAAAAATATGCTATGGAAAATATACATTCTTATTTATTCTTTATGAAAGTATAAATTGTTAAAAATCTTTGAAAGGTAATCTGGTATTATCTACTTAAATATTATAGGTATACCTTGTGATTATATGTTATATACATATGTCTATGTGTATATATGGAAAACAAATAATTACTAATCCATTGATGTATATTTTGTAATAGCAGTCCATATGTCCTTTAATAGATAATATGCTAAATAACCTAGTTATAAAGTGGATGCTAATAATTTGTTTAATATCATTAAGCACATTTTTCTGTCTGTTGAGCTGTCTACCTCTGTCACTTTATACCTACATATTTCTTATGGCATTAACTCCTTCGTATGTAAGCATAAGAAAAAAGAAAGATGTAAAACAGTGTCAAAATATACCACCTTTTCAATTATAAAAAAATTGAAAAGAGCTCATGCATACATAATATAGAAGTACCGGAGGTGCCAAAAAAATGTATACAAATTTTAAGCGATGTTATCTATGCTCAAGCAGTAGTTCACCATAATGAGAAGTGTCTGGACACTGATGGTAACCACTTTGAGCACCTCTTGTAATTGCAGGAATTCAGCATGACTGTTTTTCATCTTTTGTTATCGATATATATTGAGTATTACAATTACTACATGTTTTCCTTTCTTAAAATATGTATACATTTTTTGGTACCCTCTGTATATAAAATAAGATAGTAATAGTGGTTGCTTGTGAAGAGATGAATTATAACATTGGGAGAATTGGAGGTGGAAGATTTATTTTTAAACCCATATCCTTTTTTAGTCATTGAAATTATTTTGCCATACATGTGCTTCCTAATAAGTATCCTATGACTTATGTATCATTAGAGGATCATAAAGACATTTAAAAGAAGAGGTTAAAGAAACTCAAAGACAAAGACATGAAATACCACGAAGAATTTCTACTCTGAAAGTATTTCTCCTTAGCAGGTTGGTCAGCAAGTTCACTCATCATCAAAGATAAATCAATTTTCAGCAACTGTAGACAACTATTTCAGTCAAAAGTCTGAATCACTCCAGTGGGAAATATAGTAAAAGATAACACGGTGGTGTCACTTGGGGATTTATGTCTGTCTAAGTGAAGGCATACAGACAGCCTTTGCATTTCAGATCTCAGGGGCCAGAATGACTTCCCTTTGCTGGGATTAAACTGCTCTTAAATAACCAGCGGAAAATTGATAGTACATTCCTTTAAAAGCACTGAATCCATTCAAAAGTTTTACTGCAATATATTTCCCACTAAGGGAAACTTCTTAACTGAATTTGGTGTTATTTAATTTTATATGTTTTTAAACTACATTTGAAAATAACATCCAAAATACTGAACCAAGCAGGACTGATAAGGATGGTTTCATAAGATATCTCAGTCACGAACACTGTCCTTAGACACATTATTTAACTTCTTCATGTCTGCAGATGCTTATCTTGCTTGGATCATCACTACCTATCCATAACCAAAATTGCACCTATTTTCCCCATGACCACTAAGAATTAGTGATAGTCTAAAAAACAAGGCAGAGATAAAGATCGACTAACCGGTGGCTTATATCTACCTGAATGGCTACTCTGTGATACCTGCTACAATTTTTTCATTCAATGACATATGATGTATAACTTTAATTTTTGTAAAAGGAAAAAAAAATGAAAACATGGGTTTAAATAATGGCTAACTCTCTATCCTTAACTAATTATTTTACGTTTCGCAGTCAGGTTTTGTTAGGTCCAGTGAAAATTAAGTACTCCCTTCCTAGGGAAGTTCATGCTTGACTATTTTATGATCAGAATGAACCAAAATGCCCCCAAAAAACACTAGAAATGGGTCTATGTGTTTCATTGTTTATTGGTCCCTATTCAATGTGGTGAATCAATATGATCTGCTCTGTTCCTGCCTTCTTCTTGATGCTAAAATGTTTAATAATCTGAATAGCCTAGGGCCTCATTGCCAGTGCAGCTCAAATGGGAAAGTGAGCATTAACAGAAGGAATCGCCCACTGCCTTCCAACCAGAACTAATTCCAAATCCAAAGAAAGAATTATTTTGTCACTTTTACTTTATTCTTTGCCACAAAAATATTTGGTTAATTGAAATATCCAATCATGATCCCCTTATCTCATTTGACACATAGGTTTATATTGTTATTACTATTATTTTAGATATGTGAAAAATCAATGTTCACAATTTCTGAACAAAGGATTATGATTATAAAATTTATAGACAACCCATTTTTTCTTCCTTTTAGCTGTTATCTTGGGAATATGCACACATTATTTGGTTTATTTTTTCATAAATATATAATATCACAGTGTTTTAATTCCATCTAATCTCAGAATAGGGTATATTTGGTACAGGATAGGGCCAGAGGTTTTGGACCTCTTATTTCACTTACAAAACACAATTTCATGGGGTAAGTTAGTTCATCTATTCTAAGAATTGGTTGCATCATTGAATTAGATAATGTCCATGGACCATATCTGAAATATATGGTAATTATACCACACATGGATGCACTGAGAAAATGGAATGGTTATTGGCTCTAGATACTATGATCCCTAGCTTCAAGTGTCACTCCTATCTCTAAAAGTGTATTATATCGATGGATTTATCTCTAAAAAAATACATGAGTGCTATTTTTATTATTTACTACTAACATATTTAGGTTTGGATTTTTGTGCATTAACAAGCACTTGTCTTGTTACAAAGATACACCTTTTTTTTTTTCAAGAATGACAATATATAAGCACTTTACTCCATTGATCAGTACTCATGTACTTTTTGTAGCAAAGGAAGAAGATTTCTAGAGTTAGATTTTGGGTGGGTTAAATAGATCATATGGTGCTATAATCGCTATAATCTCAAACAGACCATTCAAGCCTAGACAGTTGCTGGCAAGGACGCAAGGCAACAGGAACTCTAATGCATTGTGGGTAGGAATGTAACGTGCTACAACCACTTTAGAAAACAGTTTTTCTTATAGAGTTAACTATAGTCCTACAACATACAACCTAGCAATTCCACTCTTAGTTATTTACCCAACTGATTTGAAAATTTAAGTCCACACAGACACCTTTACATAAATGTTTTTAGTAGCTGTATTCATAACTACCAAAACTGGAAGCAATCAAGATGTCCTTCCAGATTACCAGATAAACAACTTTTGGTATACACATGTGATGGGATACAATTCAGCAGGAAAATGGAAGAAAATGTCACCCATGCAAAGTCATAGTTGGATCTTAAATGAATACTGGTAATTGAAAGAATTCAGTCTGAAAAGACTACATATTTTATGATTACATTTGTACAACATTGTGAAAAATGCCTATCTGCAGAGGTGCTACATCAATCTGTAGTTGCCAAGGAAACAGGGTAGGCAAAATTGAGGGTTGAATATGTGAAGGTTAGGGGTATTTTCTAAGCCAGTGAAACTATTCTGTATGGCAGTATAATGGTTATACATGACATTGAATATTTGTCAAAACCCATAGAACTTTATTTATAGCATAAAGACTTAACCTTAATTTATAAAATATATATATATATATATATATACACACACACACATATATATATATATATATATATATATATATATATATATATTTAAAGTAATTTAGAAGGTTGGAGGACCTTAGGATGGATTTAAAAGTGTGACAGATTAATCTAACTGCATTAAAATGATGGAAACACATGCCCTAATGGGGTAAGGGAGAAGAGTGCTAACCTAAGTAACTATAGAGTGGTGTCTGTTAAGTTCAAAGGCAAAAGGAGTTGAACATATAGCTTAATATAGATACGGATGATTACACATAGAAATATTTACAGACATGCGTGCATACATAGATTAGTGTATACTCAAGTATTTCCTTCCTCTGTCAGCAGAGAAAATTAGATGTAATGACACCCCAATCGCAATGAGTGGGCCTAGTTCCCAGATCTTGGTTTATATTACCGTTTTCCAATAAAATCAACCAGGGCTCCTTCGAGAAACGGAGAATGATCTAGGAAATGGCAGGATATGTATATGATGAATCTGAATATCTTGCAGCACAAGAAAGTAAGGAGGCTTTCAACAAAAGCAAAAACAAACAAAAGACTAAATCAGTTACTCAGGTGTATTCATGGGACTTAGGAGCAAGCTGAAGGAGCCCTCAGTTGCCACAGCTGGAACAATTTAAGCAAAAAATAAAGTAGTAATAGATTAGAATTACATATAAAATAAATATCCATGAATCCATGTGTATGTAGATAAATAATTGAATGAACAAACAAATGGGGGAGAATAGACACATGTAATAGACTTTCATGTAAAAAAACTCCAAATAATGTATATAGCCACCCTATCCTCTAATAGAAGGTGGATCACTCCCCACTCCTTGAGTGTGAGCTGCGTATAATGACTTCTTTCCAAAAACTGTAGTGTGTGTGTGTGTGTGTGTGTGTGTGTGTGTGTGTGTGTAAGGGGAACAGAGTGAACAAGAGTGAGAGTGACTTGAGAAATACTACCTCAGCCAGGTGGTAGAGGTCAGTGTCAACAGTCATCAATCATGTTAACAGTATATCCATTTGATATGTTGTGATAAGAATGGCACCTTACTTCTGAGTCTTTCTTTCAATTCCAGCTTTCTTTCTCTTCCATTCTCCTTGTTATCCTTTCCATACATTCATTTTACATATCCATTCCCCGTTCTCTGTATCCTTGTGCCCCAGGGCAAACATTGTAATCATTTCAGTGTACTCTTTTTGTTTGTATACCTGTAAAATGTATATTTTTGTATTGTACACACATAATTTCAACCTTACATAAATGATACTGTCTTATATATCTCATTCTGTTTCCCATTTTCCTCTATTAAGTTATGATTTTACTCTCCACTCATGATTTTGTGGCTGATATATTCTGTTAGAGAGTGTATCCCTGTGTTTTTTCTATTCATTCTTACACTGATGTACATTATGGTGGATTCTAATATTACACCTCCACATATAATGCTGCAGTGAACATCCTGTGCATGGATTCTTTCAAAATGTATTTGTTCAATTTCTTTCAGATGTCTATTAGAAGTAAAAGTGTTGATTTATAGGTGTGGTGGCAGTATACTTTACTTTCTAAAATAGGACACACTGGTGAATAAAAAACTATAATTTCACTGTCAGCCCGGTAATAAAATATGCAGGGTTGGCTTCATGGTGAAACCAGTCTCACAAGGCTCTGCATTTGCAGTTTAATGGCCTATGGCAGCCATCTTGAAATTTTTAACAATTTTGATTTTGAATTGATGATTTGTAAATTAAGTCCATTAGAGATGGAGCATGTGCAGGTGTAGGTGGAGGGGTTGGGGAGTGACTTGGAGCTAGGTCTTTTGTCACCCTGCATGCCGCAACCTTCCCACCTCCTTGGGATAAGTTCTTGGTTGCCTACTACCCACCTCCTCACCAGCTGCCCTCCCCTACTCATGTTTCTTAGGCCTGGCTGGACCTCACACTCTAGGCCCTGCCCAACAGGATTGATAGCTTCCAGTGGCAGCAACCAGATTGCACAAGTAAGGGAAGGACCCACTGCTGCTGTTGCCAGATATCCCTTGTGAGGGCCTGGACTGTGGCAAAGAGGAGGATGGTAGTCTAATGGCAGGTAGCCCTCGCTGCCCCAAGTTACCAGTGTCACAGTTTTGGTGGATGACTCAGCTAGAGCCACCCTCTCACCCCTGATCCAGGTAAGGAGAACATTCTGGTGCAGAGGCTGCAGTCACTTTAGAGTCATCCATCCTCCATGAGTTAAGGGATGGCATGAAAAGAGGAGATGGATTTCTCTGTCCTCAAGTCACAGTATGATGTGCCCTTCTGGCTGCTGGCAGGAAGAGAACCTGGAATTCTCCCTGTAAGTCCCCTTCAGCTATTCTTTGGATTTATGTTCTTCCATCTGCATGTTTGAGATATTCCTATGATTTTAGTTGTCGAATTTATTAATGTGGGAATTACATCAATCAATTTTTCTGATGAACATTCCTTACATGCCTTGAATAGCTCATTTTATCAACAGTATTTTAAGAACAGCCAGTTTATGAAAACTGTAGCATGAGGCCTATATAAAAATCTAACTCAGGTAGACTAAAAAAGAAAAGTCGAGAACCATAGACTTTGTTGATATGTGGGATATAATACTGAAAGCAACAAAGGAACAAGACAAACAAAAACATGTAGACACAGACAATAGTTTAGTGGTTGTAGAGGGTAAAGGTGGGGGGAGGTAGAAGAGGGTAAACAGGGTCAAATATATACTGATGGAAGGAGCACTGACTCTGGGTGGTGAACACAATGCTATATATATATATATATATATATATATATATATATATATATATATAACATATATGTAATGTATTACACATTTGTACATGTGAAACCTATGTAATTTTACTTACCATTGTCACCCCAGTAAATTTTAATTTAAAAAATAAATAAAAGACAATGTAGAAAAATATTGTCAGGGAAAAAAAATTAAAAAAATAGAGCACTTTTTCAATATGAAGCTAAACATAATAATCAACTCAACAAAAAGAAAAACGGTCATTAGAAAAGTTAGAATAGAGGGAGTGAAATGCATTTACATAGCAGAATGGTTCAATGTTAGAAAATTTTCTATCAAATATTAATAGAGCGATAGAAAAAGGTAAATTTTAAAACATACATATAAATAAAGTTAATGGATGATAAAAATTAATTTAATAGCAGTTAATTCACAACCCCACTTAAAATTCTCATTAAAACAGTAAGATACTTATTTAATATGTCCTAATATAGATGTAATCAGCAGCCACTCTCAAACTTAATTGTTAAACATTAAAGTCATAGTCATTAAAATTCAGAGGAAGATAATATAAGGGGACATTTTGCTGTGTTCAAACCAGTGAAATAAAACAAATACAGAAATGTAACAATTACCTACTGAAACAAGGTGATAATATTTTAATCATTTATAGATTGTTTAATTTTATGACAATAAAAAATGAGTCAACTAGAAAAGATAATTATTATTAATAAGTGTTCAGTAAGATAGCATATTCACAAGTCATTAACTTTATTTGGAAATAAAACTATAAGAACTTATTCTGAATGAGTGTGTGGCAACACAAAATGTGAATAAATGGAAGGATATACATAGTTCTGAGTAGATGAAACAATATTTTAATAATTTTAACTAATTAGATGAATACTTTGCTACAAGTTCAGAAAATACAATATATCAAATTAATGAAACGGTTGAAAGATTAACATGGAAAAAACAAAGCATAGGTATAATTATAGATACATTTCATGTGTGTATAGATAGATTGGTGTGAAAATATACTTATTTAGCCATTTTTGCCTATTTTATTATTTTGCATAATTGTGGTATATCATCTTTATGTATCTCTATAAAGATGATGTATTTTTAAATTTTTATTATTTAAAAATTGGTTAGCAACTAATTATAAAGGTTTCAAGTGTACAGTTCTATGATACATGATCTATATATTGCATTGTGTGTTCACCACCCAAAGTCAATTCTCCATCACCATATATTTGACCCACCTTACCCTCTCCTACCACCATCCCATTACCCTCTGCTAATACATAAACTGTTGTCTGTGTCTGTGAGTTTTTGGTTGGTTGTTTGTCTTGTTCATTTGTTTCTTTCAGTTTTATACTTCGCGTATAAGTGAAATCATATGGTTATCGACTTTTTCTGTCTACTTATTTCACTTACCATGATAATCTGAAGATCCATACATGTCGTCCCAAATGGCAGTATTCCATCTTTTCTTATGGCTGATGAATATTCCATTGTGTATACATGTACCACATCTTCTTTATTCAATCATCTATCAAAAGGCACTTCAGTTGTTTCCATGTCTTGGCTACCATGAATAATGCTGCAATGAACATAGGGGTACATATATCTTTATGGATAAATGTTTTCAGATTTTTTTCTGTAGATACCCAGAAGCAGGGTTGCTAAGAGGTATGCTAATTGTATTCTTTTTGAGGAAACTCCATTCTGTTTTCCATAGTGGCTGTGCCAATTTACATTCCCTCCACAGTGTATGAAGGTTCCTTTTTTCTCTACAACCTTTCCAACACTTTTTATTATTTGTCTTGTTGATAATGCCATTCTAAAAGGTGTGAGGTGATATCTCATTGTGGTTTTGATTTGCATTTCCATAGTTAGGGAAGTTAAGCATTTTTTCATATATCAGCAGTTTGTCTTCTTGGGAGAAGTGTCTGTTCAGGTCCTCTGCCCATTTTTTAATTGGATTGTTTAGGTTTTTGTTGTTGAGTTGTAGGAGTTCTTTATATATTTTGAGTAGTAGTCCCTTATAGGAAGTGTTGTTTGCAAGTATCTTGTCTCATTCAGTTGGTTGGCTCTCTTTGTTTTGTTGATGGTTTCTATTGTTGTGCAGAATTTTTTTTTAGTTTGATATGGTCCCATTCATTTATTTTTGCTTTTACTTCCCTTGCCTTTGAGGTCAAATTCATAAAATCCTCTGTAAACCCAAGGTCCATAAATTTTGTAACTATGCTTTCTTCTATGCAATTTGTTATTACTTTTATAAATTTCAACTGTACAAAGCAACATAATAGTTAGAGATTTACACTCTTTACAAAGTGATAATCCCTCAATCTACTACCCCTCTGACAGTATATATAGCTGTTACACTGTCATTTAGTATGCTGTACTCCACACCCTGTGGCAACGTGTGTGTGTGTGTGTGTGTGTGTGCGCGCGTGCATGTGTGTATAATATATATATATGTACATATATATATATATATATGTATATATATATATACATATATATATATATATATATATGTCATTCAATATTATTCTACTTCAGCTTCAGATGTATAGCATATTGGTCAAGCATCTACACAGTGTATGAAGTGATCCCTCTGATAAGTCCAGTGCCCATCTAGCACCCTACATAATCTTTACAACATTATTGATTATATTCTCCATGGTGTATTTCATATCCCTATGACTATGTTATGACTACTAATTAGCACTTTCTAATCCCTTCACCCCCACTCTCACCCCCATCCCACCAAGCAACCATCAGTTTTTTCCCTATATCTCTGAGTCTATTTCTGTTTTGTTTGCTCATTTATTCTGTTCTTTAAATTCCACATATAAGTGAGGTCATATGGTGTTTGGCTTTCTCAGTCTAACTTATTTCCCTTAGCATAATATTCTCTAGGTCCATCCATGTTGTTGCAAATAGTAAGATTTTATTCTTTTTTATGGCAGAGTAATACTCCGTTGTATAAATGTACTACAGTTTTTTTACCCAATGGTCTATGGGTGGGCATTTTGTTTCCATGTCTTGGCTGTTGTGAATAGCAAGGCAATAAACACAGGGGTGCATATATTTTTGGATTCCTTTGGCTAAATACCCAGGAGTGGAATTGCTGGGTCATAAGGTAGTTCCATTTTCAATTTTTTTGAGGTATGTCTGTTTTCCATAATGGCTGCACCAATCTGCAATTCCACCAACAGAGCACAAGGGTCCCCTTTTATCCACATCCTGGCCAACACTTGTTGTTTATTGATGATAGCCATTCTGACAGGAGTGAGGTGGTATCTCTTTGTGGTTTTTATTTGCATTTCTCTAATGATTAGTGACATTGAGCATTTTTTCATATGTCCGTTGGCCATCTGTGTGTCCTCTTTAGGGAAATGTCTCTTCGTATCCTCTGCCCATTTTTTAATTGGCATGTTTGTTTTTTTTGGTGGTGTGTTGTTTGAGTGTTTTATAATTTTTGAATATTAACCCCTTATCAGATGTATCATTGGCAAATATCTTATCCCATTCAGTAGGATGCCTCTTTGTTTTATCAATGGTTTCCTTTGCTGTAAAAAAATATTTTTAGTTTGACATAATCCCACATGTTTATTTTTTCTTTTGCTTCCCTTGCCTGAGGGGATATATCAGTAAAAATATCACTAAGGGTAATGTCTGCGAATTTTCTTCCTATATATTTTCTAGGAGTTTTACAGTTTCAGGTCTTACATTTAAGACTTTTATCCATTTTGAGTTTATTCTTTTATATGGCATAAGAAGATGGTCTAGTTTCATTTTTTTTCATGTATCTGTCCAGTTTTTCCATCACAATTTATTTAATAGGCTGTCTGTACCCCAATGTAAATTGTTGCTTTCATTGTCATAGATTTAATGACCATATAGGCATGGATTTATTTCTCGGTTCTCTGTTCTGTTCCATTGATCTATATGTCTGTTTTTATGCCAATATCTATATGTCTGTTTTGATTACTATAGCCTTATAGTATGATTTGATGTCAGGTAACATGATACCTCCCACTTTGTATATTTTTCAAGGCTCCTGTGGCTATTTGGGATCTTTCATGCTTCCATGTAAATTTTAGGATTATTTTGTTGCAGTTCTGTGAAAGATGTCATTGGCAGTTTGATAGGGATTTTGTTGAATCTATATATTGCCTTAAGTCATATGGACATTTTAACTATATTAGTTCTTCCTATTCATGAGCAAGGTATGTGTTTCCATTTATTTGTAGCTTCTTTAATTTCTCTCTTCAGTGTCTTATAATTTTCTGAGTACAGGTCTTTTGCTTCCTTAGTTAAATTTATTCCTAAGTATTTAATTGTGTTTGAAGCAATTGAAAATGGGATTGTTTTCTTAATTTCTCCTTCTCATGGTTTGTTATTGGTATATACAAATACAACTGATTTCTCAATTAATTTTGTATCCTGCTACTTTACTAAATTCATTTATCAGTTCTGCTAGTTTCTTGGTGGATTCTTTAGGGTTCTTTATATAGTATCATGCCATCTACATATGATAATTTTGCTTCCTCCTTTCTAATTTGGGTGCCTTTTATTTATTTTTCTTGTCTGATTTCTGTGGCTAGAACTTCCAGTACTATGTTAATAAAAGTGGTGAAAGTCAGCATCATTGTCTTGTTCCTGATCTTAAGGGGAATGCTTTAGCTTTTCTCCATTGAGGATGATGTTGACTGTGGGTTTATCATATATGGACTTTATTATATTGAGGTATGATCCCTCTGGTCTCACTTTGCTAAGCTTTTTTATCATAAATGGGTGCTGCATTTTGTCAAACTTGTTTTCTAAATCTATTGATAGGCTCATATGATTTTTATTTTTCATTTTTTTTTAATGTGGTGTGTCACAAAATTGATTTGTGGATATTGAACCAACCTTGCATACTGGAAATGAATCCCACTTGACCGTGTTGAATGATCGTTTTAATGTATGCTGAATTTGGTTTGCTAATATTTTGTTGAGGGTTTTTACATCTATGTTCATTAGGGATATTGGCATATATATATACACACACACATATATATATATATATATATATATATTTTTTGTGTGTGTGTGTGTGTGTGTGATGTTTTTGTCCAGTTTGGGGATCAGGGTAATAGCGCTCTCGTAAAAAGGGCTTGGGAGCCTTCCCTCCTTCTGGAATTTTTGGAATAGTTTGAGGAGAATAGGTGACAATTCTTTTTCAAATGTTTTGTAAAATTCTTCTGTGAAGCAATCTGGTACAGGACTTTTGTTTGCAGTTTGTTGATTACCAATTCAGTTTTGTTGTAGTAATTGGTCTGTTCAGATTTTCTGTTTCTTTTTGATTCAGCCTTGGGAGATTGTATGCTTCTATGAATTTATCAATTTCTTCCAGATTGTCTAATTTGTTGGCATACAGTTGCTCATAGTATTTTCTTTTTTTTTTCTTTCTATTTCTGTGGTGTCATCACTCCTCTTTCATTTCTAACTTTATTAATTTGGGTCCTCTCTTTTTCTTAATGAGTCTGGCTAAAGGTTTGTCAATTTTGTTTATATTTTCAAAGAACCAGCTCTTGGTTTCATTGATTTTTTTTCCTCTATTTCATTTATTTCTTCTCTGATTTTATTATTTCCTTTCTTGTACTCCATTTGGGCTTATTTTGCTGCTCTTTTTCCAGTCCCCTTAGGCATAAAGATAGACTGTTAATTTAAGATTTTGCTTTTCTTTCATAGGCCAGCATTGCTATGAATTTCTCTCTTAAGACTGCTTTCATTGCATCCCATAGATTTTGGGTCATTGTGTTTTCATTTTCATTTGTCTCAAGGTATCTTTTGATTTCTCCCTTGATCTCATTGTTGACCCACTCGCTATTTAGTTGCATATTATTTATGTTCCATGTGTTTGTGTGTTTTTCAGTTTTCTTCTTATAATTGAATTCTAGTTTCATAGCATTGTGGTCAGAGAAGACTCGTGATATGATTTCAGTCTTAAATTTATTGAGGCTCCTTTGTGGCCTAGCATGTGGTCTACCTTGGAAAATGTTTCATGTGCACTTGAGAAGTTTGTATATTCTTCTGCTTTGAGGTGAAATGGTCTAAAAATATCAATTAAATCCAACTGGTCTAATGTGTAATTTAAGGCCACTGTTTCCATATTGATTTTCTGTCTGGAGGATCTGACCATTCGTGTCAGTTTGGTGTTCAAGCCCTTACACTGATTGTGTTATTATCGATCTGTCTTTATGTCAGTCAATATCTGTTTTATATATTTAAATGCTCCTATGTTGGGTGCATAGATGTTTATTAGGGTTATGTCATCTTGTTGGCTTGATCCTTTGTTATTATGCAGTACTCTTCTTTATCTTTTACTATAGTCTTCATTTTAATGTCTATTTTGTTTGATATAAGTATTGCTACTCCAGCTTTTTTCTCATTTCCATTTGTGTGAAATATCTTATTCCATCCCTTTACTTTTAGTCTATGTGTGTCTTTTGATTTGAAGTGGGTCTCTTATAAACTGCATATGCATGGGTCTTGTTTTCTTATGCACTCAGCTACCCTATGTCTTTTGATTGGAGCATTTAATTCATTTACTTTTAAAGTGATTATTGATAGGTACATAGTTATTGACATTTTATTATTCATATTTCTGGTCTTTGTTAGTCAGTTTAATTTTACCTTTCTTTTGCTATTAACACTTCCTGCAATACTGGCTTGGTGGTAATGACTTTCTTTAGCTTATTTTTTTCTGAAAAGCTTTATGTCTTCTTCAATTTTAAATGATAGCCTTGATGGGTAGAACAATCTTGGTTGTTGGCCTTTGTTTTTCATCACTTTGAATATTTCTTGCCACTCCTTTCTGGCCTGCAGTTTCTGTAGAAAAGTTAGCTGTTAGTCTCATGGGAGCTCCGATGTAAGTAACTTACTGTCTTTCTCTTGCTGCTTTTAGGATTCTCTCTTTGTCTTTAACCTTTGCCATTTTAACTCTGATGTGTCCTGGTGTGGACCTGTCTGGGCTCATCTTGTTTGGGATACTCTGTACTTCCTGGGAATGTATATCATTTTCCTTCACCAAGTAAAGGAAGTTTTTAGTCATTATTTCTTCAAATATGTTCTCAATCCCTTGCTCCCTCACTTCTTCCTCTGATATTTCTCTGATGTGGATGTTTTTGTACTTGATGTTGTCCCACAGAATTCTTAAACTATTAAACTATTAAACCATTAAACATTGTTTTTAATTCTTTTTTCTTTTTTTGTTCTGATTGAATTCTGCTACCTTGTCTTCTAAATCGCTGATTCGACCCTCTGCTTCATCTAATCTGCTGGTGTTTCCTCTAATGTATTTATTCTTCACTTCAATTATTGTAGTCCATTTCTAAAGAAGGATTTGTATATCCTTCTTTATGCTTGCTGTCTCTGTTGAAATTCTCACTAAGTTGCTTAAGCATTCTTATAATCACTGTTCTAAACTCTGTCTCTGGTAAGTTGGTTGCCTGTGTTTCATTTAGTTCCATTTCTGGAGGTTTCTTCTGTTCTTTTATATGGGACATGTTTCTGTGTTCCCTTATTCTGGTTGTCACTCTATGTTTGCTTCAAATGTATTAGGTAGATCACCTGTGTCTCTCAGTCTTTGCTGGGTGGCCTTATGTAATATGTGTTCTTTATAGGGGACTTGTGAAGTCTTCCTAATCTCCTGTGTGTGTGTGTTCCAGAGCTGTCCCTTGTGTTGTATTCTCCTGTTGTTTGAGTCTTGATTGCTTTTGGCTTGTCAGTGGGTGGGACTGATGTCCAGGCTGACTAGCTATGAGGATTGGCTATGCCCACAGTGTATGAGATGCTGTGTGAGGGCTGAGCCTCACTAGAGGCTCATGCCTACAGACTCTTGTGCCTATTGAGAACCTTCTTTGGGTGTGCCACATGTGGGTCAAACCAGGCAGTACTCTGTTATGGTCTGCAGCTGGCCTTTGGTTGTGTTGTTTCTGGTGACTCTTGTGCACATTCAGATGTTAACATCAGTACCTGGCCTGTGACTACCTTGTACAATGCCCTAAGGACACTGCAGCGAGCCTCCACCTCAGGCTTGCAAATTCCCAAAAGCTGCTCCCAGGTGGCTGTGCTGCAGGTTTTGGGTCACACTGTTCACCACAAAATCTCCCCAGGCAAATGTGTCCAGTCCACTGCTATAAAAAACTCCTCCATGAATTGTGGGGGTGGGGCCAGTCACCAGACACCCAGAGTGCCCCTGGCGATACAGCTCTAGGTGGGTGGGGCAGTGTTATAGGGGGCTAAAGGGTGTGGTCTGTGGTTTCCTCAAATTCAGTGTAGTTTTGGCTCCTGGACCAGTGGTGGTTCTTTGACCACCTCTCAAAACAAAACAAAACAAAACAAAACAACAACAAAATCAAATACACACACAGAAAAAACAATGAACAACACACAAAACAAACAAAAATACAAAAAAAATAATTAAAAAACAAAACAAACAAAAAAACCCACATCAACAAGGAAAGGAAAACAGAAAGAAAGGAAAATAGGAAAAAGGGAAAAAAGAAAGGAAAAAGTAAAAAAGACTCTCTGCTTGCTTTAACCTGCAAGCAGTCTGTGGGGCAGGGCCAGCCACCCAGCAGTAAAGAGTCTTCCTGGTGAGGCAGCACCAGTTGTGTGAAGGGCGGGGTCCCAGCACCTCATCCAGAAGGTCACAAAACAATGTGTACAAGGTAATGCGCACTGGCACACTAGTTCCACCAGACCAATGTGGTCCAAGACCTGGCCCCCTAGAGAAGGGCCCAACCCAGAAAAAATGGCACCCCTCTGTGAGCCACACATGCATTGGCCTCCACCTCAGGATCGCAAACTTTTGAGAAGTGCCTACAAGCATCTGTGGTGGCCACTGGGACACTGTTCATCATCCAAATCTCCCCAGTCCATGTAGTGCTTTCCTCTGCTGCAAAACTTATCCTGTGGAGGTGGGGCTGGCCACCAGGCGCCCAGAGTGCCTCTGGCAATGCAGCTCTAGGTGGGCATGGCAGGTCCTTAGGGTGCTATGTGGTGTGGTAGGCGGCTTCCATAACATCAGTGAAGTTTCTGCTTCTGCAATCCACAACCAGCCTGCAAAAATGCGCTCATGAAGAGGGGCACAGTTCCTGGCCCAACACCATCCAGCAAACAATCTCTATCACTGCAGTCCCTCAGACTGTCCCAACCCACAGCCTGTGGGTTGAGGCCAGCAGCCCAGCAGTCAGGCATTTCCTAGGCAATGCAGCACAAGCTGTGCAAAGGGCGGGGACCCAGGGTGTCAGCGAGAAGCATGCACATGCACAGGAGCTCGTCTATTCCACCAGACCAATGCGATCCCAGACTTGGCCTTTGGGGGAGGGCTTAACCCTAAAAAGATGGTGCCCCCTGTAATCCACATGTGTGCAGGCTCCACACAGGGCGAACAATGGCCCCAGTCCCTCCAGCTTCTGTGCCAAAGGCACTCAGTTCAGTGCTTCCCTGCAGGCTCCCGGGAGCCCGAGCTGCCGCTTTCTTTGACAGAGGCCAGGCAAGTGCCTGCCAGCGCGCGAGTCTGTGTGTCTGCTCCACAGGAAGGCATCTGGGACTCCAGCTGTTCTCTGTCCCACCAGGACGGGCAGACAAAGTCCTCACTGATTTCCACTACCAGATGTTGTGGGGACTCCCCTTCCTGGCACAGGGCCCCTGGGCTGGGGAGCCTGGTGTGGGGCTTGGGAGGGCCCTTCCTCTTCTGGGGGACCTCTGCCATGGAGGTGTCCCTCCCAGTGTTCGTCCCTCTCTGTGGGCCTGGAGTCAGCCTGCCTCACATCTCTGCCTTTCCTACCAGTCTTGACATGGCCTTTTCATTAAGTCCTTAGTTTTATAGCTCTGCTCAGCTAGTGTTCAGATGAATCCCTAAGCTAATTGTTCTATAATTTATTTGTAATTTTGGTGTGATCTTGGGAGGAAGTAGGTACAGCGCCCACCTAATCTGCCATCTTGGACCACCTTCCCTTCTATGCAATTTATTGTTTCAGGTCTTATATTTAGGTCTTTAATTCATTTCGAGTTTTGGTATATGGTACCAGATAGCAGTCTAGTTTCATTCTTTTTCACATGGCTTTCCAATTTTTCCCAATACCATTTATTGAAGACACTTTCTTCATAAAACTGTATACTTGAAAACTATATAATTTTATTTACCAATGTCACCCCAATAAATTTAATAATTAAGAAAAATACTTAACATCTATGTTCTCAATGATATAAATGTATATTAAAATAACAAAGAGAGGAATCCTGTGTTAATATAAATATATTTTACCTGCAATACATGGTGATATTTTTAAGAGATTCAGAAATAGAGGTGTACTCTAAATTAGAAAGAAATAGGGAGCATCAACAGAAAATTTATAGAATGAATTAATATAAAACACTATTCAAAGTTCAACATCACAAGAAATCACAAGTATGCAAATTAAAATAATTATGTAATCATTTTATTGGACATTGATGATAACATAAAAATGAATAATTATACAAAGGGACATTATGAAATGGTCCTGTTATGTACCACCTTTGTGATTGTAAATAGACACACAATTTCTGTTTCCCCATCTGTCAATGTGTTTACCAAAAACCAAAGAAAACAAAAGAAACTTTAAAATATTCCTATCTGTTTACCTAGTAATGCTTCTTCTAAAATTTATTCCAGGTAAACTCTTAAGAATATTAATAAACTCCTAAGGATATTTCAGTTAATCAATATGCAATTATTGAGCAATTATCAAGAGCATGATAAATGGAATAATTAACACAAGTTAACTATCAGGGACATTAAAGCTTGTCTGGAAAACATTCACCCTCTCTCAGAGTCTATAAAAGGAATGTCTATTGCTACCTTAGTCACAATATTTAAGTAAAGAGAGGAAAATATATTTTATAGAGTTACTAAGTAGTGCTGAATTGTGAAAAGGAACATTATAAGATTTCTCTAAAGAATTCTTACGTGAAAGCCTATTGTAATTTAGCAAGGAGTTTGGTAGAAAGATGCAATGTAAATGAGCACCATCAATAACATTAATTACCTGCTGCCTCTGCAGATGTGTGTATTAGAGACACCGGGCCAGACAGATTTTACTAAAGCAAGAATACCCCTGAATCATGCAGCCATGAAGGGCCAGCTGTATCATGGATCCAGTTAAAGCTGACTTTATCACTGTAATAGGCATGCTACCAAATTAAAATGCATATCATGTCACCAATGCTACATTATTAAGTAACACTATACACAGAACCAGAGAGGTTCTCTATATGCAAAGAAGCAAATCTCTGCCCCGTGGAATACCCTGTGCATTTTGGAAACACATGCAGGGAATAGCACTGTTAATGATGGCTACATGCTAAATAACTACTCATTTTCTGCTTCATCTCAATTCAGGATCTTATATCTAGCAGATTTCCTGAATGCCTTGCAACATTCTTCCTAACTTATTTGCTGTGCACATCAACCATTTTTGTTGTTAAGTTCAGTGAGTTTACCGAGAGTTATTGATACTATATTGTTTCAGAGAAACATATCAAGTTTTTTTAGTAAATATATTTAACTAACAATATCAGGATTAAAAATAAGTGTATCTGTTCCCTAATGCAAAAACATGACAAACATGCAACAGCAGAATATCAAAACCATGATTGCATCACATATTTAGAAGCTACAAAGAAGGATAGTTGGTTACTGCATGAGGAAACCACCAAGAGTGATATCTATCTCTGCCTCAGTTTCCTCATCTATAAAAATAGGAGTAATAATAGTACCTACATAAGGAGTTGTTGGGAGAATTAAAGAAGTTAATAAGCATAAGCCCTTGAAACAGTAATGTGTAGTTATTGATATAAAAGTGTTTGTTGGTATTATTATAATTATTATTATATTATAAAGCTTGCATAAAAAACAGTTAAACTCTAGATTTCATTCTTTTTTCCTGCCCCCAAAATGTCACTGCACCATATGGCATAAAGAGGATATAATCTTTCCAGGAAAAAAAACAAAAAACTAAAAAGGCTAATGAAAATATTACATATAGATGAGGGTGAGAGATATGACTTAATGAGAAGATAGGGATGAAGTGAAAATCTGCACGCTGAATGTGAGGTCCTTAGCCATGTCAAGTATTGTCTCCCTGGGTGCTAGCAATGATCTTTATACCTCCCAGACAGAAAATAGGGCAGTTTCTCCTAGTTAAAATGACTTGTCAAAAAAAAAAAAAAAGGTCTACTAAAACTAATGTTTGGAGAAGGTTGAATGACAAACAAAAAGTCATTAATGGCTTTATGACACAACAGTGAAACCCAGAAAATTCAGGTCCTTCAATTCCTCTACCCTAAACACACATACAGGTTCTAAACATCTAGTGCCTACCTAACTCATAAATAAGGGAGAGCTGAAGATCAGCAGATATTTGTAGAAATGTCCAACAAAAGTTTAGTGGTTACCAGAGGCTTATGGGGGAGAGGGGCAGATAGAAGAGGGTAAATGGGATCAAATATATATAGTGACGGAAGGAAATTTGACTTTGGGTGATGAACATACAATGCAATATATAGATGATGTATTATAGAACTGTACACTTGAGACCTATATAACTTTATTATGCAATGTCACGGCAATAAATTTAATTTTAAAAATTCAAAAGATGGGAGGTTGTATGAATTATCTCTGGCTACAGTAAAGCTATATAATACCACCTCACTATTCAAAGGGAAACTGCATGCGGCAAGCATTTCTCCTTCACTGTTCTGCAGATTGGGTGAAGTTCACTTGATCTAAGCTGGATTTGGCTGGGCTTCCCCTGAGTTGTAGATTGAGTACAGGTCTGCTTGAATATTTTTTATTTTTTTCTGAATCAACAGGCTACACAGGGCCTGCTCTTGTCATGGAAATAGAAGTACAGGAGTGACAAAACACATGATGCCCCTTAAGATCTAGGTACAGAAATAGCACATTGTCACTACCACCCATATTCCATGAGTGAAATCAAGTCACATAGTAAGATTGAAATGAGTAAGGTGGGGAAATACTTAGCTATTTTCAATTTACTTCTTACTAATTAAATTGAGGATTTTCTTCTCATATACTCTGACCTATATATGACCACTTACCTAATATGGTTGAACACAAATTTGCTGTTCATTCTATATTCAGTATCAGCATTTTGCTACTAATACACATATAAATATTACAGTATAATCAAACCATAAACCATACTGTCAATGCACTTTTACATATTCTTTGTATTATCAGCAGTTAATCATTGTTTCACTTTATTGATTGCTTTATCTACCTATTAATATATCACTACTTTATACCCCTTTTCTGCGAGATCTGTAAAATACCTATCCATGATGTAAAACACATTATATAATCAACCAGCCATTGAAAGTGGCAAAAATTAGTAAAGAAAAAAAAAAGAGATAACAGTATGGTATTTATCGGGGTAGGTAGTAGAGGAATCAGACAAAAATAGATTCCCCTAAAGAAAGGAACTAGGGATGAGGAAGGATGGGGCCATAAAGTGTTTTTTGATATTTCAAGTTGTATTTACATTTTTAAACTATGTGCAAGTATGACCTGTATAAATTATCATCTAATTTAAACATATGTGAATTAATAATAAATGATATAATTTAAGAAGGAAAGTGAATTTAAGATAGAAAATAAGGAGGAAAGAACTGCATGTGGCTGTTATTTGTAACCTATGGAGAAAGGAGAAAGGCAGGCATACATGTACGATGTGACCAAACTGAGCAGAAAACACCTAACATGGAAAGAGCACATGCCAGTCTTAATGGTCTCGGACTCATGACGGTGATATTATTTGATTTCTTCCATTGGCTTTTGGAAAACAGAAATAGATACCACAGGTATTAATTAAATAATGATTACCCCTATCCAATTTTTTTTAACATGCTTTACCTATTGACAGTTACTAAGATACAATTGTTTTTGTCCTCCGTATAAACTGGCTAAGGATTGTGATAGAATAGCTGCCTGATGCTTATAATGCATTCTATGCATTTCTATCAGCCAGGCACATTGAGTCTTCCCTAATGGAAGAGTAGAAACCCAGGAGTCCATCAATTATATGTTTTGTTTCTCTTAATAACTATCTATGATCCTGTTCATCTTTCCCATTTTCATTTTGTTTTCCTTTCCTGATTTCTCTTACCTTTTTCTATGTCTGTTTCTCATGGCACTCACGAATGTTTATACATCATTTTCAGGACAAGAACCTGAGGTAAATTATATATAATCTCCTTTTTCTTTTGAATATATGTGCTTTTTAAAATTCTTAAACCACTGAACCAAATTTAATTTTCTTTTTTATGACTAAGAGAAAAGATTCTTGCTGATTTATTTCAGTGAAAGAAGAATACAATATTTTTGAGTTTCCCAAGTGGAGGGTTAACTTTTGTAAAAATTTAATTGACTTATTTTTTTTTAGAACAGCTTAGGTTTTATAGAAAAATTGAGCAAGTAATACAGAGCTGCCATATACCATCTATACCCCACTCCCTTAGTTTTCCCTATTATCATCATTTTGCATAAGTGTTGAATATGTATTACAATTAATGAACCAATATTGATATACATATTATTATTATTAAAGAAAGTCTATAGTGTACAATAAGCATCACTACTGCTATTGTACAGTTCTCTTTCTGTTTCTTTGTGATTCAGCCTTGGAAGATTGTATGCTTCTGTGAGTTTATATAAATACATAACATCTTTTATCCACCACTACAGTATCATACAGTAGAGTTTCACCCCCTTTAAAATCCTCTATGCCTTGTACTCACTTTAGGCATTTTTGCTGTTCTTTTTCCAGTTCCCTTAGGTATAAAGTTAGACTATTTGAGATTTTTCTTTTTTCTTGAGGTAGGCCTGCATTGCTATGAATTTCCCTCTTAGGTCATCTTTCACTGTCTCCCATAGATTTTGGGTTTCATTTTCATTTGTCTCCAGGTATCTTTTGATTTCCTTCTTGATCTCATTGTTGACCCATTCATTATTTAGTAGCATGTTATTTAGCTTCCATGTGTTTATGTGTTTTTCAGTTTTTCTCTTGTAAGTGATTTCTAGTTTCTTACCATTGTGGTTCGAGAAGACATTTGATATGATTTCAATCTTATTAAATTTATTGAGACTTGTTTTGTGGCCTATTATGCAGTATATCTTGGAAAATGTTCCATGTGCACTTGAAAAGAATGTATACTTTGCGGCTTTGGGGTGAAATGCTCTAAAAATATCAATTAAACCTATCTGGTCTAGTGAGTCCTTTAAGTCTGCTGTTTTCATGTTGATTTTTTGTCTGGAAGGTCTGTCTATTGGTGTCAGTGGGGTGTTAAAATCCCCTGCTAGAATTGTGCTACTGTCGATCTCTGCCTTTATATTGGTCAATAATTGTCTTATATATTTAGGCGCTCCTATGTTGGTTGCATGGATATTTTTGTTTATCTTTTCAAAAAACCAGCTCTTGGTTTCATTCATATTTTGTATTTTTTTGGCTCTCTTTTGTTTATTTCCACTCTATTCTTTATTACTTCCTTCCTTTTCTCTAAATATAAAACTACAGTAAAATTAAAAGCTTATTAGAAATAATCAGTTATTTTGATCATCCCTTCTCTCACTCCCTCAGATCCCTAATAAACATTTTTTTTTTTACTGTCTCTATGTTTTTCTTTTCCAAGTATGCCATATTGTTGGAATTGTACAACATGGAGACTTTTCAGATTGGTTCCTTAAAGTTTTATCTCTTTCAAGCAATTTCTCCTTATGCACAATATGTGCAATATCTTTCACATAGCAATATGCTTTATATCTTTTTGTAGTTTGATAGCTCGTGCTTTTTTATTGTTGAATAATAGTTCATTCTATGGATGTACCACCATTTGTTTACCTGTTTACCTACTGAAGACATCTTAGTTGCTTCTAGTTTGGGGCAATTGTGAATAAACCTTCTATATATTTGTGTGCACTATTTTGTGTGGATATCAGTTATGTTTTCTTGTTGGATTGATGCCTTTATCATTCTGTAATGTTCTTCTTTGTCTCTCATTATAGTCTTTGTTTTAAAGTTCATTTTGTCTGATAAAAATATTGCTACTCCAGCTTTATTCTCATTTCCATTTGCATGAAATATCTTTTCTCATCCCTTTACTGTCAGTCTGTGTGTGTCTTTTGCTCTGAGGTGGGTCTCTTGTAGACAGCATATGCATAGGTATTGTTTTCTTATCCATGTAGCTACCGTATGTCTTTTGATTGGTTCATTGAATCCATTTACATTTAAAGTGATCATTGATAGGAACATAGTTAATACCATTTTATTATTCATATTTTTGTGCAATACATTACTATTTATTATTTATTTACTATGCCAAATTGGTCACATACTAGTATATGCAACTATTAACCCTAATGCATTAGATTTCCAATGTTGCCTAGAAATTTACTACAAATACAGTGGTTTAGAACAATGCCTATTTATTAGCACGCAATTCTGTAGGTAAGAAATCTGGCACAGCATGACAAGATTCTTTGCTCAGTGTCTTACTGCACTAAAAGCAAGGTGTGGCTAGAAATCTGGTCCCATCTGGGGCTCTTTCAAGCTCATTGTCAGAAGAATTGTGTTTTTTTTGCAGTTGCGAGATTGAAGCATTCCTTAACTTGCTGTCCCATTATCTGGGGCCAACCTTAGTCTAGGGGCTACCTTCATCCTTATGTCCTCCTAATGTGGTGGTCTTGATCTTTAAGTCAGGAATGAAATGTAACTACTTCTCACTATTTATTCAAATTTCTGACTTTGTACTCTTCTGAAGCTGGATAAAACTCTCTACTTTTAAAGGATTCATGTAAATATATTAGCTTCCCCCTCCTGAATATCCAGGATAACCTTTCTATTTTAGGATCAACTTATTAGTAGCCTTAATTATGTCTGCAATTCCTTTTTGCTATATAAAGTAACGTAGTCATGGGCATAAAGACTCATATTCTCAGTTTTTGGGATTAGAGTACAAAATATTGGGGGTCATTTTTAGAATTTTGCCTAACACACCTTGACCGCATAACATATTTATAATAAAGCCATTATTTCTTCAAAATAGTTGAATCTCAAGCAACATTTTTTATCTATCATCTATCTATTTATCAACTATCATATATGAATCTGAATTTGTTTATCTTTTTGTCATTTATCTACCTATATACACAGATACATGTTAAAATGTTTTCTAAATATTAATAAAAAATTCTGGTTGAGAAATGAATTTAAACTTCTTTCTGTTTTGCATATAATATATAAAGAGTTCATTGCTAACATATGAACACCTCTAACAATTTGGGAAACTTCGTTAGGAAGATAAAAAGTCCAATTATTTTCCAGAATAAGGAACTACCAGGCTTAAAACTGAATAACACGAAAATGAGTATTTACTTCCTTTCACATGCTAATATTAGAGTAATTATGTCATTGCTTTTCAGTAAACATTTATTGATGATCTCTATATGCCAGAACCTTGACTTTCATACTGGCCTTCTTTAATTAGATTCTTGAGCTTGTCATTTCAATGGGTGTAATGTTATTATGTAATATGGTACCAGGTAAGAGTAGGCATTCCAATTAATGTTTGGAAATTGTATTCAACTTAAAGATACTACTATCTCTCTGCAATCCTTTTAACTGCCTTTTTCCTGACAAGAATTTAGTGAACATTCATATTTAACATTTTGTGCTGGACTCTTTACCGGTTTTCTTCTTTAGACTTTATATCCTGTTTGTTCCCTAACATTCAGTTTACATTTCTTGATAATTATCTTTCTTTATGTACTTGACATCGCTTTATCTTGGGCCCCTTCTTTTACTCTTAGATTACTCAAATCAGAACTTGGAAAGACTTTTTGAGTTTACAACACTGCTTTCCTAATTTGCAGATTTAAGATCCAGAGCTTTGAGTATTAGTATATTTCATTTGTAGAGCTTTTCCAAATTATTACATTCCCAGTTATTGACTATCCCTGTATCCTTGTTTCTTGCCTGCTAGCAAACATTCTTAAGCATGAATCAAAATTCTGTATCATAACCTATGATAAGCACAGACCTAAATTTGACCCCTTTGTAGAGTCGTTCTCAGTTCAAAACATATTTCAATTATTTTGCCTTTCATTTCCTACTGACAGCCATCAGTTGCTCCATGCGACATAGTGATATACACAATATTAACCTCTTGAAACTAAAAAAATGTGATGGTCTACTCAATCTTCAGCTAAGGTTGTGGGAGGTCTGTATCCAAGCTTGTGTGCTATACAAAAATTTAATAGAAATAACTGCTTTCCTTTATTCCCTTCCTCCTTCTATCAGTTTTATCTGGGTATTGGAGACAGTGGAAGGATGGATATGATTAAGTCTGTTGTCTAATCCCTAAGAAAAAAGTCACAGCCAACTCAGAATGCTTAGGTTACTCAACTGGGTAGTACAGTTTTTCACTATAAAACCCAGTTAAAAATAGCAATATACTTTAGTGTTCTCCTGACAGTTGTGAAAGCAGATATCTACCTGTAATTTTGAGCCTTTAGTAAGTATATTTATTTTAGAGTTGAATCATTCCTATCTCATGATAAATACAAATGACGATCACTACCACCAGCATCTGGCAGAACCTATTAAATGAGAGACATGGCAACAGGAGAGCTTGCCATGTGTCCTGGTAACAATAGATTAAGCAATTTTTGTGATGGTAAATGCTATTCAAGATGTTCAATAGCTAAATGAGAAATTAAATTCAGTTCATTTTATTTAGTTCTCCAAATAATTTATTGTTTTTCTGAATATAATATTGGGTTGCCGGAAAAGTCATGACGCATTTTTGCAATGAAAAACATAGACAAAATAAATACATCATGACTTTTCTGACAACCCAATGCATACTTTATTTCATAGATGTCATTTGGAATTTTTATAAGTGGTGAAAAAAAATCAAGTATCATAAATTGAATATTTGTATTTGGGTCTGTGCTAAATTTTCAATATATTTTCAACTCTAATTCTAAGATATTCTGTTGTGAATATCTTATCTATATTTTATTTATGAGGAACTGGACTTTGAAAAAATTACCATTTTTCCACAGTTCTGTAGATATCCATAGACACTCTGCCTCTTTATGGACAAAACACTTTTGCAAACTAGTAATATGTAATGAAATTCACAGTTCATTCTCCATTGAGCCATATAAAAGCATTATTACCCAAATTCATTGGGCCATACAAAAAATTAAAGAATCAGAAAATAATTTTACTTCCTGTAAGATATTTTTGGTGAATTTTAGTTAATAATAACATACAAAAATTGTAAAACCCTACATGTTTAGTGAACGTCACAAAACAGTCATTAAGGAGCACCCGCAACAAATAGGACATAATAGTAACTCAGGATCTGTCTCATGTCTTCCTCCCAGACAAAACTCATCTTATAAGCTAATCACAATCTTTATTAAAAGACCATAGATTAGTTGTGTTGATTCTTGAACTTTATGTAAATAAAGTCATTCTGTATTTACTCTTTCATCTATCATCTATCACTTAAAATAATGTCTGTGAGATTCATACATGTTGATATAGTTGTGATTTGTTCATTCTCAGGACTGAGATGTATTTCACTGTCTAAATATATTACATTGGTAGTACATTTATTCCACATTATTGGATACTTGCATTATTTCTAATTTTTGTCTCTTCCAAATAAGCTACTGTGATAATTTATGTACACAATTTTGACAAATATGCATAATCATTTCTCTTAGATAAATAGCTAGAATAGGAATTTCCAGGTTATAGAGTATGATGTTTAGCTTTAGAAATTTTTTTTTTAGTATCAAACAATTTGCAACATGGTTGAGAGTTATAACCATTTATACTTCCATTAATATAAGACCTTTGCTCCACATCCTTGCCATTCATTCATTCCATTATTTATTTGCTATTTAATCATTTTACTGTGTATATAGTGTTGTTTCATTGGTTTAAATATGCATTTAGCTGATGACTAAACAAGTTGAGATCCTTTTCAAATTTTTATTGGCTATTCATGTATCCTCTTTTTTTTCAATTTAAGTTTTTTTCCCCCCACTTTTGTTGTTTTTTCATTGGTTTATGTATTCTAGGTGTGAGCTTGAGTGCATGCATTTAATATATTTTACAAATAGTATTTGTTAACTTTCATATTGTTCAATGTATATATATATATTTTTTTCCTGGTTTGCACTTTTTTGTTTCTAGTTTTTAAATAAATCTTTGCTTACTGTAAGGACATGAAGATTTTCTATATATTCTTCTAAATTCCTTATTGTTCATTCACTCTCATCTATATCTGCATGTTATTTGGAATTCTAGTTAATGCCGTGAAATACAGGTCAAGATTGTTACTTTCGTATTTGAATGTTTAACAAAGCACTACCATTGCAATGACCATTTTTTTACCACCAAACTGCAAGGTTATCTTTGTCAAAAATTATTTGATGGCATATGTGTGGGTCAGTTTTTTTAATCTATATTCTGTCCTAATTGTGTTTTAAATGATACTGCTTTAGAATTTTTACTGATTATTAAATTTTATTTAAGTTATGTACATCATATATATTATATAGTTATATATAATATTTAATATTACTCACACTCCTAATACTCGGTATTAACTATTGTAATATTTTGATGAGTATTCTTCTACTCAGTAAAATACAAATGCTGCACGTGCACACACACACACACACACACACACACACAGAAAAACGCACTGTATCATCTAAATATAAACGCACCTAAATCATCTGCAAGCTCTAAATCAAAAATAATTTGTCACACCTTGATGTTTTCCATTAACATATCTTATTTCAGCCTAACTTTGATTTGAAAAGAAACAAATTTTATATTTTTTATTAAATGATATTTTTAGATTTTTGTTTTATTTATAATGGAATTTTGATTATAAACTATTATATAATCAAGGAAATTTTATGTTACTGAATAAGGCTGCAAAGTCTTAGCATTAGGAACTCCAAACTGGATGTTTAGGGGTGAATATAGAAAGCTGTATTTATATAGAAGGTCATATAAAGCAGGATTTCTCAACACTGGTCTTATTAGTATTTGGGGCTAGATAATACTTTGCTTTGGGAGAGTCTTGTACATTTTGGATGTGTAGCAGAATCTCCAGCCTTTACCTATCAGATGCCAACAGCACTTCTCAATGTGACAACCAAAAATGTCTCCATTCATTGCCAGATATATCCTGGAGTAAGAGAGTTATTACCCTAGGTTAACAAGCCCCATCGTGGGGAAAGCGTACAAAATTATTTGGCTGTAGGTTCATGAAATAAGCCTTCCCCCTATATTCATTCCTACAGGACAATTGAAGGTTTCAAGTGGACAATTCATAGAATAAAAACTCATAGACACAGATAACAGTTTAGTGGTTACAAGGGGGTAAGGGAAGAGGGAGGGGGTAGAATAAGGTAAAGGGGGGTGGGTCAATATATGGTGATGAAAGGAGAACTGACTCTGGGTGATGAACACACAATACAATATATAGATGATATATTATAGAAATGCACACTTGAAAACTATACAATTGTACTCTCCTATGTTGCCCCCATAAATTTAATTTAAAAAAAAGACATTTGAGGTCTTCTGGGAGGGAAGGAAGTGAGGCCTATATTGTATTCTTCTGAAATGTATAGGATGTCTTTGATAAACTCGTCATGCTCTGACCACATAATCTGATGAGATGATATAGAAGAACCTGGAAGTATATTGGCAGTAATTAACAGTAGTATGTGTTACAGGATGGATTCTGTAAGTAAGTGCATTTCTGATGTAGAATGCCCCATATCCTGCCACTTTGGAAAAATGCTAACTAAAATTAAGTTGAAAGCCTGTGTCAAAAATTGCTGATCCAGGAAGGTCTAGTTTACATAGGGCTGGAAGGACGATGGAGTGCTTATACGGCCATAATGCTCGGGATATCTGAGAAGACTGACCTGTAGATGGCCTCACGTCTTTTCAGCACACAGATGCCATGAGGAATCACTAACAAACCTGAGGGTGTGATGACAATACTGCGTTTCCCCATTATCTCTTACAATAGTGATGGCCTATTGAGAGCTCTCAGTGACGGGGAAGGGCAGGTCTTGTCTACAGTACTCTGCATAGACTGGAGCCCACATAGCCAGGCTGTAAGCCTCACGGCACTTAGTACAAGGGGAAGGATTTGCCTTACCCAGTTGAATATCATAATTCTGGTTGCGACTTCACTGAGTGGTGAAAACATTCAATGAAATGGGAAATAAGGCCTTTCAGGGAATGGATGCAGTTCACTGAACTCTATAAATAGCCAAAATAACCATAAATGAGGCAACTTAACGCAATACTCAGCCTTTCCAGTTTTGCTTAATGAAACAAGGCACTCAGACCTGACCTAACTGTGTCTGGTTTACACCTTGAAGTACCTGGGTTTTTCTAGGTATGGGTTGTAGAGGGAGGTTTTGCTGGAGATAAAATATAAGCTTCCTATATTTTATAGACAAGGATCTTAGAATCATTTAATTAGGACACTAAATGAAATGGAAACACATTTGATTACTGAGTTAATTGGTTGAGTTGGACAAAAGAGTTACACTAATCCACACCAAACAAAGATGATGAGCTGTTTAAACATTTGTAGTCCACTTTCTTCTTAGATCTGGAAACTCAAGTGGAAAATTTATGCATTTATTTATAGTGAGGTTAGGAAATGAGGTAAAAACTAATTAAAGCACTTCCGCTTTGCATAATCTTTATCCTTTCTCTTTCAAAGGTTGATTTATCTCTCATAAGAGCTTAAGAGATTTCAAGTCAAACTCCCACCTGTTTTGTAACTCTCACTATGACTTAGCCAGTGGCTTTATTTGGAATTCTCTGGTAATTAAACCAAACACCTACTATCCTGGAATTACTCACATGTTTTGGGTTATAACTTTAATAGTTTTATATATAATTTCTTAAATTGAATTACAAACTCTGAATAGCACAGAGTTTATTTTAGTGTGTGTGTGTGTGTGTGTGTACACGTGTGTGCATGCTCGTGCACACGCATGCTCCGACCCTTGGTTCAATGATCATGAACCAATTGGACTTTGCAAAGATGAAAAGAAATATTGTTATTCCATTACATTGAATATCTCTGCATACTACTGATAGTGTCAGTTTTAAACTAGGGTTAGGTTTATGTGTTCTTACTTTGGTTGCATTATCCTCTTTACTGCTCTTTTTGTAGTTATATATTTAAATCTTCATTTATTTGGGCTCAGTTACAGAACTCCCGTTTAAAAATTATAATACCATTCAGCTCATCTTTTTCTTGGCTCAATATTATCTATATCAAGTTCATAGTTAAACATGAATATAAAGATCAATGTATATGAGAAAGAATTATTGGCTGTTTTCCTATATTAACTTTTTTATTTGTTGATTTTTACCTGTTTTTGTTTGTTTTGTTTGTTTGGTTTTGGTTTTGGCAATGGGGGTAGGAGGTTAGTGATGAATTTATGCAGACCAAATTGTGGTTAATTTTTTCAGCTCTGATCAATCTGTGAAATGTAATTTTGGTTTTCATTTTTTCTTTTGTTTTGTTTTCTAATCACATCCTTGATCCCTTTGAAGGCTGTTGTCACTAATCACCATTTACATAGCTTCCACAATGCTCATGTTTCCAATTGTATAACTCAGGGGAAGCTTCAGAAAGTTGTTCAGTCTTCACTGGTCATTACTATGCTGAACTGAACGTTATATCATCTCTCAGGTCATGGGCTGCAATGAGCCTCAGGGAGGAATCATCCTAATTCCAGCTGAAGTCCTCTGGCTATTCTAGAGCCAATGGATCTCTCAGATATATATCATTCCCTGGCATAAATAGTTGCAAACACCTATGGGCCCATTGCCACTCTAGATAGAACTCAGCTTAACATCACTTTTTAGTCATATTACTAGACCTGAAATATTTATTGCTAAGAGAAGAAGGAACTTTATCTCTACCTTCTCCATGTGTGTGTATGTGTGTGTGTGTGTGTGTGTGTGTGTGTGTGTGTGTGGTTGGAGTAAGAATTCTCTCCCTTTTATTGGACTACCTAACAATTTAAAGGTCTTATCAGATTAATCTTGTGTAAAAGGCTACATGGACATTTTGTCTTTGAAGGAGAAATTGGGAAGGTAATGGTGAAAATTAGATACCAAGAAGGACTCTGAAGCATTACGGGGTTTGTTTTGTCACACGGTCATTGTGCAAATGTTGATACCTTGAATTTGCTGGAATTTGACAAATAAAAGTAATGAAGTAAGATTTTACACTGATAGAGAAAATTTGAGAGGAAAAAGTAAATCTAATTTGTTTCTTTTGAGTTTTTAATTTGCAATATTCATACTTTACATAAGCCTATACATAAAGAAATCTAATATACTAGTTCTTCAATAAAATGAAGTATTATTGCTTATTTTTATTTATTTGATTAAATGATATTTTATGATTATTATTTGATAAGTGGACATCACGTTTTATGCTTTTTCCCCCATCTGTGACCAGACATGCATTCATTAAAACATAAATGATGCCCAGAGCAAGATCAAAATGAAGGTGTCTCAGCATTGCCTTCAGTTGAATTGACCCCATTGTCATTCCATGCCCATAAGTGTCCAATACATTGCCATTTAGAAATACATAGATATGGAATACTCAAATGCGTTGGCATCTTCACAGCTGTTCTTCCTTTTGGCAGATTCACTACCTATTAGCCAGCTCACAATGAGACAGATTCAAGAACTTTTAACTATGCAATATTTTCATTATTTTAATAGATGTAAATGTGAAAGGGGTCAGGATCAAAGAACATTATATCAACTTTCTATTTTTATATCTATAAACCATATAAGTAAAATGCCAACTCCAAAACCAAACAAAACATTTCTTTGCAAGAATACATCCATGTTCCAAGATTGGAAAAGTTTCTACCCATAAATTTTCTATTTAAACTCCCACATAGAAAACAAATATATTAAGTTATTAATGCTTTTATCAATAATTAATAGTCTGCATTGCTAATAATCCAACTTTTATAGCAGGTTAATCAATGGAGAGAAAAGCATTTAACATTGACATTTTCAGTTAAACATTTAAAGACTCAGCATATTGTAGTTTTTACTCTTGAAATTTTTCAATGGGAGATATATATATATATACACACACACATACATACATACATACATACATACATACATATATATGTGTGTGTATGTACATATATAATCCTCCCCTCACCTGCTGGTTAAGGATGCTTTATTTCGCTAAACATGAAACTAGTAGAAATTGTTTTATACACTCATATGACCTTATAGGATACAAGTTTCTCACATGGATCTCGCTCTAAAATATATAGTTTGGGAATGAATACAGCATTTTCCCCATGGTAATATGTGTTTGTAATCATCGTGATTTTTTTCAAAGCGTATACAGAGTGGTTTTCTTAAAGATATTTTCATTTGTAAACTGCACCCTAAATGGATGCTTTTTAAGTCTTATAAGGAAGTGATGTAAATGAATCTCTATTATGATTACCTATAGAAGAATAGCATTATTTTACATGAAATCAGCTCTCATTGATTCTGAACCTATGTTCTGCATGTCTTCCTGCAATAGACCCTGCTATTACATTTTCAGTGGAAAACAGGAAATGTTCTTTAGATGTTTATGAATTTATCTTCAAGAAGTTCAGGCAAGTAAGAGGCTCACAGCCTAGAATTCAATAGTCTATATTCTGCAACTCAGTTTAAAGAAACACAGTCCTGTACTGATGACCTTCAGTCAATGCTGGGTGAATTTTCAGAGACATATTTGTCCCTGGACCAGCAAAAATCCAGGTTAGTTCTAAGCCTTGTCGTTTTATAGATCCTTTACAAAGTAATTTAGCTGCTAACAGGATAATCAGTACAAGTAAAAAAAATATGCTTTAATTGCACAAATGTGAAGTCTCTCAAGAGTATTATATCCAAGACATGTGAATTAGACGAGTAACGTGTATATAATCCACAGGCATTTGAGAGGTAATTTAGCAGTAGTCCTAAATTCATCATAAATGTGTACAAGGAAGAGAACCAATTGACAAACTAATTCCTGGTTTTATGTCTTAAATGGAAGTTAATGATTTACAATTCCTCTTATCACCAACATAAAAGTTTGAAATAGGAAAATAAAATTGCATTTTATATAGCTTACTATTGTCAAATATACAATAAATATAATCTCAAGGTTTTAAATTATGTACTTCATCAGTAAAATTATAGTAATAAAGTTAAACTTAAAATTTTCTTCATTCAGTAAATTTTAATTGGGAGTGTGTGTGTGTGTGTGTGTGTGTGTGTGTGTGTGTGTGTGTGTGCTCTGCAGCAGTGTTTTTAAAACTAATTATATGTTGATCTAGTTAAAACTGCACAATTTGACTCAGGAGTTTTGGAGTGTAGCAAGAGATTCTGTATTTGATATAAGATCCCATGTGGTCCAACCAACCTCTCTTTGTGTTTCAAAATCCTAAAGGCCCTTATAGTCCATCTGATAACACAGCGGTCCTAACAAATGAATAAGTGGAAATGTGGTGAGTTTTATTATAGAATTGAGGATTAAGTGTTAAGAACATACCCCAAAACTGGAAAATCAAACTTGTATGGGGGTGCTAGGGCAGGTTTCATCATGGCGGTAACATTTGAATTGAGTCTGGAAGGATGTGAAGAATTTTTTTCTAGTCAGATTATTAGAGAAAGACACCCTCACTTCTGGCAGATGGACGATGTAAAATACAAAGACAAAGACTCATGAAGAGGTCTAGGACAATGTCATATTTAATGTAGTATGGACTTAGGTGTGTCTGTTGGAACCAATGAACATGAAGGATATCGGGTGTGTATGTTGGACTAAATTGTAAAGATCAAGTTAATAAAATGGATTTTATACCCTATAATTTGCATAAACAGAGAGATTTACATACAGTGGAGTAAAATTATTGGTTTAATTATTTTTTCTTTTTTTAAGATTTTTATTGGGGAATTGGGAGGATAGGAACAGTGCTGGGGAATTGGGGGAAGGGGAACAGACAAGTTGCTCTCCTTTTGGTCTTCAGTCTAGTTGTGGAGGACGTTGCTTCACTGGCCCAAGTTGGCACCATCATTGAGCTCTTCCTGGGCGAGGCAGATCAGTCGCCAGCTTCTGGACAGCTGCTCACTGCGGCTGCTAGCCACTCACGCTGGCTGCTGGCTACACATGGTAGCTCATGGCAACCCACTGCCACAGGGGCTGCAGCTTCCACCGTCACCGGTGACTCACGGCAGCCCAGCTTCAGGTTGAGCTGCTGTTCAGCATCTTAGCTGTGGAGGGCAGTGTCACTGGCCCTCATATGTGGGATCCGAACCGGGGCCCTCTGGCACCCCAAGCCAGTTCTTAACCTTTGTGCCACTCGGCCGGCCCCATTGCTTAATTTTTAAGAATATAATTCTGGAAAGCATATTTAGGATGTGTTAGGGTAAAAAGTCTGGTGACAATGAAGCAATGTAGAAAACCCTTAAAACAGTTCAACTGACAGAAGGGACTGCATTAAAACAGAAGCCTGGAGGATGAAGAAAAGTGGCCAATTTTAACATATTATTGGGTTTTAATAATAATAACTGGCAACTTATTTGGCATGGAAATCAGAAAGAGGAAGCCATAAATTATGATATCAAATTTTCTATTTTAGGAGACAGCATTAAATGATGACAACATTAGAAATTTCATATGTCAAAATTTTTGTTCTTATTAAAATACAGCTACTACTAATAAATTCAGTAATTATTCTATCTCTGTGTTGTTAAAGTTAATAAATAATAATTACCAGCTCACCTATTACAAATCTGACTTTTTAACATCATGCTGAACAAAACACTTTTATGTTTAAAAATAGAAATGATTTCCACAGGCTTCAGAATTTTAAACAAGTGCATCTTCAGGGTGATAATTAGAAAGGAGAATATTTTTAATTTTTGTTATTTTACATGTTGTCATTTTTTTCCTTGGGCCTTTGAAAATTTTATTTTCAATTAAAAATATCTCTTCTGATATAATTGAACCATTTCTACTTTTACTGGACTGTGTAACTGCATGTTCACCAATGAGAGTGAAGACACTATCAAAAAGTTAACATACACAGTTGTAGGCATGTGGAGGATAAGGGAGTTTATGTTCTGATAGATAATAACTAATATTAAAACTATGTAATAAAATTTAAAGTTGGAACTGTACCATATACTACTACATACTACTACCATTTTCTTTTTTTACGAGAGGAAAACGTCTTATAAATCTTTATTGCATATTTTCTGAACTCAGCTATAGTTTATAACAATGTAAAAGGCAAAATACTTTGCACAACAATGACTATAAATATAAAGCATTCTTTTCAGTAGTAACCTGTAATATTTACAATAGCTAACTGCATGACTTTTGGAAACTTGAGTATATAATAGTAATTTGTCATTTTCCTCTAAGTTCACTGACATTTTCAAGGCATATTTAACTCAGCAGGAGAATTTAAATTTCATACTTGGTGATTTCATGAAGCATTCTTCTTACTCTGAGGTTTCAGCTAAAAACTCCCTTTTCATTTCTTTCAATAAATTACCATCTATTCCTATTTCATGGCTTCATTAGAATGTTCGGATGCAAATAATCAAAACACCACCTGCTTTCAAACTATGTTTATATGAAAGTTTTACTTCTGATTTGTAATTTGAATAATGGATGAAGAAGTGTTTATGAATGTAATATCTGTAGGTATACACAGTTAGGGAGTTTGGTCAGAATCCCATGTGTTATGATGTGATCTCTTTTATCAGTTGGCTTGGATTTAAATTGGGTGCATTTTGTTAGCCTATTATTACCACTGGGAAAAATAAAACAAGAGAAGGCAAACTGGAATAATGGCATTCAAATTTCAATAGGTGAAAGGAGGGTAAAACTATTTCTTTTGCAGGAACTGTGTGTTCCCATTAGTGTTACTCTAACTCCACTTGATGGAGAGCATGCCCCTAAAACCGGGAATATAGTATATTGTTATATAATTCCCTTCCTCCTGACTAGCCCCAAACTGGATGTCCCCTACATTTTGTGAATTGTAATATGGTTTTCCAGTTCATGAGGACAATGAGTTTTGAAGACCTATGACTTTTCCTTAATGTTCATAATGCTAGTTCCAGTCACTAAATCTATATGAAATAAAATGTTGTGCTAAGTACTATGCATATTATCTCTATATAATATGAAACAAAGGCAAAAAATTCAAAGCAAAAAAAAAGCTAGATGTAATACTAAGTGTAATTATTGTTTTACAAAGTTTTAGCATGCCCATAGTATGTCATCCACATTTTATAAAGGAGGAAACTTCACTTTGGTTAGTTATTTTACCTTGCCCTATCAAGACACTTACCAGGAGAATGCTACAGCTAAAACCTGAACCATTTATTTTTACTGTACTGCATGATGTTTCTATTTTTAAACTTTGAAAATCTGTCATCATTCTAACTTGTATTATTCCTATATGACTCTTGGATTCACTTTCCCTTTCTATTTGCACTTCATAGACCCAGGGCCAGGTTCTGACAGTTCACACTTAATTTACTTCCTTACCTGCTCCAAGGTAGACTCCCTACTTCCACCCTCCTTCATCCATGCGGTCTGCTTTCCCCTGCCAACTAAAACTCTTCAGGTTGAAAATTTGCACTTAGTATAATTCTATAAAGCATGAAATTTGATGTTTGACTTGTAAGGCTTTCCTTAACATTGCCCTACCTCTTATTATCCCATTTTTTATTACAGTTAGATGTTAGGTATCTCATACGGCTTTTATTGCTGTCAGCAGGCTAAGTAGCCCGCTAATGACTGGTTGAATTTTGTATTGAATCTCAAACTTGAATTCTCTCCTATCATTTTTTTCTCCCTCTATACAAATCCCATCCATCCCACAAAGCAGAAAATAGAATTTGTCACTTATATAGCCATCATTTTACCTGTTGTTTTCCATATTTAACTTGCCCAATTAGAAACTTGATCTGGCCCTTACAATAACCCAATGAGTTATGTACTATCTTTAACCTTAAAAATAAGAAAAAAAAGCAGCTTCCTCAATGTTACATAATTACCATATGCTAAATTTGTTATTAGATCTAACATTTTTCTGCATGATGCAGAAACAGTGATTGTAACAAATGATTATTTTTCTTTCTCCATAATTGAGTAGAAATGATTTTAGAAACCTTAGAATTCACAGCATTCACATCTTCTTTCAACCAGTGTTTTTAAAGTCATAAAATTGTAGTCACAGGAGATAGGATTATTCCAAAAGGAAATGGAAGCAATTCACATATCAAAATTTATGGGGACTTGGTTTTGTAGATTTATGAAAACAGTCTTATATAAAAGGAAACATTTATTCTGAGAAAAAAACAACAACAACAATTATCTGTAGTGTTCTAGAAACTAAATTTATGCTACTGTTGACAGGCAGACCACATGATTAAATCTTGTCCTACCTGAGGATGTATCAAAATATAAATAACAAATCCATTGCTTCAAATGTTTATTAATCTTTATTAATCAAGCCTCCACTCTTTTATGAGGGGGTAGAGAAAAAGATGAAATCAAAAGAAGGCTGAGACTCAGAAGGGCAGCAATGGAAGCGTTAGGAAAGATCACCAAGAGCCAAGCTGCATCATTAGAGGCCAAGGCTGAGATCATCTAACTCTCATATTGCTGATTAATATGTGCAGATGTGAAAGTTGGACACTGAAGAAGGCTGATAGGAAAAAACAATTGATGCATTAGAAACATGGATCTGGAGGAGAGCTCCATGGATACCTTGGACTAAAAGAATGAGAGGCAAGCGGGCCATAAAGCAAATTCACCCAGAAACATCACTAAAGGCAAAAATGAAACAAACACACAAAAAACTGAAGATGTCTGACTTTGGGCACATCATGAGAAGACAGAGTTCTTTGGAAAAGACAATAATGATGGGGAGAATAGGAGACACCTATAAAAGAGAAAGACCAAATATAAGGTAGATTGACTCCATAAAAGAAGCCATAGGTATGCGTCTACAGGACCTGAGCAGGACTGTTGAGGACAGAAACTTGTGGACATCACTCATTCTTAGGATCGCCAGGATTTGGAGAGAACTCAATAACATAACATATGGTATAAGAATAAAACAAAGAAAATTTAATTTTTATGGATAGCAATTTTTTAAAAATTCAACATCATTTTTGTAATAAAGTGGCTATAAGATCTGCCTCCTTTATTATTTTTATTTTTTAATTTATTGGGGTGTCATTGGTCAGTAAAATTATATAGGTTTCAAGTGTACAATTCTATACTACATCATCTATATATCGCATTGTGTGCTCACCATCCAGAGTCAGCTCTCTTCCCATCACCATATATTTGATGCCCTTTATCCACTTCTACTATATCTTTCCCCTTTTACCCTCTGGTAACCACTAAATTGCTGTCTGTGTCTATGAGGTTTGTTTATCTTCTTCACTTGCTGCTTTTGGTTTTATATCCCACATATCAGTGAAATCATATGGTTCTCAACTTTTTCTGACTTATTTCACTTGGCATGATAATTTCAAGTTCCATGCATGTTGTCACAAATGGCACTATTTCATCTTTTGTTATGGCTGAGTAATATTCCATTGCATATATGTACCACATCTTCTTTACCCAGTCGTATATCAAAGCAATATACAAATATAATGCGATCCCCATCAAAATTCCAATGGCATTTTTAAAAAGAAATGGAACAAAAAATCATCAGATTTGTATGTAATTACAAAAGACCCCAAACAGACAAAGCAATCCTGACCAAAAAAGAACAAGTTTGAAGGTCACAGTCCCTGAATTTAATTTATACTACAAAGAGACAATAATCAAAACATTGAGGTATTTTGTAAAAACAAACTCACAGACCAATTAAATATAATTGAGAGCCCAGAAATAAGCCATATATACTAGGGGTGCCAAAAAATGTGTACAAGTGGGCACTTTGGTCAACGTTGCTCAAGCAGTAGTTTGTCGTAATCAGGTGTCTGAAAATTGATGGTAACGCTTTGAGCACCTCTTATAATTGCAGAAGTCAAACGTAACTTGTATTCATCTTTTGTTATTGGTATATATTGATTGTTACAATTTTAATACAGATTTTTCCTTTCTTAAATTGTGTAAAGTGCCGGCTAAGTGGCATGTTGGTTAAGAACTGGCTTGGGATGCCAGAGGGCCCCGGTTCGGATCCCACATATGAGGGCCAGTGACACTGCCCTCGACAGCTAAGATGCTGAACAACAGCTCAACCTGGAGCTGGGCTGCCATGAGTCGCTGGTGACAGCGGAGGCTGCAGCCCCTGTGGCAGTGGGTTGCCATGGGCTACTGTATGTAGCCAGCAGCCAGCGTGAGCGGCCAGCAGCCGCAGTGAGCGGCCAGCAGCCGCAGTGAGCGGCCGTCCAGAAGCCGGCGACTGATCTGCCTCGCCTGGGAAGAGCGCAATGATGGTGCCAACTTGGGCCAGTGAAGCAACGTCCTCCACAACTAGACTGAAGACTAAAAGGAGAGCAACTTGTCTGTTCCCCTTCCCCCAATTCCCCAGCACTGTTCCAGTCCCCCACTTCCCCAGTAAAAATCTTAAAAAAAAATGTGTATGCAGTTTTCTGGCACCCTCTGTATATGGGCAGATAATTTTTTACAAAGGAGCTAAAAACATACAATGAAGAAAAGAAAGCCTCTTCACTAAATGGTGCTAGGAAAATTCAAAAGCCATATTCAAAAGAATGAAACTAGACTGCTATCTGTAACTATATACCAAAATTAACTCAAAATGGATCATAAACCTAAATATAATACCTGAAACAATAAATTGCATAGAAGAAAATATAGGTACTAAACTAATAGACATTGGGTTCAGAGAGGATTTTATGAATTTGACCTCAAGGGCAAGGGAAGTAAAAGCAAAAATAAATGAATGGGACTATATCAAACTAAAAACATTCTGCACAGCAAAAGAAACCATCAGCAAAACAAACATGCAACCAACCAAAAGGGAGAAGATATTCACAAACAACACCTCTGATAAAGGGCTAATATCCAAAATATATAAAGAACTCATACAACTCAACAACAACAACAACAACAAAACAACAAAACAATCCAATTAAAAAATGGGCAGAGGATCTGAACAGGTGCTTCTCCCAAGAATACAAATGAACTGCCAACAGATACATAAAAAATGCATAACTTCACTAGCTATTAGGGAAATGGAAATCGAAAACAAAATTAAATATCGCACCATGCCTGTTAGAATGGCTATCATCAACAAGAGAAGTAATAACAAGTGTTGGAGAGGCTGTGGAGAAAAAGGAACCCTCACACACTGCTGGTGGGAATGCAGATTGGTGCAGCCACCATGGAAAACAGTATGGAGTTTCTTAAAAAAATTAAGAGTAGAATTACCATATGACCCAGAAATAATCTCTTTTGGTTATCTACCTCAAAAATCTGAAAACATTTATCTGTAAAGATATATGTACCCCCATGTTCATTGCAGCATTGTTCACAGTGGCCAAGACATGGAAACATCCAAACATCTGTCTTTGAATTAGTCACCACAAATAAATGAAAATGAAATCCTCAGTGTCTTGTCTTCTAAGACAGGGTTTGACAAACTATGGCTTGCCTGCTGAAGATAAATGGACCATACGTATAGAGCAAGGACCAAAGAAAAAAATAATAATCTTAGATTTCCTCTTTGGAGTAACATAAATAGCATCTTAAATTTTTAGATTTTCAAATAAATCAGTAAAACTTTGGTAACCTTCAAGGTTACAGTGTCTTAAATAGGTTCAAAATCCAATGTGGCCCCTAATTTGGATTGATGTGCTCCTTTGAATGTGTATTTCTGGTTCAAAATATAATCAAAGAGAATAAGACCAATGAGATTTTGTTAAAAAGTGTTCCATGTGGCTTAACTGGAAAAGTCAATGTTCAACCGTAATTAGTTTTGTTGTTGTTGTTGTTGTTGTTTTTAATGTGTCCTCTAAGGCTTATATTGTTAATGACGATAGACTCTTGGTCTGACACTAAGTAAGGGCGACAATGAAGCTGGAAAGAAGACATCCCAAAGTAACAATGATGTTTTAAATTAATTATGAGAAGGAATGTGCTGGGCAGCCAAGTAAGAAAATAAAATGACATTATTTTTACGTTTGGTGTTCTTTCTTGAGTGTGTAGTTGTCAGAATTTATGAAAATTGTGTTTTGAAAATATAATATCAAAGTAAATCATCCATATAAGCAAGACTTTCTACAGTTCTATGAGCATAGATCAATTATAGCTCTAGATATATAACACCAAATTTGTGTGTTTCACAAGAAAATAAGCTTCATTAATTTATGTTTTGGAAATTTAGTATTTGTTTTTGTACAAACTAGTCATATTTTTATAAAAAAAGCTTTTGTTTAGAAATTATAAATGATTATATGAGACCTCTAATAAAAAAATTCATTACATGATTGCAAACAACTGAAAAGCTATAGTTTTTGCCATTTTTAAGTTCATCACAATCCCTGTTCCACTTTTGCTTTTTTGATTAGCCTTTTTTTTTTTTTAATGTAGTAAAGGTTCATTGTGAGAATTGTCTGGGGTGACCAAGTGGTTAAAAAAAATCACATTACATATCAAACATCAAAAAATTAGTTTTGGTTAATTTTAATACTCTCATGAAATAGAGAAACTCATAAATTAGTATCATGCATGAGTCTTTGATTTAGTGACCTATCCAAAGCTAAACCTTTCTGGCTTACAGAAAGAATTAACATAAATGCAATGTATGTAACAACTAAAAATCCAATATTATGTTGTAAACATTGGCGTTTGAATTTGAGAGATATAATTGATAACTTTGCCCCAGCATTCTGTAACCTGCATAATTTTTGAAACAGACAATTTTCTGCTAATGGTACTTTAGCTATTTCCACAAGAAATTAGCAGATCTCATCTAGTTTAGCATAAGGGCATGCAACAGTGTTAAGCACAAAAGAAGAAAAAAACTAATTGTGTAGAATCTTTTGAAGAATTCCAATTACCACTGTGTAAAATTATAAGCATTTACAAATGGGAATGAATTGGAAGGTATATCTTCCATAATTTAAGGTGAGCGAACAAATAGTATTTTGGAAGTGAAGAAAATTAAAATGAAAAACTGGGAAATTCAACAAGAGTTATATATAGATCCCTGATGTTCTGCAATTCATTTGACGTGGTAATTATGCTTTCTCTGGTTCTTAGTCAAATTCTCAGGAAAAAGTGAACTTGACTTGTTTAGAACAGATATATATTGGGCCGGCCGAGTGGCTCAGTTGGTTAAGAGCTCACTCAAGAGTTTGAGCTCTGAGCAACAGCGGTTTGAGTCCAGCCCGAGCTGAGCANAAAAAAAAAAAAAAAAAAAAAAAAAAAAAAAAAAAAAAAAAAAAAGAACAGATATATATTCCCAGTTCAGATATCTATGTTTGGGGAAGAAAAGAGGAAGAGTGCATAGTAAAAACTGATTACCAGTGAGAATACTTTGCCTAGTAGACAGGCTGAGACCACACCCAAATGATTACCTTCTACACAGTCTAAAAGGGAAGATCCTATTCAAATATCCTTCAGAGAAAACATTGGTAATAATATTTACCTCTTTTCAAGCTAAATTTGAATAAGCTAATCTTTGTTTTTTCCTCATAAAACATAGATTTATTGAAAATATGTTGATTTTTTGTTCCATTTACCTAGTTTTCTACAAAATTATTATTTTGTGTTTTTTTCCTATTGCACCACACCTCTGTTATACATCAGTGCTATCAATATCATGTTTCATATTCACAGAAATGTCATTTATTATTTTTCTCTGAAGATGACTCAGCTGTCATGGCCTATTCATCTGCCTGGATAAGCCCTTGTGAGTCCATAGAACTACTGCAAAGCTGCAGTCCAGCGACTTCCTTGGTCTCTCATGCTTAGACTTCTCTTGGCTGACATCTGTGTAGAAACCTGTAGATCTGATGTAGAAGAGTGCACATCTTGTTTCCTGGGTTGCATGTTTTATTCTTTTGTATTACATTTTCTTTTCTGCAACATGATACAAACGAAAGTGAATATTAAGGCGGGTTTCATAGTAGTGCAATTTTTGTTTAAATTTTAAAGTATCATTATCTTTATTCCTGTCTGGGTTAAGAATTCTAAAGTAAAAATAATTTTCAACTATAATATTGAAAGCATGACTTTGTTGCATTATTTTTTTACATTGATATTTTTTTCTGAACTAGTTATCTTTTTCTTTATGATATATGATGTTTAACATTTTTTGATACCATTAATGACAAATAACATATCCAGGTAAATATAACATAATAAGTACTTTCTGCCCAGTATTTCTAACAAGACATGTTTTGCCTACATATGATAGATTTATGTGCATTATAGTCATGCTATATTTTCCAGAAGCATGAACCAAATGGATATTGTTTTATTATATCCAATAGGTTGTACAGTCATCAAAAATAATCATAAAGATAAGGTAGTACAAAATAAACAAGATATTACATTTAACAATTTAGCTAAGCAATATGGTGGTGGCTGATGATGGTGGCTTACTCATCTTCATCCCTAAATCATCTGGTTATCTGGTTCTTTTCTTTCTTTTTCTTCTCTCTCTCTCTCTCTCTCTCTCTCTCTCTCTCCTTCTCTCCCTATCTCCCTCCCTCCCTTCTTCCCTCTTTCTTTTCTTTCTTTCTTCTCCCCCCACCTCCAATTTGGTATCTTAGTAAATAGCGAATCTTAGTAAATAGTCATATCCTTTCCCTAGCTTAGGTGAGAAACCAGAGAGCCTACCTTTTATTGTTAAGACATAAGGATTCTATGTCGTTTATTTCTCTCTAAATTATCACATTCTCTGTATCCACATTAAACCAACTCAATTCAGTCATCCTGCTCCCAAATAATGACATATTCTCCTGAACGTCATTTTTTTCAACACAGTGATTTCCTCCCGTTCTACTTCCATAAACTTTCTTCTTGTTCTGAATTGCAAATATTAGTTCACAACACTTCAGTAGATCCCTGAGCTCTTAATACACAATTTCAATTTTCTAGAATACTTCATAAGTCCTAATCCCTGATTAAGTCACAAGAAATCCTGTGTAGTATTTCTCACTCTTCTTAATGCCTTTTACATTCCAGCTCTACATAGTAATTTATAAATCTCTGAGTGTTCTATGGTCTACTTTGTCTATTTACTCTAATTATAAGTGTTCCTACCAATGAATTGATCTGTCTTCCCTCATCACTTTTATGTAGGCTAATTCCTATTCTTACTAGTCTTACAATTGGTAATACTCCAAAAGCCTTTGATCCCTACTTTTACGATTAGTAATACTCCACAAGCTTTTAAGATAGCCATAATTAGGCTGTGGGTGCATCCTTTATTTGCCCAAAGAAATTTGTGAATATTCTCTGTTGTAATTGTAACTTACCACAGTGTTGGTTCCACTTATTTTGAGTTATTTGAAGGTAGAAACTATGTTTACTTCATCTTGTACTAACAGCAGGTAAAGAAACTTTGCCGAAAAGGAGTGTGATATAAATTTATGTTGGATGAATATGCCGGTGAAAAAAACATGAGAAAATTGTATATATTGTCCTTTATTTATATAAAAAGAAACCTTAGACCAGCAGCTACTCAGATCAATCCTACCAAGGAAACAAGAACACAATTTCTTAAGCATGATCAAATGAGCTTTGCATTTGGAAGGTTTTGAAAGATTTTTGGTTGTTTTTTCACTGATATCTGTTGTAGTACCAGTTGAAAATGTTACAGTGATTCTCCTAATGAATCTGAAATTTGCAGTTTGGATTGGATATGACACATTTCATGTTTTCAAGGTATTATAGTCAGGTAATAATTACTTGCAGTACTAGCCTTCCATATACAGGTACATCTTGCTGTGGATTATTCCTTTCACTAAACAACTCAAAGTGTCCCCACTGTCAGATCACAGTGTTTACACAACAGATATATCTCAACCACTTAAAAATATCTTACCTAGTAAGATAAATTTTTATTGGAAATTATATAACAGTTCTAGAGATCATTTAACTTTGCTTATTCAATCAGGAAAATAAAATATATTCAGAATTGAATAATACATTGGAAAAAAATGGGCTCTGAATTTCTTTTCAACCTTGAGATTTTCTGTGACATTTGTAAATACTGAAAAATTAATTAATATTCTTAGTAATGTCCCCCAGAGCTTCATTAATTGTAACTCCAGTACAAAAATCAATCAATTTGCAAGAATTTTCCATCTTTTTTTTCTGGACTTCCCCAAAATTCTGTATATGAAACCTAGAGAATTTTTGTGCCTAGGAGTACACAGAAGGTATCCCTTCTATACTTTGTACACTTGATTTTCTTGTAAATATTTAGTTACCTACTATTTACACATTTAAGATTTTATTATACAAGTTTTTCTTCTCCTTTCCACTTCCTAGTGCATTTTTGTATGTTTGTAGATCTGTTGTATATTTAGGAGATATAATAGTCATGAACAACACATCCTATCATTGCTGAATAATATAACTAAATTCAAAGAAATCTAGAGGTTTTAGATTTTTTTCTTAATCTTTGGATGATATTTTTAGTCTATCAGTACTAATTTACAACATAAACGAATTTAAGCATACCTTTGAAACACTCACTGCATAGAATAATTACTGTGTGCAAGCTGCTAACTCTAAAAATTTCTCTAGGTTATTGGCAGTATCTTAGACCATACTTCAGGACTTTTATATCCAGTTTTTCTTTTTGTTTGTTTGTTTGTTTTTATGGAACTAACATTTTATTGTTTTCAGGGCTCCAAACAATATGCAATTGAAATTAGATATGTATATGTAAAATGGTTTTCAGGTCCCAGAAGTTAAAATATGTAAACACTCCCTGGGTTAATTTAGCACCTTTTTAAAAGGCAACTATAATAAAGTTTGACATGACTAGAAACCGATGCTTAGCATGTCTGCACAAAACCATAACTGAAAATGAAGCAACTAAGTCACATCTCATTAAACTGTGTCAACAAAGATTTATGGGATTGAGAGAATTACTGAATCTGGGTACTTGTCTTTCTGATTTAAATACCTGAGAACTAAAATTATCAGCTTAACAATTTTATTTATGAAGGTCTTTCCAGTGTGTGAATCATCACATCAAGTCTCAAGTGATAAATATCCTCTATATAACAGTTGAGTTGATTTATTTACAAAATCTTATTGAATAATAAACTTTGGAGATCAACAGCGTGTTGAAATGTGTTTATATATGTGTTACAGTGTTCCTGAGTCTACCATCATCCATATTACACTGACTTAAATTCCAGAATTGCTTTTCAGTGTTTTATTATATCACATTTAACTTGTAAGTGCATTCTTGCTTTTACATAAGTTTAAATTCCTTTCCACCTCCCCCCGTCCCCCAATTAACCACATCATAGTTATTTAGTGTCTCAGATTCACAATCTGAGAGCTTGTGAAAACAATCCAGTGTTTCCACTCACAGTAGACATTGTTTTTTGGCCTTCCCTCCCCAACTCCTAGCGTTGTTTCTCTTCTAACCTGTTGCAAATGGCTGTCTTAGGCGCTGATGTACTTTGACACTACCCTTAGCTATGTAGACCTTGATTGATCAAGATAGTCATTGTAGCCCCATGGCCCTTATAAGAAATTCACCTGAATTGGTTCAGAGTAAAGCCTAGGATATATTTTCAGAGTTGGGAAAGAAAATCTCTTTGTTTGAAAATAAGAATATTTTCATATGATGCCTAACAGTGCTTTTGCCATTTCTGGGAAGCCTTTCTTAGGCCAGATACACACATGGTGAAAGGCAAATACAGGAGAAATAGTCCAGAGAATCAAACTCTTTGTAATGTGAAACATTTTGGTCAAACCCTGTTTGAATTTGGATATACTCCTGAACTTTACTGTTACTTAGACTGATAAATTATGTTTCTGGTTTAAGCCTGTTTAAGTCAAGTTTTCTGTTACTAACAAAATGTGTGTTTTTAAAATAAATTTGGTAGTGCTTGTTTATATTATTAATTTTAACAGTTTATCTGATTTTAGGGGTAAGGACTTATTGCAGCATATTTTCTGTTAGCAGGTGACTTATGCATATTTGTAAGTGACTGATGTTTTGGATTTAGGCAAATAGTAGCATTTTTCATTGTAACATGGAAGGAAACATTGGAATAAGATTAGAATTAGCAGCCCCATTAGGGGCAGGATGAGTACTGAGTTATAAAACTAGATTAGAGGTCCTGAGAAAAGGGATTGCTGGAAGACAAAGCAGAGGATTCAAAGGGTTAAGATAATAAAATTACATATTTTAATAATCTTAGCAGAATTTCCAGAAACTGTAGTGAACATTTGCAATTAGGTAATGGAATCCTATTCTCAGGAATGAGTTTTATAAGAAAAAGAGAGTATTGAGTCTTAAATTGCTGATTGGCCAATAAGAACTTGTGCACAAGGAATAGTTAGCTTTATAATTATCACCATTATGGCAAGGAAAACAAAACAAAACTCTAGCAGCAAGAATTAAGAGTACCAGATCTGCCTAATTATCTATGACCTGGATTACTGCCAGGACAGACTTAGTTTATAAAATGTCAGTCACATTATATTTTCATAATATATTGCCACATTTTTCTTTGATTGGACCTGGGCCTGATGAGAATTTCTCAGTTCACTCCAGCTGTGGAGACTCATAGCCTGTGTAATTTGTGGTCCAGGTAATGGGCGACTGCCTATGGACAGGCACTTGTAATGTAGCTGGGATGTGACAGGTCACACAGTGTTGAAAGATATTTTAATAAGTTATTTTCTGAGGGTTTGAAATTAAATTAAGTAAAAAGATGTCGATTCTTGTTTGAATGTCTAATAATATTAAAATGTAATTTCTTTTGAATAAGAGGCTAAGATTTAAAATGTGTTTAATGATGTTAGTGATACCTTTTTTTAAATTTTTAAATTTTTATTTTTTTGGTATGGTAGATCAGAAAAACTTTCAGGCACTTCTTACATTCTTTTCTAAATGATGAGTCATGAGTGTTAGATTTCATTATAAGGTGTTAAAGCATGAGACCTAGTTAAGTTTGCACTTGCAAAATATTAAAGTATTTCCACAGCCAACTGTATATTATTGTCCCACTATGTAACATTTACATTAGAAGTTATTAAACATTTTAAATAAAACCATAAAAACAATGCATTTCTTAGACTTATGTCCCTTATGATATGATGTGATTAAACTGTGAGTTAATAAAATAAAAGCACACAAACGTAGTACATAACTGTGTGTGTATATACCCAGTGCTCTTAGATTTACTCTTGATTTGTGTTGAAATTACAGTTTTTATACTTTATACAATTTTTTGTTTTATTATAACTTCTAATATTACATATCTATTTTTTATTTTTATTAAATCTATTGGGGTGACATTGGAGAGACTATATATATAATATATAATTACTATGTTATATAGGTTTCAAGTGTACAATTCTATAATACATCATCTACATATTGCAATGTGTGTTCACCACCCAGAGTCAGTTCTCCTTCCATCACCATATGTTTGACCCCCTTTACCCTCTTCTACCATACCCTTCCCCCATTTATTGTAACCACTAAATAGTCTGTGTCTATGAGTTTTTGTTTATCTTCTTCAGTTGTTGCTTTTGGTTTTATATGCCACACATGAGTGAAATCACACAGTTCTCAACTTTTTCTGACTTATTTCACTTGGCATGATAATCTCAAGATCAATGCATGTTGTTGCAGATGGCAATATTTCATCTTTTCTTATGGATGAGTAATATTCCATTGTCTATATGTACCACATCTTCTTTATCTAGTCATCTACTGAGGGAACACTCTGGTAGTTTTCATGTCTGCAATGGACATAGGGGTACATAAATGTATAAGGTAAATATTTTCAGACTTTTTGGGTAGATACCCAGGAGAGGGATTGCTGGGTCATATTGTAATTCTATTTTTTTATTTTTTGAGGAACCTCCATATTGTTTTTCATAGTAGCTGTACCAGTTTACCATCCCACCAACAGTGTATGAGGGTTCCTTTTTTATCCACAATTTCTCCAACACTTGTTATTACTTGTCTTATTGTTAGCAGCCATTGTAACAGTTGTGAGGTAGTATCTCATCGTGGTTTTGATTTGCATTCCCTTAATAGCTAGTGTAGTTGAACATTTTTTGATATATCTGTCGGCTATTTGTATTCTTGGGAGAAGTGTCTGTTCAGACCCTCTGCTTAGTTTTTAATTGGATTGTTGTTGAGTTGTATGAGTTCTTTATATATTTTAGATATTAGCCCCTTGACAGAGGTATTGTTGCAAATATCTTTTCCCAATAAGTTGATTACCTCTTTGTTTTGTTGATGGTTTCTTTTGCTGTGCAGAAGCTTTTGGTTTGATATAGTCACATTCAGTTGTTTTTGCTTTTGCTTTCCTTGCCTTGAGGTCAAATCCATAAAATTCCCTCTGTGACTGAGGTTCGTAGGTTTAGTATCTATGTGTTCTTCTGTACAATTTATTGTTTGAGGCCTTATTTTTTTTT
>NW_017732049.1:700797-708006 GCF_001890085.2 Hipposideros armiger | reverse complement strand
AAGGACATGGGTCCATCTGGCCCCCTAAGAAATGCTTACAACATTATTGATTGTATTCCTCGAACTGTCTTTTTCTATCCCTGCAGCCAAATTACAATTACCCAATTGTATTGTCTCATCCCTTCCCCTTCTCCTTCATCCCCACCCCCTCCCTACTAGCAACCCTCAGTTCTTCCTCTGTGTCTCTGAGACTATTTTTAGATCTTTGATCCACTTTAAGTTAAATTTCATTGTATAGTGACAAATAGCAGCCTAGTTTCTTTCTTTTGCATGTGGCTACCGATTTCATCACCATTTATTGAAGGGCTTTGTTTTGTCCATTGTATGCTTTTGGCTCTTTTGTCAAAAGTAATCTGTCCATATAGATGTGGGTTTGTTTCTGGGCTCTCAGTTGTATTTCATTGGTCTGTGTGTCTGTTTTTCTGCCAGTGCCATGCTGTTTTGATTATTATTACTTTGTAATATAATTTGAAGTCTGGGAATGTGGTATCTCTGACTTTGTTCTTTTTTGTCATGGATGCTTTGGCTATTCCAGGTCTTTTCTGATTCCATACACATCTAATGTTTTTTTTGTTCTAGTTCTTTAGAAAATGTCATTAGGATTTTAATGGGCATTGCATTAAATCTGTATATTGCTTTTGGTAATATGGCCATTTTAACTATGTTGATTCTTCCAATCCATGAACTTGGAATATCTTCCCATTTCTTTATATCCTCTTCAATTTCTTTTAATAATGTCTTACAGTTTTCAGTGTATAGTTTCTTCACAGCCTTTGTTAACTTTATTCCTAGGTATTTGATTATTTTTGTTGCCATTGTAAAATAAATTGTTTTTGTCTCTTCTTTTTGTGAAATTTCATTGTTAGTGTATATGAATGCAATGGGTATTTGTACACTGATTTTGTATCTTGCAAGTTTACTATATTTGTTTATTGTTTCTAATAGTTTTTCGGTGGAGTCTTTAGGGTTTTCTATATAAAGAATCATGTCATCTGAAAAAGTGACAATTTGTCTTTTTCATTTCCAATTTGGATGTCTTTTATTTATTTTGCCTGGTTCCTCTGTCTAAGACTTCCAATACTACATTTAATAACAGTTGGGAGAAAGGGCATCCTTTTTGCTCCTGATAGTAGAGGAAAAGCTTTCAGTTTTTCTCCATTGAGTAAGATATTAGCTGAGGATTTATCATCTATAGCCTTTATTATGTTGAGGTACTATATGCATTTTATTCTTGTGAATCTGTTTATATTAGATAAAATGGAAAAAACTGGAACAATTTTATATTTGGCAAATATGTCTCATTCTAATGTAGCATAAGTAACGTGATACCAGTGATCATGTTTTTACTTATTACTGGGCTAAATTATACAATGCAATCTATGTTTAATGTGTCCTTTGAGGTCTGCTGCTTAAACATGTAGATAAAAACACTAGATTGCTGCAGCATGGGACTGATTATAACATATGAAAGTTTGTGATCTTTCCACAAGGTTTATTCCTCAATATGTAACTCAATAGAATAACAGAATGCTAGAGAATCATGCTAAGCCCATGTGTTACTTAAATCATTGTTATGTTCTTTTTGAAAAATACCTATCACCTCAGATAATTAGGCGTGGATATAACTTATATGTTTCTTCTTTTATATCCCTGTCTCCAAATCTCATTTATAACAATCAGAATCAATTTCAAAGGTCATGTGGAAATTATTTCACTTGAACAATTTTTTATTTTTTATTTTGGTAAGCAGGCATCAATCATTTATATTAGCTTTCTTGTAAATTTGGAGAAGGCCTTTTCCTTGCATGAAAGACATATTTGAAAGCAAATAAAATTTCTTAATAGAAAGATATAAGCTAATATTCCAACCACATTAGGAAACAGAACCCATCTTTATGTATGGAGACATAAATGTTTTCTTGACCAGGAGTACTACTCTAAAAGTATTTCATATCGATGTTAAAGTGCCTACAAAATTTTTAACCAGCAACATATCATACATATCACTCATTTTACCACTGAAAAAATATTATAATTAATTAATCTTCTAGTACATATTAAAATAGTGATAGTTGAAATGTGCTCTTTAGTGGCCTTTTGCATGTACCCTTCTGTGTAAGTTCATTTGGGTGCTAACAAGCCCTGGAGTTTGTTTTCCTGGTTTGTATACACCAAAAGTTAACTAACTCTTAGACTCCTGATTAAAGTTTACCAAATAATTTACTCTTGAGCTGTACAATAATATTACTTTAATACCTGGTTAGATTAGGAAGTTGAGACCAAAGATTTTGGAATGGTAGCTTGAAATAGGTAAAGAACACTGCAACCTATATACCTTCAAACATTCATCTGTGATCACCTTGATTTTATTAGAGTTCAATGACCTCCTTTTATTATTTGAGGATGCCTTGCTTTTAGTCTCTAAGTCTTGAATATTTTATTCCATAAATAAAATAAATATTTATAGATAGTCACTTTCTGAGGCACAAGTCTAGGCATAACTCCCTGATTTGTTTTAACAATGAGTAAGTAAGCATGTCGTGGATAATCAAGAGTTAAATACTAAACCTAGTTTATTTTTAACCCTCATACCTGATAAACTATTTTTTCAGCATTTCCTTATTCACCAATTCTATATATACTTCAGTTATTCAAGATCTTTAACATTTATTAAAATTATTCATACATGTATATTCAAGATTGTAGTTAAACTTATTGGCCATTTACCTCTTCATGTAAACTACATAAAAATTTGCAAAATAAGCCTCAGTATTACCATTTCTACTGTCAACTGTTTCATTTTTAGTTCTCTTGATCTGACTGTCATTCTTCACTTTCTCAGTCACGATGAGTGGAATTTTAGGGTCTTTCTGTTCTGGCTATGATTAATTAACTGTGATGAAAATACAGACTGTCTGTAATACATTATAAAATTAGACAAATATATCTTAAGCACGAGTTTTCAGGCATTAGAATAGTAGTAAAACTGTAAGGTACCTTTGAGCCAGGAAAGATACAAGGTTGGCCCATATTTACCTGTACATTCTTCCAATGGTCCATTTAGAGTCTGTAATCTAGTGACTCCAACACCAGAGAACAGTGATCTCAATGAACTGAGCTGAGGAGGCAGAGATTAATCAGAAAATGGGGCTCCTGACATAACTAGAATTGGGACGGCAGGGTACCAGCAGGAGTAGCTAGGGCAGAAGTCTGCATGGTGGTTCCTTACATGTCCACAGCCAAGCATTTGGTTGCTTCCTGCATAGTTCATCTCCATGAATCCTATGAAGGCTGGTTCCTGTCTAACTGAGAGTTAAACAGAGATATCAGAGGTCATACAGGGCTTAGAAGTGTTGGAATTCAGCCTAGTCAGTAAGAAAAAACACACTGCTGACACATTCAGCTGAGTCCCCAGAAAACCATAATTCAGGAGTCATATTTTAAAGTAAAAACTATGCCCTTGGACTAAGGAATTTTAATTATCTGCCAGAAAAATAAAATCAAAGTTATTTATAAAATCTAAAATTACTGGATGCACAAAGAAGCAGATAATGTAAGATAATCCAGAGTTCAAATAAGTAGAAGGAGATTTTAGACAGCTATTAAATCTCTCATCTCTCCTTCTGTCTTCGCGCCATCCTCTCCCACTCTCCCTCCCTTATTCTTTCCTCTCTCTTGATCTTTATCTCTTTATGCTTAAATATTTAATGGCAAAGATGACCATAATGAGCAAACTGATTAAGATTACCAACAGAGAAGGAAACTAAAAAAAAAAAAAAAATCAAATGAAAATTCTAGAACTGAAAAGTATAATATCTGAAATTATAAAAAAAACACTGAATTTGCTTAATAGGTGATTGTGGAGATATCAGAAAGGGTCAGTCACTTTTAAAGATATATTAACAACAATTATTTAATCTGAAGAAAAGAAAAACGATTTAAAAACATTGAACCCTGTTTAGTGACCAGTGGAACAATATTAAATATTCTAAAATACATGAAAATTAGAGACTATGAAGTAGAGAAGAGATATAATGGGGCAGAAAATATTTGAAAAAAGTAATATCCTAATTTCCCAATTTTGAAAAACTTTAGCTACAGGAAGTTATGGGAACCTCACACAAGATAAATGTAAAGAAAATCAGCATTATGAAAATCACAGTTAAATTGCTGAAAACAAACAAAAAGGAAGTTGCATTAGAACCTTCCCCTTCAACCAACTAGCTCTGTACCATTGATCTGATTTTCTTGTTCTCAGCCCTTTATCTTTCTGATCTGTTGTAAAAAGTGTTACTTAAAAAGTTCCACAATAATAAAATTTTTTAACAATTCTAAAACACTGCTCAGTGGAATGTTGGAAGAAGTATACCTGTCAAATGATGTAATACTAAAAAAGGAGAAGGAATAGAAACGGTGATGATTACTTGTTAGTCACTACTATTTTTGTTGCTATATTATCAGTAGTAGTAGTAATTAACAGTGGTATCAGTGGTAGTGTTAAAATAACAATAAAGCTGTGAAATATTGCACATTTTTTCCAAAAAAACAATGATATTTTAGAATGGGAATCACCCATAGGAATTAAAGAATGCTAAGAAGGAACTATTGGAGGGAAAAATATTCATGATGGAGGACATAAGTGTTGGAGGATATTTCCCGAGAACGCAGAGCAAGTGTCACTGTGAGTAGATCAGTGGTGATGAGTTAGCCTTGGAGGGGATGAAGTATGATTCTTCATCTGACAAGGTCAGGGCATAGGAAATAATAAGCACTATTTCAGAAACACATTTAGATGTAGGGATGGGAAATTGGGCAGTTGATTCCAGACAGCATTTACTTAACCTGGATTGTATAAGATAAGGTCGTCACTAGAGATGATAGAGACAATGATAGAGATTCAGACTGGAAAAGAGTGTTAAAACTTAGAATAACTGTCATAGAAATGGAAAACTTACCCGACTCTGGGTAAGTATACAGGCTTTCAGTTGGCTTGAATGACTTGGCATAAAATTAAAACAAACAAACAAAAAAACTACAAACAAAAAATACCCCTCAATATAGAATAGTTTGGAGCCATTTTTTTTTCCTGGCACCAGTCAGCAGATTGAGAAAATGGGACCTCAATTAATTTTCATGTTTAGAAAGTGTACATGATAGGTGACACAATTATGTTAATTTTCTAACTGGTGATCTTATAGCAGAAGTTCTCACCTTTTATTAATGAGTAGATATTTTATACATAATCATCTGGAACTAAACAAGCCCATGGAATTCACATGAGAGATGCTATGTCACAGTTTCAGTGCCTGGCAGACAGTTATGGAAACACACAGCCAGCAAATTTATGTTGATAGTAGCACTTGGGAATTAAGTGCTGAAATTCTTACTACTTTATAATTGGGTTTTGGCACCTCCTCTTAATCTCCTCTGCATAAAACATAGTGCTACTAGCAAGTGGCATACTACAGTGTTTCTTGGAGCTTTGTTAAGTGGGAAATTGCTGCTGACACTACTGGCATTTTTAGTACTTACAGGAAAGCAAAATACGATTTAGAATAAAACAAATGAGTTTAACATGAAGTGCTGGAAAAAAAAGAAATGTCACCCCCTCAATAGCAACATATTACATTTTGCTATTTTTTAGGAAATAAACTACTTACATTTAGGGTTATTTAATAAAGGATTTTATATGGCTGCATTTTTATTGTAGCCGCTGTTGTTTCAAGTAAAAAGTGGAAAATTATAACTTTGATTCTTCAAAATATTACTGAAAGGACTAAGAACTATACATTAGTTTTATATCAAATCTTACATAAGGTCAAGATGTTTCATAGAAGATTAGGACTGTGGTCATAAAGTCAAAATGTTGATTTGGAATATTTATATGGTTGTAAGGGATTTATTTAATGTCAAAGGGTATGATTATTTAATATTTGTAAAATAGTCAAAACATCCCTTTTCATGGTTTGGGTGCCACTAATATACTTAACATTAAATCTTTGAGTTTTACATGAAGTTGCTTTGTAGAAATAGAATATTTACAATTCATTTTGTAATAGTCTTCATCCTTTAGTGTTGATTTATGTATCAATAATTTTATGTTTCAAACTAGGTTTGTTTTCCAGGATCTATAAATAAACTTTCTAACTGATTCTATTTGTTGTACTTGCCCTACCAAAGTACATTTTCTAAACAATAGCTAAGATCTTTTTTATAAAATAGAGAAACATGTAAATTTAAAAAAGAATCATAAAACACAACTATTGAAAGCATCTAGTAGCTGTCCCATTCACTTAGACCAAATCCAGTTCCTCACCAGGGATTACAAGGTTCTGTGTGATGTGGTCCCTGCAACTCCTTGATGTTCCCCTTCATTGCAAACCAGCCATGTGGACCTACTTCCTGATTCCAAAGCACAGGTCCAGTCTTTGAGCGCTGCCAAGTGCTCCTCCCTTTGCCTGTAATTCATTTCTTCCACATCTTCACATGGTAGGTTTCTTCTCATCATTTAGATTTTAGTTGAATATATCATCTCTTGGATGTCCTTCCTGAAGTCATTTCTAAAGAAACATGTATCTCCTTCCTCAGAATCACTATCTAAATGCTCTTATAATTTTCCTGTTATGATATTTTTCCTGAGTTTATGATCGTTTATTTATTTGTTGTTTATCTCCCCTTTAACATAATGTAATACCCATCAAAATATGAACCTTATTTTGCTTTTCTGTCCTATATCCCCAATGCAGGTAGCATTGCCATTGAGATCTCATTAGACATGGGGAGACCTCTTTCTTGTAAGATTATCATTAGATCCTTTCCTATTTGGTAATATGAATAAAAAAGTCTCTAATCTTTGTTCTTAGATACTTCATGTAAATTCACTTTATTTTTTTAAATTTTTTTATTGTTAGTTTCAGGTGTACAGAACAATGCAATAGTTACCCTTTTCACCCTCACAAAGTAACAACCCCCCTCCCCTCATCTATTGCCCTCCTACCCCCAATATCATGCTTATCTATTACAATTCCATTGAATCCGTTCCCGCACTCTACTCCATGTCCCGAGGTTATATGTATATATAATTATAGTTGACATACAGTACTATTCAACATCAGTTTCAGAAATACAATGCAGTGGTCAGGCCTCTACATAAACTATGAAGTGGACTCCCCAAAAGGACATGGGTCCATCTGGCCCCCTAAGAAATAC
>NW_017732049.1:674640-699887 GCF_001890085.2 Hipposideros armiger | reverse complement strand
AAAAACTTTTAAGTTTGATGTAGTCCCATATGTTCATTTTTTCTTTTACTTCCGTAGCCCGCGGGGATGTATCAGTAAAAATATTGCTCAGGGTGATGTCTGCAAATTTAGACCCTATACTGTCTTCTATGAGTTTTATGGTCTCAGGTCTTATATTTAAGTCTTTAATCCATTTTGATAAATTCACTTTATTTTATTGAAGTACATGCCAAGGGGGAGAAAAGTAGCATCATTCATGGTGGACCTAGGAAGTGACATGCAATAAATACATTATTTTCTTTTGTAATTTTCACAAACGTCCTATGTGAAGGCATTGCTGTCTCTATTTTACAGATGAGGTATATGAGGCTGAGAAAAATTAAGTAAATTTAAGCTCAGAAATTGCCTCGATCTCTATGTCAAAGATTGTGGTATATTCATTACACTAATCTTATTCTCACTAAAGTCTCTATCATGTTGATTTTTAGTATTCTGTAACTTATAGCAAAACAGAAATACATTATTTATTGTACATTATGCACACACGTTAATGACAGCAGAGTGTTATAATTTATCCATTGTAAAATATTAATATTTGAGTATTTTTTGTTGATCTTTATTAGATATTATACAAACTGCTTAGTCACAAAGCGATTAATACAAAGTTCAATATTGTGAAGTGAAATGCTTTACTAACTTTGGCTAAATACCCTGTTAATTACCAGTGAAATAACATATCTCATTTGTATTAGTATGGAATCATTTAGTTTTTTAGTTATATAAATATATTGTTATGTTTTACTATGGTAAAATCATATGTTTTTTTTTAAGCCACCAAAGTTAGTTTGTCACAGTAAAATGATAATTCTGATGATATCTTACAAAAACTCTGTAAGAGTTTTATACATCTTTCGAACAAGAAGTGTGGCTAGAGAAGGGCAGATGGGAAAATAAAAGAGCAAAAAGGAAAAAAAAACAATTTGCAATTTTTAGGGTAAATTTTTAGATGGATTTTTGAAATACTAGATTATTGCTGAACAAGTAATAAAGTCTGTGATAAATGATCAGATTTAAGTTGAACTGCCGATGCTATGTTAAATAATGCATTGTGCTTCACAAGGCCTCTGCAAATTCTTCATGTAGCAATAAAACTGATTTTAACTTGTTTTAGTTGAGGAACTAAACTCTCCCCTGTATTCCTAACATTTGCCTTCACTAGGTCCCTAGAATTTCCAGATTTGCTTCTACATTTGCTGAATGATAATGAAAACATTGTCCTGGAAAATGACTTTTTTAGCATGTTGTCATGGAAGGTGATACCTTATCTCATTTAAGAGCCCTCCCAACCTCAGATACCCCACAAGAACATGTTCTCCATGCCAGTGTGTTATATTTTACAAGAACTTCCCAGTAGTAACCTCCACTTTCAGGACATTTATCTCTCTAGTTTTAGGTAAGCTCAAAGCCAGAAAGAAACCCAGATCTTTCATGTGCCTATGTGGAGACACTTCTAATATTACTCTAAAAATTATATAGACTAGATGACTTTAATTACTTAATTTAGTTACTCTATAGACAATGATTTAGCACATATTATGTGGCAACCACTGTGTCAAGGAGTACAACTTCTAACACAATTTGTATTTGGTTCTGGCTATCTTTGCTTTCTCAGCGGTAAAGAAAAACTGTTACAAGATGGTGTTTATGTACTGTAAGATAGAGTTGTTATGCATTTTAGGTTTGTGGAGCTCAAGGAGGACAACAAAATCTAAACATTGGCTGAAAAATGAATTAATTTTCTTTTTCCTGCCTGATTCTCAATTTATAAAGAAAATAAATCACAAGTAAGCTGATTTATTTATAATTTCTATATATTTGAAATGTCCTAGAATGGTTTATTATTCACGTAAAACTCATTAAGCATTTTCTTCAAATAAAATACATTTATAAAGCAGGTTTTCCTCAGTTTTTGAAGCTCTAAATATGAGTGTTAGTTCATATAGCTAATAATGACTGGAGGCCACTTATTTCTCCAACACCTGCTTTTAGCACATTCCCCACCCCCACCCCCCAGCCCCCTCTCCTTATGAGAGTCTCAGCACACTGGGAACAAAATCTGAGAATCCCGACCCGGAAGACTGTTTCTGGGATTTCCCTCAGACAGTGTAATATAACACAATTATAATATAACAACCTCATCTAGTTTGTTGTTCTTTCTAAAATCTGTTGTTTTTAACATAGAAATCAAGGATAACGAATATACATGGTATTTCCATGCTTTATATTTGGGCAAAAGGGACTGTCTAAATTATTGATGGATAGATAATATATAAGCACTGATTTTGTTGTAGCTCACTAGTTTGACAATGCAAGTCAGGATCTCATTTTAGTAATTACGTATTTTAAAGAGATGAATTCCATCTTAGACAACCAAACTCATTCTGCCTGTCCCAGGGTCCCATAGAATGTTTCAGCACCCCTTTGCTTCTTTCTGAAAGTCTAGGATAACTATTTGGGTTTATCTGCATGTGGGTATAGTAACCACAGATTGCCCGACATGGTAAGAGGAAAGGAGTGGCGAGAGATCTCAGAGACTGAGTGCTGAGCCCATGGTCAACGGTGCTGGAATGCTAGTTTGCCTGGCATTCTTTCCTGTTCATGCGTGGGTGCTATACATGATACTGAATGCAGCTATATGGGCGAGGGTGATGGGAGAGAATGACCTGGATTTGGGGTGAGCAAGGGCTGAAGAAGGTTGTTTGAGAAATACACTTTGCATTTCTACAACCAATGTTACCAGGAAGAAAACAACAGATCGGATTTAGAAGCATAGTTATTTAGATGTTAAAGAAAAAAAAAAGTTTCAAAACATCTGATCATCAAACTTTATGAAAAGGGAAACATTATTATCCTGTTATAGAATCCATTTTAATGAAATAGTAATATTTTTCACAAAATATATCCTTCAGTAATAGGGGTGTAACAATTACAATGTTGAAACAGATTTGCAGAGCTCATATTTGCAGATTTTTAAACGGTACATTCTGTATTAGCTAAGGTATTTATTTAGTTGCTTTGTTAGAGAGCAAAGAACAGTGCCTGAACAGGATAAAAGGTTTGTTTTTCTCAAGCATACAAAAGTCTAAGCTGATATAGGTGGCCTGTGTAACAGGGCAGCTCAGCTGCCGGAGGTCATGCAGGTGCACAGGCTCTTTCTACCTTCTTGTTCCATTATCCCTGTCTGCATGGCCAATGCTGGCTAATTAGCACCCTTTCTCCATAGCAGCCCTTAGGATAGAGGAAAGAGGAAAAAGGAAAACAGTTCCCGCTGAAGGATATGATTAAGAAATTGTGCATATGATTTCTCTCACATCACACTGAGCAGTACTCAATTCCACATTAAGTCCTGCTGCAAGGGGACTGTGAAGTGGTCTTGCTAGCCAGAGAGCTCTAAGCACAGGAAAGGTCAGGCTTCTCTTACTAAATGAAAAGTGGGTGGATGACTATTGAGAGACTGCTATTAGTCCCTGTTGTTACTTCCTTAAAAAAAAAAAAAAAACTCAGTGAAATTATTTGCTATCTTGGCCCACATTAAACAAAGGGAAAATGGTACAAAAATGCACTCTACTATTTCAGGAGGGTATGTTTTAAAAATCACTGAAAAAACCCTCTCTCTAAAATATACAAATATCTGATGCTCACAAAATCTGCTATTTTTTATTCCTCTAGAAGAGCTAAATATTAGATGATACTTTCATATAGCTATTAAATTTAAACTTATTTGTAGTTTGATTTCAGAAATAGTAAAATTAAATGCCAAAAAGTAGTTAGTCCTGTTGAAAAGTATGTAAGTCTTAAGGACAGAATGATAACTAGAATACAAATACATAATCTATTTTAGATCATTTTAGAACACCAAACTCCCAACTCTTTTTGTAGCAAGTTATATCTATTGCTCTCTGGGGATTTTGGCTTTTAGAGAGGAATGTTTTTTATAAAGTTTACAGAAATCTAAGGAAAAACTAATAACATTAAAAAAAACCCAGCATATTCTTACCTTTACTTTTATATTTTTCATGGAAAGATATACAGATGCCACTTGCTTTTCATAATAAACAGAACACTGTCTAAGGCGGTAAAAAAATATAACATTAAAGGGAAAGGAAAACAACACAATAACAACCGTACAGCTAGAAAGAAAATATAGCAGTGTGATTATGTATTGCTAAAATCTGGAAAGTCATTTCTAGTTGATCAATTATTATGCTTCTAATCTATACTTGTTAGGAAAAATATAATTGCTTTTAATGAGAAATAGTTTTTCGTTCTCTCTGTTAACTAAATATACCTCAAGCAAGACCTGTTTTTTAAACAATATATATTTTTAAAACTGGTATGAAGTATCTTCCTTATAGTTACAGCTTTTGACATACAGATGTATAAAGGCTACATATATGGTTTATGTTATGCGTTACTTTTAGCATATAATAAAGTAAAATATTTATTACTTAACTAAAATTTCAAAAGTGTATCCCTAAAATCATTTACTCTTGCTTTGTATATAGATGGAATGCTTTCTTATGGGAGAGAAGATGGAACAATGGAAGGAAAGGGGAAGAAGTCATTGATTCATAGATTATTGACTAATAATGCTCTAAACTCAATTTTCCAACCCAAACATCACATATCCTTCTTTCCATATTTTTGGATTTTGCTAGTCAGTTGTCTCCCACATTCTTGAGAATGCCATTTCTCTACATACCTCATCCTTCTAATCTTACTACCTCTTTATTACTGCCAGCAGATTACAATCTCTCTAAATTCAAAATCAGGAAATGTAATAAAAATAGAGAAATTTACTTGTATATTCACCCATATTTAACTCTTTGAATCCTATTGTAACAGATAGTTTCCCTCTGCTCCAAAGTTAATCAATTTGTAGTATTATTTAGTATTTCTCTCAAATATCTATAACCCATAAGCTTTTAAAAACATATTCTTCAAAACTGAAAAACAAAATTCAGTAGTATAAAGAAATACAAACTATCCCCAATCATATGACAGTGAGTTCTTACACGTCTCCTTCAAGTAAGTAAAAAAGAAAACCTCATTAAAAATTTATCTCTTCCAATTCTTCAGCTCTCTTTTGCTCTCCCACACACTTTTTTCCTCTACATAAAATAAAGCCCTCTAGTTCATTGCATTATTTTTCTTTTTAACACATCACTACTCACCCATTTCTCTATTTGTTTATTTTCTGGTTTTTCATCCACAATCAAATATAAGTATCCCCACAGAAAGGACTGCATATGCTTTGTTTTCTGTATCTTCACCTCTCTGTTTGTTTCATATATAGCTGCCCATTGCTGAACGAATGATCAAATGAATGGATAGTTTATTTCTTTCCCCTGGTATGATATCTGATAGTGAGGGAATATCATAATGGAAAAGAATTTCAGCAGTCATTTAACAACATGTCAATGTCAGATGGATGGATAAACACAAGTTCACTGAAATCAAGGCAATTGCTAATATTAGAACTTCACAGGATTTTAATGAGAAATAGTTTAAGAATTTTTAGGATGTTTTCAGAATAACTTTGAAGTGAAAAATCTCATTTCCATCTTTACTCCTTTAATGCTACTTCTCTGATATTGTTTATAAAGCACATTTTAAATAATTATTTGAAGAAAAAGGTTACAAGTAAGAATTGATTTTGTTAACATATAAATATTCTGACTGCCATCATGAGTTTCAATAAATTTTACTTGTTAATTATCTCATTCAGAACATATTTGTTTTATTGTTTGTATTTAGATTTCTATTTTTGTAAAACATTGAGTAAATTTCTATGACATACGTACATTTTTAAACAGAGAAATGGGAAATAAGTTGATGCGTGTTTTATCCCAGTAGAAGGTTGAAATGTGGAAATTACTTTTTCATTTCACTGAATTTCTGAATTTCAATCAGCTTTGATGTAACAACTGTTTGTTGACCTGATTAAAGTGAACCACTCATCCAGTTGATTTAAGTATACTTTGCTCTTACTAAAGAATCTAAAATATGTTCTATTTTAGACAACCATCTGGTCTCTACATTCGAAACATTATTTGACTGCAGCCCTAGGAAACAGACTTTTTATTTCTTATTAAATTGTGTTTTATTCTATTGTATATAAAACTTCTTACAATCTGGCAAGAATATTTTTTAATTTATATGAATAATTTATTTTTCATTCACCATGAATTTTAACTGAATAAAGCAGTCAGAACCTAGTGGAAAGTCAATCATGAGAATAACACATTTTAGATTTTCCAAAGATCTGTGACAAGAAAGAGAGAGGGAGGGAGGGAGGGAGAGAGAGAGAGAGAGAGAGAGAGAGAGAGAGAGAGAGAGAGAGAGAGAGAGAGAGNGGAAAGAAAGCAAAGCAAAGAAAAAGTATTAGAGAAGGAAATAATTATACTGTATTGTCATGATCTCAGAGCAGGTCAAATTTTCTACTGATGTTGATGAGCTGAAAGATGACTTAAATTCAAGATTTCTGTAAATCACTGATGTTGCTACCCCACTTTTCTGGGCATCTAATTCAGTGAAATTTCCTTCAGTGAAGTTTAGTGAAAATTGATCATTTTTGTTCTCCTTCAGTGACTTGGACAGCTAATATTAGTATTGAAGAGATATCTGTAGGCTGCTGAGTGATAATGGCTCTACAGTAGGACATGTACCATTTTATACTCTCAATGCTGGTCTCCAGTGGTGGGTTGTATTGATGGTTTCCAGTACAATCTCTGAAGTTTGCTCTTGAAGGTTTTCATGTATTCTAAAAGTATTTATCATGTGAATATTGTGGCATGCCCTGGGTCAGGAGCTGGAGATACAGAGTTCAATCATAGTGACACAGTATCTGTTCTCAAGAAAGAGGCCATTATTCAAAACAATAGAAGTTCCTGGTTCAGGCTTTACATTCAGTATAAATAAATATGCAAACTTCCCCCTTATTTTCTTTAAATGTATTTTTAATTATAAGAATAGATAATTTTTTTGAAAAATCAAACCATGTATGTGTACAAAATAAAAATTGAAAGCATTCACTCCTAATAGTCATCATGCTTTGAGTAACTACTTTTGACAGTGTGCTGTTTATCCTTCCCAATATGCACACACACGTATGTTCACACACACACACACACACACACACAGCTATGCATGGGTATTGGCATACAGTTTCCAGTTAAAATGAAATGGGTTTCCACTATATGTAACTTATTGTTTATCACTTTGCAGTGTATTCTGAACTTCAATCACAGTTCCTTGAAATCTGCTAAAAGTGTTTTAAGGGTTGCCTAGCATTCAAAGGTGGTGGTGTTACATCATATTTAATGTGTGTCTGTTATATATTTAGTTTATGGCAGTTACATTTTTTGTTGTAAATTTCATGGCAACTAACACTTGTGTGTGTGTATGCACCTGTGTGTATATGTATATATTTGTATAGTGTGTCTTCTTTCTTTCCAATTGTTTTTCTCAACAAATATTATCAATCATTTAATCTGTGGGAGTTCACTGGTTGATTTCCCTGAGTTCTCTGCCTCTAGGGAACTAACATCCTGGTGGATGAGACAGACAATAAATAAATGAACACATGAAGCTGATTATCATAGATTGAATAATGTTACACTGAATGACCAAGATTTCATTGAGGATATAACATCTGAGTAACTAAAGATTGACTTCTGGTTTCCAGTCTGGCATGTAAGGAACTTAGAAGTCATTTCTCCTGTCCATATGAGAAAAAAGCTGAACGAACTGAAAATCCACAACTCTTCTTAGATCCATCAGAGAACTAATGTCTTAAGGCAAATGTCTGCCCCCAAAATTGAAGAGCAAAACAAGCAGATATAGAGTCACAATTTAGTGGAACAAAAGACTGAGGAACAGATAACTGAGAACCAGTACTGAGGCAGGAAAACGTAAACTGTGTTTGACAAATTGATGGAGGCTGAATATGGACAAGTGAGAGTTAAAAATTCCAGGATGGGTGGGTGGAGTCTTTAGGAGAACCCCACATTTTTGTGAATTTTACCTCCAGGAACCCTATCAGGTTCTCACAATGAATTTGGAGAAAAATTCCCTGATGCCTCTGGCAATATGGACATAGTTGAACTGAACAACACCATCAATCAACTGGATCTAATTGACACCTGTTATGGATTGAATTTTCCCCAAAATTCATATGTTGAAATACTAACCCCCAACATGATAATGGTAAGAGGTAGGCCTTTGGGAAGTACTTAGGTTGTGAGAGTGAAGCCCTAATGAATGGCATTAGTGCCCTTATAAAAGAGGGTGCAGAGAGTTTTCTTGATCTTTTTCCCCCATGTGAGAACACAATGAGAAGATGGCCATCTTTGAACCAGGAAGAGAGTCCTCATGAAAATATAGCCTTGCTGGCACCCTGATCTCGGCTTTCAGCCACCAGACATGTGAGAAATAAAATGATGTTGTTTATAAGTGATGCAGTCTGTATTATTCTGTTATTGCAAACTAAATAGACTAGACAGTGTCTGTAGACAACATCATCCAACAACAGCAGAATACAGTTCTTCTCAAGCTCACTCAGAACATTAACCAAGATAGACCTCATTTTGGGAAATGAAACACACCGTAATGAGCTTAACAGAATAGCAACCATATAAAATATCTTCTCTGACTTCTATGGGATATTTTAATTAGAAATCAATGACAAAAAGATATCTGGAAAATCCCAGATTACTCGGAGATTAAAACAGCATGCAAGCTCTGAATAACATAGGGGTCAAAAAATTTTAAAACGATTTTGAATTGAATAAAAATGAAAATATAACTTAAAGTCTGTGTGCTGCAGGAATAGCAGTGCTTAGAAGAATTTAGAGCATTGAATGTATATATTAGAAAAGAGCAATCTACAACATAATCTAAGCTTTAAATGGAGGAAAGGAGAAAAAGAACAAATTACACAAATTAAACACAAAGTAAGCAGTTGAACAGAAATAAATAGAGCAAAAATTAACAAAACTGAAAGAGGAGATCAATAGAAAAATATCAACAAAACCAAAATCTGGTTTATTGAAAATATCAATATAATGGAGTCATGCTAAATGCTGGAGAAGAAGTATTCTAAACCGTGGGAACCAGTGCTAAGCCAACATATGGAAAAAGGCTTAGTGCTGTTAAAGAAAAGTAAGGAAGTTAGTATGACTAGAGCGCTAGATCAGGGGTCGGCAAACTGTGGCTTGCGAGCTGCATCCAAAGAGCTGCATGTGGTTTCTGAGCTGCAATTTGCCGACCCCTGCTCTAGCTTAGTTGGGGAGTAAGTCAGGAGTTAGTTTATGTACTGCCTTGAAGAGGCTAATAAGGATTTTAAATTCATTCTAAGGGAAATAGAAAGATCTTTGAAAATTTAAATAGGAGACAACATGACTTGCTTTACATATTTTAGCAGTCATCGTAACAGTGTTGAAAAACATTGAGGAAGAGCGTGTTTAGAAACAAGAAAACTGGTAATTTAGCTTTTGTAGGAAGTTGCTTTACAGTGATGATGATTTGGGAATTGGAGTGGTAGCCAAGATAAAGAGAAGCTAATGAATGTCTTTAAGATATAATATTATGGAAAGTATAATCCTAGAATCATACTGCTGAAAGAATTTGTAAATTTGGAGAGGAGCCATCAAATTACACTCCAAAAATCCAGTATCAAATTACAGCCCAACCAGCAAAGTATGAGTTGTGGTTAACAATGTGGTTATCATCACTTTTTTCTTTCCCTGTAACCCCCAAAATTTGATGTCTCTACTTCTTATAACCAGCAGTTAAACTTGAATGCCTCTAATTTGAGTACAGTTCCCTTTCAATCATAGCACAGTGCTTTATTTTTGAGAAATTTGTTCAAATATTTATAATTGTGTGAGTCAACTTGTGTAATAATGTAGCACAACAATTTCGTATATATTCTAAACAAGGGTATATCTTTTCAATTTCATTCCTGTGGATTTCAAGACCTGTGCATTTGTTCTCTGGGAAAGTTCTTCCTTCAAGCAGTGTCAAAACTCAGAGATATGGGAAAATTGAGATGTTAATGTAAACATGGGTGCTTGCTTGAGCATATGTAATAATATCAATTTGTCATCTGATACAGAAACTTCAGTGGGATGGGCTGACTCAGATAAAAAATTAAAAAATATTACCATACAAGGCCGACCGAGTGGCGCATTGGTTAAGAACTGGCTTGGGATGCCAGAGGGCCCCGGTTCAGATCCCACATATGAGGGCCAGTGACACTGTCCTCTACAGCTAAGATGCTGAACAACAGCTCAACCTGGAGCTGGGTTGCCGTGAGTCGCAGGTGACAGCGTAGGCTGCAGCCCCTGCTGCAGTGGGTTGCCATGGGCTACCATGTGTAGCCAGCAGCTAGCTTGAGCGGCCGTCCAGAAGCCGGCGACTGATCTGCCTCACACGGGAAGAGCGCAATGATGGTGCCAACTTGGGCCAGTTAAGCAACATCCTCCACAACTAGACTGAAGAAGAAAACGACAGCAACTTGTCTGTTCCCCTTGCCCCAATTCCCCAGCGCTGTTCCCATCCCCCAATTCCCAATCAAAATCTTAAAAAAAAAAAGTTACCATACAAATCCAATCCTCTATTTGCTCTATCTGTTACTGTCTTCAGAGCTAATCCTCTTCAAAAATGCAACTCAATTTGAATTTCATTTAGAAAAAAAAACAAAAAAACAAAAGCACAAAGATTCTCATTATTTTATAATTTATGTAAGTAATTCTTATAAAAACCAGTTGTGGATTTATATCTAATATAAAATTTACTTTAAAAATATCAGTGTTGCTTATTTTGCCATGATAAATCGAAGTTGTATTTACCAAAGGGGCTAATGAGCCTATAAATTGGATGATCTATTTTTTTTTCCTGATAGAGCAGAACTACGCTGAATTGGAAAATAAAACACATTTTCTTTAAATCAATCCCCAATGCCTAGGTTATGCTTGGGTAGTAGGAGAAATTCAGTAAATATTTATTTAACAAATGGATGAAAGAATGAATAAAAATGTAATGTTTTATTAAGCAGCATTATATACTTGTTTAAACATGCCCTTTAAAATAAATTATAGTAGAAACAGCAAAGTGTACTAAAGTAAGGCTGGTTAGCATAAATAGTTCTAAATTTGTATCCCAGATCTTTCATCACAAGAACCACACGCCTCTGAGAAAGTTGAGTTCTCTAAGCTTAATTTTTTCTCTGTAAAGCTGTCATAAGAATATCTATTTTGCTTGGTTATTATGTGCTTTTAAGATATTTAATGTCAAGTTGCTAGTGCATGGCAAAAAATAGTTCGTAGAACATATGATTATTTAGAAAATATTTTTAGTGTAATTTTTGGATTTTTTAATAATAGCTTTATTGAGATATAATTCATTTATCATACAATTAACTCATTTAAAATACACAATTCATTGTTTTTTAGTTTATTCACAGAGTTGCACAACACTATTACTACAAACTATTAAGCATAGTTGGTATACAATTTATATTAGTTTTATTAGTTTTAGGTATACTGTATAGTGATTTGACATTTTTATAACTTACAATGTGACCAACTCACTAATTCTAGTAATCATCTGCCACCTTGCCAAATTATCATGATATTATTGATTATATTTCCCTTCATCATTTTCAACCATCTGCTCCCCTCTGGCAACCAAATCTTTGGTTTTTGTTTTTATGAGTCTGTTTTTGTTTTGTTTGTTCATTTGTTCATTTGTGGTTTTTTTTGTTTGTTTCTTTGTTTTTAGATTCCACATATAAGTGAAACCATATGGTGATTGTCTTCCTCTGCCTGACTTATTTTATTTAACATGATACCCTCCAGGTCAATCCACATTGTCACAAATAGCAAGATTTTGTTATTTTTCATTGTTGTCTAATATTCCATCATTGTGGATGTGTGTGTGTGTGTGTGTATCTAGACTGACAATTAAGTTCGCAAACTCATCCTAAAAAAAGCGCTATATACCTCATGTTGAATATCACTATGGTCATCTTTGAAGTACTCCCCTTGTGAAGCTATGCATTGATGCCAGTGCCAAGCTCACCCCTGAAAGCAATTGTAGAACTCTTTTTCTGGATTGGCCATCAGAGCTGTTGTCATATTAACCTTGATGTCCTGAATGTCATCAAAATCTCTTCCTTTCAATATTTCCTTAATTCATGTAAAGAAATAAGTCATTTGGGGCCAGATCAGGTGAGTAGGGAGGGTGTTCCAATACAGTTATTTGTTTACTGGCTAATAACTCCCTCACAAATAGTGCAATGTGAGCTGGTGCATTGTTGTGATGCAAGAGTCATGAATTGTTGGTGAAAAGTTCAGGTCATCTAACTTTTTCACACAGCGTTTTCAGCACTTCCAAATAATAAACTTGGTTAACTGTTTGTCCAGTTGGTACAAATTCATCTGATATCAAATATATCAGATGATATCATCCCTCTGATATCAAAAAAAGGTTAGCAACATAATTGCAACAAGCTTGCAAAATTAGTCGTCAGGTATATATGTCTCACAACTTTTTTATCCATTCATTTAGTGTTGGACACTTAGGCTGCTTCCATGTTTTGGCTATTGCAGTTAATGCTACAGTAAACATAGGGATGCATATATCTTTTTGAATTAGATTTTTTTATTTCTTCAGGTAAATACCCAGATGTAGAATTGGTAGATTGTATGGTAGATCTATTTTTGTTTTTTTTTAGAAGCCTCCATACTCTGGAAACATGGTGTCCTCACAAATGTGAGGTCCTACAAAAAGCTCACAAGGATTCCCATTTCTCCACATCCTCACCAACATGTTATTTGTTGACTTTTTGATAATAGGCATTCTGACTTGTGTGAGGTAGCATCTCATTGTGGGTTTGATTTTCATTTCCCTGATGATTAGTGATATTGACTATTTTTTTATGTCTTTTGGCCACATGAATATATTCTTTGGAGAAGTGTCTCTTCATGTCCTCTGCCCATTTTTTGTTTTGTTTTGTTTTGTTTTGATTGGGTTGTTTATTTAATTTTTGTTATTGAGTTGTATGAGTTCCTGATATGTTTTGGAAATGAACCTCTTGTTGGAGCTATCATTTGCAAATATATTCTCTAATTTAGTATATTGTCTTTTAGTTCAGATGATGGTTTTCTTTACTCTGCAGAGCTTTTTAGATTGATGAAGTCCCATTTGTTTATTTTGCTTTTGTTTCCCTTGCAAGAGAGGACGTATCCAAAAATATATTACTCAGTCTAATGTCAAATAGTTTACTGCCTGTGTTTTCTTCTGGGAATTTTATGGATTCAGACCTAAAACATTGTCTTTAATCCATTTTGAGTTTATGTATATGGTATAAGAGAGTGATCAGGTTTCAATTTTTTTTTTGCATATATGTCCAGTTTTCTTAACACAGCTTATTGAAGAGACTGTCATTTCTCCATTGTATATTCCTCTTCTAGGATAAAGCAGCAAACAAATTAAATATCCATGTTAACATTTTGTAGACGGTACATAGGAAATAAACACAGACATACACTTCAGGCAACACTATGTCCTTTTATAAAAAATAAACAATAAAAAAGTAGAGAGCTATAGGCACAGAACTATTATTTTATATAAGATAATTGGTGCAGTATTTTCTGATAAGATTTCCCATGAACACTGACCTGAATAAAATGAGGTAGGATGCCAGGCAGGACCTCTGGTGTTACGGGAAGACACGAGGCTGAGGAAAGGGCAAGTGCCAGTGCCTAAAGCAGGCACACACTTGGAGAGTTCAAAGAAGAGCAAACTGGACAAAGAATGTGGCTGAAAAACTAAATGGAGAAGATATCAGAGAGTCTGCATGGGACCGGATCCTATAGTGACTTGTCAGCCATGGTAGGAACTTAAACTGGTATATTTACTTTAGTTTTGTTTTAAATAAAATTATATATCTAAAAAAAAATTCAAAAAGTGGAAGGATTTAGGGGAAATTTGCCTTTAAATTACATTACACTTACCTTAAAAAAAAAAAAAAAGAAGCCCAAACCAAATTATCATGGTTGATGTTATTCAGGACTATAATTGCCCTATTTCCAGAGTAAGTACAAATGATTAGCAGAATTTAATTACTCAAGATTGCCCCTCAACTCTCACTTGATTGTTCATCTTATAAATGTGACATTAAACAAATGTATATTTTCTTTCAGCACCAGTTTAAAATTCCAAAATTTAAATTATACAGAACTTTATTGGTTGAAAAAATTTTAATCCTGTCTCTAGGATGTAGCAATGCATATTCAAATATTTTAAATACTGTACCATAATTGTACATTTCCTAGACCTGTTATTGCTGAATACATATATTTTCATTTAAATTTGTTATTTTAGAGATATGTCTTGTGGGTAAGAAATACCTTCTTGTCACAAGAAAGCTGTAATTATGTATATTTATATTTAACCTTTGTAGATACTACTCATTAGCATCAAGTTGTACTGCATAGTTTACATTTTGATATATCACTTTTGTATAATGCCTATAATGACTCTGGCAATCTTTGACTTGCTACCATTTTTTGTTTGTTTTTTTCTTTAAAGTAGTACATACATCCTTGTCAGAGTGCAAACTTCTAAGAACATGGTGTCAGGTGGCACCCACACCTTTTCTACTATTAAATTAAATTATATGAGTACAGAAAATATCTGCTCTTTTACTATACAAGTGAAAACCCTGAAAGTGCAAATGCTGAATAAGAAGAATATAGAACAGCACTGACTCAAGAGAAATTAAACTGATAAGGTAATAGGCAGGGGGGAGATCTAGCTACCCTGGCTTTTCACATCTCAGTGACAAATAAAATTAAAACCCTTCTCATCAGCTGGTTTTACTGTCTTGAAATCAGGGGCAGGTAGAGTACATCATCAATAGGAAATCTGCATTATTTTCTAAGTAGCTGTTCTATTCTTTTCATCATTTGTCATCACCCTCATGTAGGTTATGTATTATTAATAACATTTTACAGGTTTGGGACAATAATTGAAACAAATTTTGCTGCCCTGACAATGTTTCTCAGTAGCAATATGCACAGGTATAAGTTGGATTCAGGAAATTAAAACTGCTTTTATCCTTACTTTTTTTTTTTAATTTTGTTGTCACTTTTAAATGTGTTTAATGGAATAAAAATAAGTAGAGGGCTGGTCAAGTGGCGTGATGTTTAAGAACTGGCTTGGGATGCCAGAGGGCCCCAGTTGGGATCCCACATATGAGGGCCACTGACACTGCCCTCCACAGCTGAGATGCTGAACAACAGCTCAACCTGGAGCTGGGCTGCTGTGAGTCGCCGGTAACGCTGTAGGCTGTAGCCCCTGCTGCAGTGGGTTGCCATGGGCTACCGCATGTAGCCAGCAGCTAGCATGAGGGGCCAGCAGTCACAGTGAGCGGCCATCCAGAAAACCGGCAATTGATCTGCCTCACCCGGGAAGAGCGCAATGATGGTGCCAACTTGGGCCAGTGAAGCAACGTCCTCCACAACTAGACTGAAGAACAAAAGGACAGCAACTTGTCTGTTCCCCTCCTCCCAATTCCCCAGCACTGTTTCCATCCCCCCAATCCCCCAATAAAAACCTTTAAAAAAAAGAAAAGTAGAAAATTCTGAAATTAGAACAAAATGATCAGGGCTCATTTTTTGCCAGTGCATAGATTATTGTGTTACATGTTAATGGTGATGGACAAGCAATTTTTGTATTTTAGAAAGATAAAATATATGATCTATTATTTTACTTAAAACTTAAAATCTGTCATCTCTTTTGTTTTCAGGTAATCAAATTCCATTTATATTTAAAACATATTAAAGGAAACAGACATTTCACATTTTATTTTATGCTACTGCTGGACATAACACATTTATGATAAATATAAACATATGTTCTGTATATTGATATGTGTGTACATATTTGATATCCACATCATAATCAATGATTGCTTTCATTATTTCTACTGATATTTCCTTTTTCTGGTCCACATAATATGATTTTATTTTGCAAGCACCTAGTTTAATATTATTATTTTATGTGATTAATAATTAGTTCACATGAATCCAATTTTAATGGACATTTCACTAGGGTTGTGGTCTAACAGTCTGGCTGAAAAGGCCAACCTCAACTGGCAGTGCTTCTTACCAGAGAAGGGTTTTAGGGGAAAATGGATTTTCCATCCTGTTTGTAAATATAAATAAAACCAAAAATACTGGCAGATCTGCAGATTTCCAAATCAGGATTTAGTCAGTTGTGATTCCGAGTTAGTGCATTAGAAGCAAAGGATTACAGTCCGGTGCCTCAGTTAGGCTTCAGCTAATAACAGCACAGGTTTAATAAAAATAACTCAAAACACTTTCTTATGCTGTTTCCAAACACAAAAATAATAAAGTTCAATATTACAGCAATCCTTTAGTTCTCTGAATTGTCTACGGACTGACATTGTTATTTTTACATATGTACTTCTTTGGTGTGCTTGAGGCTTTTTTTTTTTTTTCAACTTGTATTAACAATGAACAGACATACTTGATATCAACCTATGTTTGGTATTAGCTGTTGATTTTTCAGAGGTGTTATAAACATTATAAAATATATAAAACATTGTAAACTATGAAAACAAACTATTTTAATGCTTGTGTGCTAACAAAATCAATTCTTGTGACATTTCTGCAGGATATTATAGAGAGGATGCACGGCATTAAAGTTTTATTCTGAAACTCACTAATTATTTAACATACGGCTGATCAGAAATATTTTACCATTTTTATTTCATTTGATATTTTAACTAAGGTTTCTTTCATCTGTCACTTTTTCAGGGTTTTAAATAAATGCCACCAGGGAATGAGGAAGAATTTTGAGTGCTGCACATGAATAACAACATAATTCTATTTGTCATAGATGCTTTGATTAATATACTGGAGAAAACCACTTAGGCTTCACACTCTGGTGTTTTAGACCTCTTTAAGCTATACAGTATATCATAACTCTTATTATTATGATTCTAAGCCCTGAGTGGAAGCTTTATATATCTCTTGGTGATTCTGTGCAGAGCCAAGTGACAATATAGTCACATCACATCTTCTTGCTTACCTCTACATCTTACATTTAAAAAAAAACAATAGCAAACAATAAAATGTTAGGATTAGTGTATGCCCCCAGATTTGCAGCTTCCACACAAAAAAAGACATAAATGTAAAGGGTTTCTTTGACCAATGGTTAACAAGAGAAGAAAAATTATCTATAAAATTTAATGTTAACAGAAAACTCAAAATGGTTATGTATTATGAAAATATCATCTTGATTAAAAACACAATTATTTAAAAGAAGAACATTAATTAAGCCCTGGTATTCAATGCTGGTTACCACAATTAAATCTTGTCTTTTGTTTATGACATCACTGCTTTTTAACACAATAATGATGTAACAGTTGTGTGGATAACAGGGTCTTGAAACTACTTTGGGAAACAATCTTAACAGTGCCCACTTTCTGTCAAGTGTTGGTAACAAGGGAGGAAAACAGAAGTGTATGCACACCGTGACTACTTTGAAATACACTGTCTTGAACAAAAGTTAACAGTAGTTGAGATTTCCTGTAAGAAGAAACAGAGAACTATAAAACCATTTATAGTTACTTGTTTACTGACTCTATAAATTATTGTTCTCCATAGAAACCAATGAGAATATTCACAGCCTTAAAATATGCAGTAATATTTATCTTGAAAAAAATAGAATTGCAAGATTTTTCTCATGCTTCATTCTGGGTCTATAAATGTAGGAATCTTAAGAGAATTTGTGAACATTAAGAAAGCATGGTAAAGTCTTTCATCAGGATTTCCTTATGTATTATTAATACATCCAGGGATAATGCTTCACTGCTACAGCCTTCTCTGGTATTGCATCATCATATCAACTATATGCTCATAATAGATAATTTTAATGTAGCATATAATAAGATTTATTTTTAATTTTTAAAATATAGTTGACATACAATATTATATTCATATAAGGTATAAAACATAGTGATTCTACATTTGTATACCTTACTATGTGACCAACATGATATGTCTAGTAACCATCTGTCACTATGTAAGTTATTATGATATTACTGACTATGTGCCCTGTGCTGTTCTTATATCTGCATGACTTATTTATTTTAAAACTGGAAGTTTTTACCTCTTATCCCCCTTCATCATTTTCTGCCATGCCTCACCCCAACCCCCCTCTGACAACCATCAGTTTGTTCTCTGTATCTATGAATCTGTTTCTGTTTTGTTTTAGATTCCGTAAATAAGTGAAAACATACCATATCTGTGTTTCTCTGACTTATTTCACTTAGTTTAATACCCTTTAGGGCCATCCATGTTGTCACTAATAGCAAGATTTCATTCTTTTTTATTGCTGAAAAATACTTTATTGTATATATATATATCTCTATAGATATTATATATCTCTACAGATATCTATCTATCTATATCTACATCAATATCTATACCTATATCTATCTATATGTCTATATTTATATCTATCTATATATCTGTATCTGTATCTATATCTATATCTATATCTATATCTATAACTATCTATCTATATCTATATCTATATCTATCTATATCTATCTCTCTCTCTCTCTCTCTCTCTCTCTCTATATATATATATATATATATAGAGAGAGAGAGAGAGAGAGAGAAAGAGAGAGAGAGAGGGATCTTCTTCATCATTGATGTATGAATGGACACCTAAGTTGTCTCCATATTTTGGCTATTGTAAATAATGTTTCAATGAACCTGGGAGTCCATATATTTTTTTGAGTAGATGTCTTGGTTTTCTTTAGATAAATGCCCAGAAGTGGAATTGCTAGATTGTATGGTAGTTTTGTTTTTAATTTTATGAGTGACCTCTATACTGTTTTTCATAGTAGCTGCTCCATTTTTTATTTAAGAGTGTAGAAGAATTCCCATTTCTCCACGACACTTGTTATTTGTTGTCTTTTTGATAATAGACACTCTGATAAGTGTGAGGTGGTATCTCATTGTAGTTTTGATTTGTATTTCCCTGGTGATTTGTGATGTTGATCACCTTTTCATAAGTCTGTTGTCCATCTGTATGTCTTCTTTGGAGAAATACCTTGTCAGGCCCTCTGCCCATTTTTAAATTGGATAGGTGTTTTTTGTTTTGTTTTGTTTTGTTTTTTTATGTTGAATTGTATGAGTTCTTTACATATTTTGGATATTAACTCATTTTCAGATATGTTATTTGCAAATATTTTCTCCCATTAAATATGATGTCATTTCATTTTGTTGATTTTTACCTGCAATGTGTAAAAGCTTTCTTTAGTTTGATGTAGTCCCATTTATTTATTTTGTTTTTGTTGCCCTTGCCAGGGAGACATATCCAAAAAAAAGTATTGCTAAAAAAAATAAATAAATAAAAATAAAAAGTATTGCTAAGACTAATGTCAAATGATTTACTACCTATATTTTCCTCTAGGAGTTTTATGGCCTGGTCAACATTTGAGTCTTTAATGCATTTTGAGTTTATTTTTGTATATGAGTAAGAAAGTGGTCCATATTCATTTTTTTGCCTACATTTTAATCAGTTTTCCCAACACCATTATTTAAGAGTGCTATTGCCCCATTGTTTATTCTTGTCTCCCTCATCATAAAGTAATAGCCCATATCAGTGTGAGTTTATTTCTGGGCTCTCTGTTCTATTCCATTGATCTATGTGCCAGTACCATATGTTTTGATTACTATAGCTTTGATATATAGTTTGAAATCAGGGAGTGTGATACCTCAAACTTTGCTCTTTCTCAAGATTGCTTTGGCTATTCATGCTCTTTTATGGTTCCAGATAAGTTTTTGGATTATTTCTTATTGTTTTACAAAAAGCATTACTGGTATTTTTTGTTTGTTTTGTTTTATTAAATTTATTGGGGTGACATTTGTTAATAAAATTATATAGGTTTCAAGTGTATGATTCTATAATACATCACCTATATATTGCACTGTGTGTTCACCACCCAGAGTCAAATCTCCTTTTGTCACCATATATTTGATCCCCCTTTACTTTATTCTACTGTCCCCCCTTACCCTCTGTAACCACTAAACTGTTGTCTGTGTCTATGAGTTTTTGCTTGTCTGTCTTGTTCTTTTGCTGCTTTCAGTTTTATATTTCATATATGAGCGAAATCACATGATTTTCTGTCTGTTATTTGACTTAGTATGATTATCTCAAGATCCATCCATGTTGTCACAAGTGGCAGTATTTCATCTTTTCTAATGGCTGAGTAATATTCTGTTATATACACGTACCACATATTCTTTATCCAATAATCTTTTGAAGGACACTTCAGTTATCATGCCTTGGCCACCATTAATAATGCTGCAGTGAACATAGGGCTACATATATCCTTATGAATAAATATTTTCAGATTTTTTTATAAGGATTGCATTAAATCTGAAAATTGTGTTAGGTAGTATGGACATTATTAGTTAGGTAATATCTCTTTCTGATAGCTCATTATTAGTGTATAGAAACACAGCTGATTTCTGAGTCTTAATTTTGTTTATTGCAGGTTTAGTTAATTCATTTATTTTGAATAGCTTTTTGTTGGGTTCTTTAGGGTTTTCTATGTATAGTGTCATGTCATCTGCAAATAGTGACTTTTTTTCTTTCTAAACTACGTACTTTTTTCATTTAATTTTTTATCTGGTTGCTGTAGTTGGGACCTCCAATTCTATGTTGAATTAAAGTGGTGAAAGTGCTTATCCTTGTCTTTTCGCCATTGAGTATAATGTTAGCTATGGGTTTGTCATATATAACCTTTATTTTGTTGAGTTATGTTCCCTCTATAGCCACTTTGTTGGGAGTCTTTATCATAAATAGATGTTTAATTATGTCAAATATGTTTCTATATGTACTGAGATTACATAAATTTTTTTCCTTAATTTTGTTAATGTGGTGTATCATGTTAATTGATTTGTGGATATTGAACTGACTTTGCATCCTGGATAAATGCCACTTGATCATGATGTACTATATTCTTAATATACTGTCGAATTTGACTCACTAATATTTTGTGGCTCATTTTTGCATCTCTGTTCATCTGGGATAAGTGCCTATAATTTTCCTTTTTTGTTGTTCTTTTGTTGTTGTTTGTTTTGTTGTTTTTTTGTAGTATGTCTTTATATTAGGGCAATCAATGGTAACTTGGTAGAATAAGTTTGGAAATATTCCTTCCTTTCGGATATTTTGAAATAGTTTGAGAAGGATAGGTGGATAGTTATTAATTCTTTAAATAGTTGACAGAATTCACCTGTGAAACCATGAGGTCCTGGACCTTTGTTGGAAGTTTTTGATTAATTATTCAATTTTGTTAGTAGTAATTGGACTTTCAGATTTTGTTTCTTTCTGGTTCAACCTTAGAAAGTTGTGTGTTTTAGAAATTCATCTATTTTTCTGCATTGTCTAATTTGTTGGCAAATAATTGTCCATAGTTTCTTTTATGATCCTTTGTAAATTCTCCTCTTTCATTTCTGAATTTATTTATTTGGACCTTCTCTCTTTCTTTTATGATTAGTCAGGCTAAACATTTATCCATTTTATTTACCTTTTCAAAGAACCAGGTCTTTGTTTCATTGATCTTTTCTATTTTTTAGACTATTTTTTTACTTGGATTTTTATTATTTTCTACTTCTACTAACTTTGGGTTTTGTTTATTCTTCTTTTTATAGTTTCTTTAGGTGTAAAGTTATGTGGTTTATTTGAAGTTTTTCTTGTTTCTTGAACCAGGCCTGTATCACTCTAAAAATCCCTATTGGAACAGCTTTTGCCATAATCCCACAGATTATTTAGTGTTGTATTTTCATTTGTCTCAAGATATTTTTTGATATTTGCTTTAATTTATTCTTTCATCCATTGGCTGTTTAGGAGCATGTTGTATAGTGTGTTCCTGTGTTTGTTTGTTTGTTTGTTTGTTTGTTTTTCCCCAGATTTCTTCTGGTAATTGATTTCAAGTTTCATGCTCTTATAGTGAAAAAGATATTTAATATGATTACATTCTTTTTAAACTTACTGGAATTTGTTTTGTGGCCTAATGTGTAACCTATCCTGGAGAATATTTCATGTGCAGTTGAAAAGAATGTGTATTGTTCAGTTTTGGGGTAAACTGTTCTGTATGTTCATTTGTTCTAATGTGTCATTTAAGGTCAATGTTTCCTTATTGATTTTTCTGTCTGGATGATCTATTCATTGATGTAAATGGGGAATTAAAATCCCATACTATTGTTGTTATATTATTAATTATTCTGTTTATGTCTGTTAATATTTGCTTAATATATTTGGGTATTCCTATGTTGGATGTGTAAATATTTATAAATGTTATATCTTCTTCTTAGATTGACCCCTTTATTGTTATGTAATGCCCTTCTTTGTCCCTTTATACAGTGTTTATTTTAAAATCTATTTTTTCTGATATGAGTATTGGTACACCAGCTTTCTTTTTGTTTTGACTTGCATGGGATATCTTCTTCTATCCCCTCATTTTCAGTTTGTGTATTTGTCTTGATCTGAAGTGAGTATATTGTAGGCATTATGTAAATAGGCCTTATTTTTTTGTTTCTTTGTTTTTTTAATCTTCAGCCATCCTAGCCTTTTGATTGGAACACTTAGTCCATTTACATTTAAAGTAATCATTGCTAGATATGTACTTATTTATATTTTAATTATTTTTGGATGTTTTGTTGGTCTTTGTTCTTTTCTTCTCTTGGTTTCTTCTGTTATGATTTGCTGGATTCTTCAGTGTTATGTTTGATGTTTTGCTACACCTACATCTTGGCCTTCTCTCTGATATGATCCATTTTAAGCACAAAATATATATATAATAGAAATTTAGAAATTATGCATAATGAACTGAACTATTCAGAAAAATGATGCAAATAAAATGAACCCAAGATATATGTCTTCAGGGGATAAAATTATTCCTTTAGGAGACAATATGAGCACAGGTGATTTGAGGACACTCATCTGTTTGAAGTAAAATTCATTCTCAGGAATGCTGTGTGATAAGATGGAATAGAGTCACAAAGGGCTAATTGTGGCACATAAGAGCCAACTTTAAGGGAATGGATTGCATTCTTTAAAAAACCTGCAATTTTACTTCAGTTAAGACTGAAATGATGAGATTCTCCCATAAAACATAAGAATATTAGATAAAATGATAAAATGAACATCTATAGACATAGTTTGTCTTGAAGTTAGGACAAAGGACTTCGCTAGATGGCAAATGCAAAGAGACAATATGCGATTGTCAGGTCAACACAAACTGAATTCAGAACTGACCTGGCTCAAAAGAAGGGAATATATAATAACAGGTCAGGTTTAGCATTTCTGATGATGAAAATTAAGACTTCAGGCTTATAATATGGGCAAGAAAAATATCCCCGGCATCAGCTCAGAATGCACAGTCACTTAAGTAAAATGGGAACTCGATAAACTCCATCTTGAAATCTGGGGTGTATTGAAGAACCTGGATCTAGAAAAAGGAGGAAAAGACCTCTCCTATAAAAATAACTCTGGGTATGAGGCAGTCATTGACCCAAACACCTGATTTTCTCTACCCATATTGTTTAGGAACCTTCAAAACAGCATATGATAGAACAACCAGAAATTGGTTCCTATAGAAACATATTTAAAACATTCAGTATGAATGAAATCAGATCCATTATTTACTAGCAAATACAAACTATAAACTAATACACAATCTAGAGAAGAAGCTAAAAAGAAAATTAATATATTTAAAGGTTATTGCAAATTACCTGGACTGCAACACATAAAATAAAGGTACAAAAAACATGTCAGAGAAGTTAGAAGACAGAATATAAAGTGAAATTTTCAACAGTATCTAGTAGGAGTTCCTGAAAGATGAATAGTGGAAGAGCAACTTTAGAAAGGGTAATAATCAAGGACAGGAAGGTAAGAAATTTTCCCAAACGCTTTGTCACCCAGACCAGCAGTGTTTGTATCAGACTCTAGGGAAAGAGGAGTCATGTAACATTTAATGAATTTCTCCACTATTGTAATTCTTAGCTATCTAACTGACAAGTCAATAGGTTATAGAACTACCTAGATTAAGGAAGTTTCCAACATGAGTATAGTGTGAAAGATTATATATTGTTAATGAAAATCTCACCTTCAAATTTTATACTTCGTAGTTATCCGTGTTCTTCAAATATTTAGTTTTTATATGTTATCTTCTCTGCTTTGAGATAGAGCCATCAAAACTGTGACCCCAATAAACATTAATATTAAAAAAAAAAGAAGAAGAAAAACTGACCTACATACTCCATAGTTGCAGCCAGTGGTTCTCTGGGAAGAACTTGCTCCGTTGTATAATTATACAATCACCTCAATGTTGTTCTCTACCAAAAGTGGGAAATAGCATTAGAAATCATGTAGATCACACAAATTAATTTTAAAAAATATAGAATTTACAAAGCACAGAATTCAAATTTGCCTAAATTCTGTGAGTAGGCTCCCCAGATTGTTTAGCTCCACTAAAATCAGTTCGTCTTTATATTCAATGTATTCATTTTAACTGACTCCGTGAAATACACATATGTAAAGATGTAAAAACATAAATATTTTAAAAATAATATCCTTGAAGAGTAATTTTCAATACTATTTCATTAAAAAGGGATCTATGTTCACTTTATCCAATACAGGTGTGTTCTCTATTATAATCAGTCAGTTTCATGAGAACCATCAAGGGAAAGAAGGAGCTGAGGTAGAAAAAATTCTTATTTATGAAACTGGCTTTGTCTTGGCTCAGAGGATATGGATGGTTATCATTTGATAACCCTTGACCCCATTTATTTATTCAACAAGTGGTTATACATTTATGGCTTTGTTTCACTTCTTTCTCTCTTTCACACACATACAAACATATGCATGTGTGCACACACATATGTAGGGAGAGGTAATGCAAAGTAAATAGATGCAATTGATTTAATTTCTGTGTCGTGGTAAGTGCTATGAATAAAATAAACTAGGGTTGGAGAGTAAAGGGTAGAGAGTAGATTGTTGGTATATTAAGTGCAGCCTTCATGAAAGGCATTTCTGAGGCGGTGATAACTGAAAAGAGAATGGAAAGTAAGGGAAGTGATCTACGACATGGC
>NW_017732049.1:671512-673240 GCF_001890085.2 Hipposideros armiger | reverse complement strand
TTTTAAGGTTTTTGAGGAAAGGGCCGTTTTTATGCTGCTTTTTGTTCTTACACATGGTGTCTAGCATAGCGCTTGCTTTATTATATGAGTTGATGCAATTGATGTTGTATGCAGTCCATATTCTTTGACATAAAATGTTGTCCTTTTTTTCCCCAGGCAAAGAATCTTATCAAATTTCTTCTGGCAAATCTTTTACTATATCATGGATAATGGGTCCTGGCGGTTAAAGATAGCAATTTTTGTCCCAAGCTCAGTGCAAGCCCTGATGAGAATAATGTTTAACAAGAAAATGAATTGTGGGTTTTTCCTTGTAAACTGGGGAAAGGTGTTTATTTACCTTCTTTCAGATCTTCAAAGAGGATCAGGTTGAACAGTGAAAAGGGACTTTCATAGCAGTGTGATAAGTTCATTTTTTTTCATAAATAAAATACAGAATTTTAAACAAACACAATGATACAATGTAGAAGACAAACTGAGAAGTACGCGTGGATTTTCAGAATCCTCATTATTTGGGATTGCTGGAACTGGCACAGTAGAATAGCTTCCTAGAGAATGTGGAGGTGTTCCATGGAAGTAATAGGGAAGACTTTGGTATATTGAAACAGCTTAGGTACATAATCATTTCTAAAACATTAATACACATTTTCCATTCCTTCTAAGTAATAAAGTTAACAGAATATTTGAAAGAAAATGGAATGTTTCAAAAACTAGAAATGTTCAGTCATTTAAATTTTGATTTGATATTACATTCTATTTAATATGTACATATGTCTCTGAAATAATCAAGACTATTCTTTGCCAGTAAAAAGCCACAGACGTTTACATAAAAATGATTACCTTATACTAGGATGTATTTCCCATTAATATGTATCTACTCTAAAGTTTGCCTTCTAGTATTTAAGAACACTGAATGGATTCCTGTGATCTTGGAGAAATTACATAAACTTCTTGATAAAGTGGAAGTAATATTAATACCAACCTCATCAGGTTCTGATGAAAATTTAAAAAGTCATGCAGATGAAAACATTTATCACTCTGCCTGGATAATAGTAGATCTATTGATTAATAATAAACCTATTCACTTACTCTTAGGCAAAACAATAAGTTAACTGTTTAGGGTAAATTAGATGTATTTTTCAATTATGCATGTGCATTTGATACACATGGAGACTTTTATTTTAGTGCAGACAACCTACACCCACCTCTAACCTACTGTTTCATTTCCAGAAGCTATCAGTGACCAAATAACAATTTCTACTATGGATCATTTTTAACTGTTATTGCTTATTGTTAAGCCCCATCATCATCATGGGGACAGAAAGAGAGAAACAATATCTCTGGTCCAAAACGTGTTTTTCAAATATCCTTTATTCTTGCTTCTTAGCAATCACTTTCTGAAGTAGTATTTTTATGTGGAGATTGAGAAGTTTATATGCACATATATTTTCAAGACATTTAAAGTTATTGTGATATGGTGGAAATAAGATGGATTTGAAATAGAACTGAACCTTATTCCAGCGTGGCTACATATTAGAGATAATTATTCCACCTTTTTGGATTTTAGTATTCTCCATAGTAAAAATTTAAAATATATGTAATTTGTGAAAATTAGATTAGGTTACATATATACTGTCTTTAGAACAGTTCTTGTTATAGTAGTGGTTTGTAGGTATTATTTCTCTTTCCATTTTTCCCTTCCCTTTGAGTGCAAACCTTATCACTCTCCAG
>NW_017732049.1:663626-667566 GCF_001890085.2 Hipposideros armiger | reverse complement strand
TCATAGAAGTTGCCCCTCTATTTTTCTTGGAAGATATTGTGCATTTTCAGCTTTTTTATTCAAGTTTACTAGGTTTTTTTATACTTCTGGTTACATTTTTGGTTCATTATAGTTCTCTACTCAAGGATACAAACATTGTGCACATTGATATCCCTTTGCCAGTTTATTTTTTCTAATCATGTTTAATATTTTTATTAACATAAATTTTTAATAAACATAAAATTTTAAACATAAACATAATATTTATGTTTAAAAAGTAATAATATTTTCTAATCATATTTAATAATGCTGAATATTTAAGTTCATTTCAACTTAATTTTATATGCGTTTATTGACTCTGTTCTTTAAGCATTTGCTAATTCTCAGCAGTGATTATACTTTTTCTTTTGATTTGGCTTTCATTTCTGTGATGGCTTTATTTTACTTTTCAATATTTTTTGTAAAATTATTCTGTTTAATTCTGTTACTTGTTCTGCTTCCCCAGACTTTTTCTGTATCTCACTCATTTGGTTTTATAGCAATAATTGCTTCTATTTTTAATTCATAATGATATGCTGTCATAGTTTCTTTGTGGCAACATTATTGAGGTAGTGTATTCTTTGACATATATTTATAGTTTATTTTCTTACCTATTTGATATCTATATCTGTTTATCTATCATCTATCTATCTATCTATCTATCATCTATCATGTATCTATATCTATCTATCTACCTATCTATCCAATTTCTTTTTAGTTGTTATTCATCCTTGTATGAGTGTTTCTCTTCCTAGAATATTCAGAAGTTTCATATGAAGAGTAGCAAGGGATATATTCCTAGCAGATGTCAACTTTTCTCCTAATGCAAGGTTATATGTTAGAGTGCATTTAACATATCTGAAAAAAAACAGATGTCACTGCAGGATATTCACAAAACAATACGCCTTTTCCAATATTCTTTTGTGAACAAGCCTGTTTTTTTAAACAAACCTCAAAGTTTATCATTTTTGTTTTTGCAGTGGCTAGCCTTCCTGGATTTTTCATAGTTTTCAAAAAAAAATGACTGCTTCCAACATTTTTCGCATGGTATAATATGTGATAATTAATNCCAATATTACTTATTTTTCTAGCCTTTCAGTAAAGAAAACATCCAAGGTTTAATATTGTATTACTTTCCACCAGTATTGCATCTATAAGCATGTGCTCATTTCTTTAATATGTATTGCATATCTCTTATTTTTGAAATTAATGTTCTGGATAAAAATCAGTTAGATTGTACAACATATTAAGTGTATTTCTCCAAGGGTCTAAAAATTAGATTTATAACTCTTAATAGCTCCTCGTGGAAAACTGCTCAGAGTGGTATGTGATAGGTAATGTACCATAGTTAATGAAAGTCCTATGATAACTAATTTTCAAATTTGGCTTATTCTAAACACAGGGAGAAAAAAACACTCCACATACCTCCACTTCTTCAAAGACACCCCCACCTCCACCGAAAAGAAACATAAGTCTAAAAGCTAAAAATGATTACAATTCTATGCTGCTAATGGGGAGCATATGGGACTTTAATTTAACGATGAATATAATCGAGTGAAATTGTTCTATTTTTCATGTGGAAAGAGTGGGTAGCTATTTTCCAGAAATACTTGTACTGTTTGGATATATTGTAGCTTGAAAAAATGACGATAATAAAAGAAAGAGAAGCAAAAGCATTAGGTTTACTACAAGACACATATTTTTTAGTAAAGAGTAGTACCAGAAAAGGAATATATGCTGATCCAAATAGATCCAAATAAACTCATTTTTTCTATGCATTTGTTTAAAAATGTCTTATTATTTAGATGTTTATACATATTCTCTATATTAACTGCACCATTAAAACAAATTTAGTATTTATAGCATCAGGCATTTCAAAGAAGAAAGACTTTAGAATAGGTATTAAAAAAAGAACAGGAAAGAGGTGTCGCCAGTCATTCATTTATCTATTCCAAATCTACTGGTCTGTAGGTGGGCTACGCTCACCAGACTACCCTTGCCCAGGAGGAAATTGTCTGACTTGAATGAGATTAGAAAGACCGTTATTGGACACAATTCTCTGGCTTTGGTCCCCATTGTGCTGTTATTTGGCTTGCCATTTAATACCATTTGGATCTTAACATATCTTCCCAAAATCCAAGATATTCATTTTATCAGCTCTGCCTTCCATGAGGGATTAAATTTTCTGTATTGTCCCTTCCCTCATTGGTTGTGATTTACCAGAAATAGATCAGAACCTTCCAGTTTAACTCCCTTATGAGCTGATTCCCAGTGCTAAGACCTTGTCCAGAATATATCTTACCTGGTAAATGCAAAATTAAATATTACTACTAGCAGTAGTATTTCATGTAAATTATTTCTCTCTTTCTGTATATTTTCAACTAAAACATGCTCCACATGTACTGTACCCATAGCTGGCATTCTCACCCATATATTTTTCCAAAGGGGCGGGGACATTTAACAATAACAAGCTTTGGTGAACAAACATCCATACACAAGCTGTCATTTCTTTCCCTCTTGTCTACCCCTAGCCCTGCTGCAGTGATATAATTGTCCTAAGAAATGATTGACATATCAGTAGCCTAATGCAGATAATTATACTTTTCTACAATTTTCCCAGAATTGTTTCTGCCTCAGTTTTTTGTATTGTCCTACTTGTCCTTGGGTTCTATTTCATACATTCGTTTATATTCTCCAGAAGATTATTTAAAATACTTATGGAGAAATTAAAATATATTGTCCATGTATAAATTATTTTCTCCTTTCTACCCTTTTCATGCTGTCTTCAGCATCTATTCATCCATCTTCAAAATTTTGATCTGTGTTGGCTTCTTTTCTTCCTTCTTCTCCTTAGTCCTCTAGATTAGATTATTTCAAGTTTCTTTTATAATCTATATTATAGTTACTGAAAAGTTATGCTTATTAAAGAAATTCCATTCCCCAACTCCTAGACAGAGGTGGAATGTAAATGTGAATGAGCAGGGAGTGATTTGGAGAAAAGACATACTGTAGTTCCTAATCCTTGTTCGGGAAGACTCATAAGCTTGATGATGGAAGCACCTCATTTTAGGAAGAAGGTGTGGGATTATGAAGCTGAATCAAATAAAATTGGAATCAATTAAGATTCCCTATAATAACATACCTACCATTTACTTGGTCAATTTATTTCAACTGTTTGAGACTCAACATACTGGGTGGTAGAAGAAGGAAAAGGGGATCAAACATAGGTGATAGATGGAGAGCTAACTCTGGGTGGTGAACACACAATGCAATATATTGATGATGTATTGTAGAAATGTACACTTGAAACATCTATAATTTTACTAACCATTGTCATCCCAATAAATTTAATAAAAATATGATTTTGAAAATGAAAATAACATACTTACCTCTTATTTATGGGCCAACTTATTTAGAATAATGAATGCAAAGCATTTAGCATATAGTTGGGGGTATAAGAAAACATAAATATGCTAGCAACATTATAATAATTATTACTATATGTTATTGTTAAAACAAAATTTGTGTTACTTCATGCACACAGAACCAACTGATACTACTTTAATGTGCACTTCTGATAAATGAAATGGTGATAAGAGAATGGAACGGTGATTTAGTTGACATTTATAGTAAAGGCTATGCTTATATCTGACATCTCTTGGTTCACATATGTGATTTTCATTTTTCCATATATGTATAAAGCAACTCTTTAGTGGTAAACTCTAATGAGGTATAGATGTGTATAATCATGCACGTACATACAGACACACATGTATCATATTTTATGCAGAGATCACATTAACAAATTCAGCATTTGTAAATGTATTCTACTACAAATATCAGAATGCTAATATGGTGACTTAAACCAAAGGAGATATTTATCTCATGAAATAAACTATATAAATGAAGTATTGAGACCTGA
>NW_017732049.1:656740-660771 GCF_001890085.2 Hipposideros armiger | reverse complement strand
GATTTTAAAATATCCATCATGTGGATAGATTGCATTATTTATTTACCCATGTATGTGTTAATTTGTACTGCTGCTGAAAGCTGGATTGGATTTCACTGTTTTCTTTACGTTGGCAATAGCTCCGTGCTTGTCCATCTCAAGTATGTTTACCTAACCATTTAATCTCAGATTTTGTGAGTATTCAATGTACCTTAATGCTAGTAAAATATACTCTTATAGGAGAAAATAATAATAAAATGTATCACAAATGTATAACATGCTTTTCAACTCCTGTGTAAAGAAAGTCTGTAGGTATATGTTATTTTTCACAATTGGTAGTGAAAATAAATTCACTGTCACAAAGGAGATGATCATGAGTAAAACATGCCTACTATTGAAATGAGCTAGGAATAAATAATATTGAGTAATATTAAATTCAAAGTAAAATTTGATTTGGAAATCAAGAAAAGTTGCAACTAGAAAAGATTTGTGGACATAAGATACTGGAGATTGTCATGTTTAAATCTAGTTTAGAGCAGTGTTCATGATAAAACCAACTGATCGAAATTTCCATAGGGAAAGTATAATAAATTAAGTGGGCTGATGGAGGGGAAATGTAAATACAAGAGAAAAATAGGATTGCATTTGAAAAAAAGATGTACAATTTGCCACATGTATTCACTACTATTAGTCTATAATAACTGCTTCAAAATATGTTAAAACAAAGCTGGTTATTTGAATAAAATATTACGACTTTTCTTACTCAAGCTACTTACTACTAAGTATTCATCTCTATTATCTCTAAAATTTGTTCACTAAAACACATCTCACACAAATAAAAGGGTAGTTACTACCTGTTCTAGGGAATATTGGTGGCCGGTTTTTTTTGGTTTGTTTGTTTGTTTTTTTTTCTAACCTAACCAAAACCCAAGTGGGTCAATGTCTCTATCCAGGGGCTCATTCCAGTATCACCATGGAAGCATCACTCCATCATTGACATAATGAGCCCATAATGAAGATAGCAGTTGAATAACAGACCTAACATAAACAGAGATACACCCAAGAAGTGATTTGAGGGAAAGTACAATGACAACAACCAAAATACCACATCATTCATGTGCAGTGATGGAGCAAATTATACACCATTCCAACATCAAGATATTATGATTGAGCATTGCTGGCCTTAGTACCGATTTGGAGTGTTCTCTGCATGTTATGAAATAGTCTTTATTACCCCTTAAGCCTTGAACTTTCAGTTGAACTTCCAAGTCTTAGGAGTCAAATAAAGCAAAGGGATTATACCATATGACATAACATGAGATAATGGAGAAAACAGATAAATAACATGGACTAAACATTGCTAAGAGAGTCACTTAAAATAGAGGCTGTTAAGGAAGTGAGGGCTATGTACATTTTGTGCCTCAGTTTTCAGAGCTGCTATTAAGTTGCTCAACCTGTTGCTAAACTCAGCTCAAGGCCAAGCCATAAACATCCTGAAGCCATAAACATCCTGGAATCATAAACATCCTGGAATAAGTACTGCTGTATGGACACATATGGACATCACTTCCTTCCTTGTAGTTTTCACCTCCCTCATTTGCATATTGGACCTACTCAATCCGTTTACCTATCCCAGGATCCTTCATTTTGCATGAAAGAATTACATTTTGTGGGTTTTGCCTCAATAAACTCATCTTTTTTTTTTTTGCTTTCTGCAGAGTACAGTTTCAGTTGCTACCTGAACCTGCATCCCTTGGTTTGCAGTCCTTTCAGATCCCCCAAAAAACTTTTAGCTTTCTTTACAGCCTCAGACTTTTATTGGTTAGTGTGTCTAGTAGACCCCAAGTCAGTTCTCTTTCCATCTGTGAGACGTGTGAACTTTAAATGGTTGAAACATGTTTAGGAGAACAGCAACAACTTTATGAGATCACTAATATTCCATGATGTTTCTTTAGTGTGTATTAGAGTAGAGATACTTGGTGATAGTAAGATAATGCTCAAGGTAACCTAGCTAAAACACTTATGGAATATATTGGCTAGGTTAGTGAAAAATATGAGGTAAAATAGACTTGGGGGTTGTTTTGTTTCAGTAGTTAAAATGTCATCATTATCTTGTTTTGCTCCCATTTCTCCCTTTTACTACTGACCATTTCATCTGAAGACTGATTTCCCATAATGATTATAAGCTCTCTGCTGAGAGTTCCCAGATCTTCACTACTCTAATTAACTAATGGGTAAGATTCCCAGATGAAATACAGAACACCCAATTAAATTTGAATTTCTGATAAACAGCTGTTCATTTATTTATTTATTTATTTTAAGTATAAGTAGGCCCTATGCAAAATTATTCACTGTTTATCTAAAATTCAAATTTAATGAGTCCTGTATTTTCTTTGCTAAATCTGGCAGACTTACTAAAGGAAACAATATAATTTTACTTTGGAAAACTAAAAAATGAGGATGCTTCTTTTCAGAAGTTCCCACAAAATATCTTCTCATGCTTCTTTTTCTCAATTTTGTCATGTATTGATACCTGAATGAATAATGATTGTCAGGGTGTTTTGCAGAACCTGGTTAGCCTGAGCTGAATGTTGCACTAAATTTCTGGGGAAGCATACCCAGAATACATGAAAAAATTGGTTGTGAGAAGAATGGTACGGAGTAACTGTTGAGGAAACAAAGACAAGAATTACATTCCAAAATATACTGGTAGTTTTAAATAGTGTGGAGTTTGAAGCCACACTCATATGTGGATCTTTATGTATTAGCAGTGTAACCTTAAACAAACTGCTTAACCCCTCAGTGCATCAGTTATCTCATTTGTGAAATTGGCATTATAATAGTACCTACTTCATACGTGTTTTTATTTAATGTATGTAAAGTACTTAAAGAATCATTTGCATATACTAATGCCTTATCTTTCAACAAATAGTATGAGGAAAACATTTCAAAATGATATATTGAAAGCTCTACAAATGAGTTATCATTCATAAGTGTCCTAATTTAGAACTTGTTGACGAGTACCCTTAACACCTATTATGTAAGGCCATTTCTGAACATCTTATTGGAATAAAATTTATTGGATCTGTGAAATTAACCTAGATACTTATTGTAATTTAAATAGTATCCAACAGAGTAATTTTCTTTATTGTAGCAAGAATGCTTACCATGAGATTCACCCACTTAATAAATGTGTATGATACAATAGGTGCTATGTTAAGGGACGGATCTCTAGAACTTCTTCATCTTGTGAAACTAAAACTCTGTACCTGTTGAGCAACAACTCTAATTTTCCTGTACCCCAAATCTCTCAACTACCATTCTCCTCTCTACTTCTGTGAGTTAGCCTGTCTTAGATTCCTCATGTAAGTGAAACCATACAGTATTTGTCTTTAAAATGCCCTCTAGGTTCTTTGGGGCTTGTGTGCTCCAAGATGGGTTTGGTTCATTCCCATCCTTGGGCTTTCAATGAATAGATGTGTCTGAATCGTGTGACTTGTTTATCTTGGATCTCAACTATTTTGTATAAATTTGTGTTGTAGTCCTTATTAGTAACCCTCTCTGATACCTCACCATTCTTTGTTCCTTACCTCTGAATGTTTTTCTGTGACTGACTTATTTGACTTACCATAATATCCTCCAGGTTCATTCATTTTGCCCAAAGGACAGGATTTTCTTCTTTATTTTTTAAAGCTGAATAATATTCTATTATGTTTATATGCCACATTTTCTTCATTCATTCATTCTTTGATGGACATTTAGGTTGTTTCCATATTTTGGTTATTATGAATAATGCTGCAGTGAACATAAGAGTGCAGGTGTTTCTTTGTAATCTGATTTCTTCTTTTGGTTGTATATCTACACGTTGGATTTTTGAGTCAAATATAGTTCTATTTTTAATATTTTGAGGAACTGCCATGTTGTTTTCCATAATGGCTACACCATTTTCTTTTTTTTCTTTTTTTTTTTAGCTGAGCCATCCTGCTACCTGTTGGCAGCTCAGCGGCTGCTCAGCTCGGGCTGGACTCGAACCGCTGTTGCTCAGAGCTCAA
>NW_017732049.1:651581-654405 GCF_001890085.2 Hipposideros armiger | reverse complement strand
CTATAAGATGTGAAGATGTATCTCATTAGTCATCATAGTCAAATCCAGAATATTTGCATGTATATCAATAGAGGCAAGTTAGGAAGTTGTTTTTTAGGTGTGGTTCCTATTGATCTAAAACAAAACAAAACAAAACAAAACAAAACATGAAGTAAAATTAAAAGTGTTGTGCCCTCCATATACCCAAATAAAATGACAGTGGTAGAAAGAGTGCTATGGATAAATTCAGTCAAAAAGGAGGAAAATGGGAGGTACATAGAAGTCATCAGTTCATAGCAATTCTGAAATCTCTGGGTATACATTGCCCATTGCTTGATTAGTACTCAGTTCTGCTCCCTGGAGATGGCTTTCTGTGGCTCTTGGTCTTACTCTCTGAGCTCTTGGCCCTGTCCTTTCCCATTAGAAATACTCCAAATTTGCAGCTGCCTATCTTTCTCAGCCTGGGTTATACTCATGATAGGTTAAGGGCTTAGACCAATCTTTATTTTAAGTTGCCCCTGTCCCTTTCAGTCCAAGTGGATTAAACTTTTGGAAACGTTATGAGTTTCATTTATGCAATTCATATTCAACTCACAAGACAACATGTGAGACAAGCTCTCACTTATTTCCAATCAAGTCCCTGCTATACCTGAGGTCACACTTAAGGCTGCTGTTGGACAACACTCTTATGGCACGCAGAAGCCCTTTTGTCTAGCTAAATGGGCCTGTGAGCCATGCATGTCCTTACATCTTTCTGAGGTCTTAGCAAAGGGACTTACAGGATCCACCACTTATGTTTTTCACTCAGAGTCTACTTTACTGGATTTAAAGTCACACTGGGTTTAATCTTTGTCCTAAAGCCATTTATTACTTAGATAACTTATTGTTGTTTAAAGTCCTGGAATGAGAAAGTTTGATGTTCATAAACTGAGTGGCTTCTTAATTTTTCCTTTGAATTCTACCTGAAGCCTGAAGAGTTAATTTTAGCTCTTCTCACAGTTTTGAACTTTATCATAATACACTCAAAAAATTCAGTTAGTACCTGCAACATTCTTCCTGGAAACATCCCAGGTTAGAGCCATGAGTTAAACCGGATAGCATTTTTATTTGCCAGAGCAGCTCAAGTAACAGAACTGGCAAATGTTATTTCACTTGCCTCTTCCATTCAATAACAACATCACTGCCCTTCTACCCTTCACCCATGGTGTTCTTGAGAGCTTCCCCTGCCACTCAATTTCAAAGCTGATCCCACAACTTTTAAGTCTTTGTTTCAGCAGTGCACTGTTTCTAGAACCGAATTTTGTTTTAACTGCATAATGTTGAATAAACCACTTCAAAGCTTAGTGGCTTTGAACACCAGCAATTGCTTACTTGCTCATAATTTCCTGGTTTAATCCAGGCTCACTGGGAATAACTTGTCTACTTTGTATGGTATTAGCTGAGATACTTGACTGAGGCTGGAAGTTTTACCTCCATCTGATTGGCAAGATGGTGAGGGTTACCATAAGGCGGCACAGCACTATAGATTGGGACCCTCAATTCTCTTTTAACTTCTTGGCTTCTTTACAACATAACACCTGGGTTCAAAGTGGAGGAACAGAAGTTTCCAGTTTCCTTAAAGGTTAGGCCCTGAACTGGCACAGTATCATTCACATCATCCTTCTATTTTACAAAGCAGTCACAAACTTAGCCCAATTAGGAGGAATTTGAGAAACAGACCTCGTTTCTTGGTGGGGCATGAAAAANGGCCCTTGGCTACACCATTTTCTATTCCCAGCCAAGAATGTACAGTGGATACAATTTTTCTACATCCTTGCCAACATTTGTTAAACAGTATGATACTGTCATAAAAATAGACATGTAGACCAATAGAAAAGAATAGAAAGCCCACAAGGATGCTAAGATTACACAGTGGGGAAAGGATACTCTTTTCAACAAATGGTGTTGTGAAAACTAGACATCTACATGCAAAAGAATGAAACTGAATTCTTATCTTTCACTATGCTACATTTGGATTCTTGTCTGAGTTGTCTTTAGTCACCATATCACAGTGACTTTACTTTTCTAACTAATGACCACTTTCATGGGCTTATAGTTAGAAAAGTAAAAGTCATTGTGAAATGGAAAATATTATTTTGGAAAACGTTTACACAGGTTTGATTAGAATCTCAAAGTAGTTGAAAAAAAATGTTTTACAGATTCTGTTCTAAATTGCTTAATCTCATAAATTTCTCACCAAGGGGTAAGTTAGAAGAAATAATGGGAATGTCCATATTTTGAGTCTCATATCTGAAGGATAGTCAAGCATTTGCTTAGAAAAATGAATGAGAAGCTTAGTGTTATAAGGGGAAAAAAACAAAACAAACAACAAACAAACAAAAACCCTTAGCCACCTAGTTGGTCAAATATTAAAGTATATTTTATATTTCACATTTTATTAGCATAGTAGAGATTTAATTTTGATTTTTACATGAGAAGACCTCTTTTCAAGCACTATTTCTGCCATTTATTACCAGAAACATGTCACATGCTCTTTCTAAATCTCAATACCTGCATCTCTATATAATGGCCAGATAGACAGTATATGAGATATACAGATATAATGTTTCATATTTGAAATGTAATATGCTTTCTATTAATATTAAGGATATACTAATCTGAGAAAAAATCTGCTGTGTTAGTGTTTGCAGAGAACTCTGCAGAGATGAGATGTTGGGTATTTGTTTAAATTGTGAAATAAACAAACTAATAAGCTCTAGTACATAAAATCAACAGTATCAAATATAAATGAAAAAACTTTAGTCCAGATTAGAGTACAAAAATTATTGTTTGACAGTATACTAAG
>NW_017732049.1:639856-641991 GCF_001890085.2 Hipposideros armiger | reverse complement strand
TTATAACATAACATTAGACATAAAAATAAATTGGCCTAGGCAACGGGGTGTTTTGTCACCCTGCTACTAATGTAAGTTGCCCCTTTGCCTTTCTGATTTCTCAGCCATCATTTTCCTCCTGTGTGTTGATTCTGTTGTCATTACATGAGCCTCCTTTTTCTTCCTCAGACACACCAACAAGCAGGCACCTATCTCCCTCAGGACTTGTGTTCCAACCTTATTCTCTCTGCCTAGAATATTCTTATCTTGAGAATTCACTAGGATTGCTCCATCTTGTTATATTATTTGCCCAGATCTCGCCTCTTCTAAGGTTCCTCCCCTGACCACCCTACTTAATAATAAAATCTATGCTTCATCAACATACCTATAATGCTATGAAACTTAGACAGCATAAACTATACACTTAACAAAGTTCTTAGTATATAGTAACCAATAGATGTTAGCTGTCCTCATCCATAGCATCATTATCACTAGATATTCCTTTAGTAAAAGAATAAACTTTGAAAAAAAAGTATGCTAGATACATTTCTGGATCAACTGATAAATGAACCTACTTTTTAACATGCTATTAATGCTCAAAATACCTAGAGATGAATTTAGTCATGAATACAATCATTTCTTGACTTTGAACAGTAAGATCTAGGAACGCTATGTTAGAATCAGGACAGTCTTAACTCTGACATGTATCTGTATATGTGATTTATAAACTATTTTTTTAAGAAAACAGTAAGATCTAGGAATGCTATGTTAGAATCAGGACAGTCTTAACTCTGACATGTATCTGTATATGTGATTTATAAACTATTTTTTTAAGAAAGTAACACAGAGTTTTACAAAATATTTTCTTGAGCAATGAAACAATTTGCAGTACAGCTTTTAAACATTTACATAGCATTTTCATGTAGTGAAACAAACAGTAGTTCAGGTTAGGTTTTATCAATCAGTATTTTTCAAAATTCACCTAAATATATTCATCAACCTACCAAAGAACACTTACCAGTAAAACACCTTCCTCTATTATTTGTATTTCAAACAAACTCCAGCATACTAAAATAAAAACGATAATAATAATGTACAACTGAAAATACTAAAAAATATAGCATCTTCCTCCATGCAAATATTCTAAAATTGAGAATGAGCATTTTATAAAATCTGTTCTTAGAATAACAAATGAAGTTTATTGTAAAATAGATAAATCAGTGAAGCCAGTGGTGTAGTTCTAGTCCAAACCCGAGGCCTGAGAACCAGGGAAGCCAGTGATATAAGCCCAAANCATCATGAACTGTGCTCCTTTCTACCTGATACATTTTTTTTTCACTTGACTTTCAAGACTGAATACTCTTGCACCATGGTTCTTGATAGGTTACTATTAAGTTGTTTTTTTTTGTTTGTTTGTTTGTTTTTAATTACTCTGCTTTATTTTTCTTGTGATGGCCTTGAGATTTCCAATCTCTCTCCCCACATTCTCCCTTAAGTCTTGATATCTCATCATTCTAATGAACCTGATTTCATCAATGCCACCAAAGAGATACAGTTTTCCAAATTTAATTGTTTGTTTGCATCCTGGTTTTATTTGATTTACCGGAAGCAATTGACACAGCTCTTTTCTACCTGATACATTTTTTTTCACTTGACTTTCTAGACTGAATACTCTTGGATTTTCCCTGACTTCACTGGGAAAGTCTGTTGCCTCACCCTTCTCTTCTCTTTGACTTCTAAAATTGAAGAGGCCCTAAGCACACACAGTTCATGATGATCTTCATGGCTTAAATACCATCTGTGTACTGGCAATTCTCGAATTTGTATCTCTAATCTACATTTCTTTGTAAATTTCCATTCTTAAATTCTCATACTTAAAGCATGTTTCATCATCTGATCATCTTTTAGATATCTTAAATTTAGCATGTCCACGTATACTCAGGATCATCTCACAAAAGTCTTGTCTAACTGCAGCCTTCACTATTTCAGTTTATGGAACACTCTTCCTTTTAGTTTTTCAAGCAAAAAAAAAATCACTCTAGAATCATATATGCATTTAGGAAAACACTATATCCAGACCATCATAATTCAAACATTCTAAAATATATTAAATCCCAAGCACATTTTTCCATCTCTACTTGTACTTCTCTAATCTG
>NW_017732049.1:586908-638448 GCF_001890085.2 Hipposideros armiger | reverse complement strand
ATTCACCCTTGTTACACGCTTTTTCTACTTAGGACCTCAGTGTATTAGATGATGCACACCCATTTTGGTGAGGGTGATCTTCTTTACGCAGCCTCTTCATTCATATGCTAATTTCTTCCAGAAATATTTTAATACATACCCAGAAATAATGTTTTACCAGCTATCTGGGTGTCTCTTAATCCAGTTAAATAGTCACATGAAATTAACCATCTCATCAACCAGCCATCCCTTTCCAAATTAGTGATTAGTTTATTCAGTTAATATTTGCATAAAACCTATATCATAGCAATGTACTTCACATACACACACACACACACACATACACACACACACACATTCCAAATTAAAAAAAAATCATTTATTCCCTTGTTTTACTACATTTACAGCATAGTTTAACCAACTAGTTATATTTTCTGTTCATCAAAATCTAATAAAACCATGTAATATTTTTTCCTACATAATGGGAAGTTCATATTTAGATGTTCACTGCATGATGTTTAATTTACTTTAACCTCTTTGTTGCCTAACATTCTATATTGTTTAATTTGGACTATTCTTGGGAATTGCCATATACACTTTATTAATTGTTCCAAGAAATTAAGCCATAGTTTCCTAACTAGGAAGAATTTTTTGAGGACAAATATAACATGGGCTTCTTTCTTTGCTTGTCTGAATGCTACACATTTTCACAAATGCATGCAGTGTTCAGTAAGTAAAATTAAAAATATAACAGTAATAACAAAATGAAGATTTCAATATTATTATAATTATTCCACTGAATATTTAAAATCTTCTCTGCCCCATTTTTTAGTAAAAGGTCCTGAGAATTGTCAGAGGACTTAGGTAATTTTTTTTTCTCCTTTGAAGTAAGGTTACATTGTATTAAAGAAAAAATGCATAAATTAGAATTAACAAATATGGGTTTGAATTTTGCCTTTAATATTCTCCTATTCTGTACAACAAACAATTAACTGAGCTTTAAAATGGAAATGCAAGGATGATGATGCCTCACAGGATTTTTGTGAAAAATTAAGGAGATGAGATATTAAACCCTTGGATTACAGAAAAAAAATAAAATAAAAGTCATCACTGTTCACTGTCTTGATTCCATGAATTCTTTTAAGTTTATTTAATTTTATTAAAAGTTCATATTTTAAGTCATTTTACAAGTAGTTTACAGGCATATGAATGAAAAATACTGAAAACAACTTTATTAAATAATACATTTTAAACATATTAAAACTCATTGAATCAATACACTTTTTGTGCACAAACATCATTGGAGATGAAGGAATCCGATCTCAAATCCTTTAAAGAACATGGGATCCTTTGGACTCTCATTCCAAACTGTTGTGTAAAGGTCTTTCTTTTAAATGACTAACTGGAGGAAGATACTATATTTCCATTTTGTTCTTAGAAATATATTGTTAAGTAATTAGTTCTTACATATGGGAAATTTATTTAAGATATCATCACCTAAAAACACAGAGTCTGAGATTTCATTAATATGAAAAATTTCACCATGCCATTAAAGTTCAATTCTTTTAGATCCATCTTCTGATTGGATTCATCTGCTGTTGTCAGATACACTTACTGAATCTCTATGGGCAGAAAATACAAATCAATACCATAAGTTTATATTCCTGTGAGAATGAACTATTGGCTCTAAAAGACTAGAATAATCCCAATGTAGTAAATTTGCCATCGAATGGAGAGTTTATACCCTTGAGAAATGGTTCCATGTTGTGGAGCTAAGATTGGTCTTTGTTGTTGGCAGGTTGGATATTCAGCGGTGGCAGAAGCTAGATAACTTTGATAAATGGAAGCCGTGCTTGGGTCCACTATCTCTGACCCCATCACTGTTTTTCTAACATGAATACCCAGTATGATAATTGTGACCCCTAACTTCTGGGCTAAATCTCACTACCTGGTTCCAACTTGCAGGGTCCTCAATGAGCCAAGATTTATGTTAACTTCTCCAAATGTCAGTCCTGGTCTAGAAAGAAAAAAACACTAATACTCCAATAATATTGGTCTCTCTTAGCAAAATTTTCCTTAAACCTTTGGTAAATGATGGTTCTTTCAGTTTTCCCATAGAACATAATAAGCTGATGATATTCTGGTTTTTGAAAGCACATCCATTTCAGTATGAGTATGCCTGCTTTTCTAAGACTTTTTTCTTTTCTTTTTCCTGTCACCATCTACCACAGTAATTTTAATAATTCAATGCAGGAACTTTTTGGAAATAATTATTTATGAGTTAGGTTGTCAGTAGGTAGGGTTATTTAAGTTTCTTTACATTTTAAAATAAATTTCTAGGGCAGAATCTGGGAAAGGAGAAAATCCTTGAGAAATAAAATCAAGTTAACAGCATTTGTTTTCTCTTGTGGCATTTTTTCAGTCCAAATACTGAGTAACCATTATAATACATTCATTCACTGGGCTGGTGAAATAAAAATCATAGTTTAGATCACTACAAGATGGAGGTGACCTTGTAAATGTCCAAGGTTTTGGGTAGGAATCTCAGATCCTAAAGCCCTATAGTAAGGATGAAATGCAAAGAAATAAAACCTCTCAACAATGAAAAAGGGAAAAAATAGAGCCCAGGAGGTATATTAGTAAATATTGCAAAATAAATACAGTGCACACACACACGCACACACACACGGATCAAAGGAACATTGCTCGGTAGTGGAGAAAGACAAAGACAAATATTAAAGAAGTGAAGACAAGACACATAACCTTTAAAGGAACAATAACAAGAATTCTCAAGTGCAATAATGGAAACCAAAAAGCAATGAAATGATGTCTTCATACATGTCAAAGGAAAATACTGTCAAACTAGAATTAAATACTAAATAAAACCAGTCCTATAAAAATAAAGGTGAAACAAAATTCATTAACAAAAACAAAAATGAAGAGAATTCATCTCTAAGAGAGCTATATTAGAGAAAACAAACACACAAATAAAACAGGTTTTTTTTATGCTGAGGGAAATATGCCCATAAGTTGGAAAACTCTGTGAAATACACTTTTCTAGAAAATTATAAATTCCCAATATTAAATACAGAAGACCTAAAAACCCTGCACAAAGCAATGATGATTAAATAAATTCATAAAAAGTAAAATAACACCAAGGAACATATATCAAAGGATACATTGAATATGCAAAATAACTTTCAAATATGAAAATGACAAATAAAAAACAGTGTCAGGAAAAAAGTAAGCTTCATTGCTGAGCAGAAATTTTGCAGACTTACTGAATGACAGGCCAAAAGGTTTGTGTGTATGTGTGTGTGTGTGTGTGTGTGTGTGTACACACACACACACACACACAAGCCCCAAATAAACAATAACTCAAAATGCATGTAAGAGAATACTATTTTAATGGAAGGTGGCTATTAATGGGTACTGCAAACACAAATTCAGTTGTACTAATAAGTAGATGGGGATTCAGATAAGTTTTTTGTTTGTTCTTTTCAGAGTGAAAAATAGTATAAAGAACTCTGATGGTATAGATTATGAGTTCTACAGATATATAAAATTAAATTTAGTTTTTGAATTTGAAATTAAAATGCACATTAAATAACAAAATAAGTTAAACATTATCTAATTTTACGTGAATTACCTTGAATACAGAGCCAAGTAATTCTTCCGGATATAATTGCAGAAAAATTAAAAATTGATATAAAAAATTAGGGGAAATTTTTGGACAACAGAAAATTTAAGAGAAAATTTTGGGCTATATTTGGTAACTATGCATCCAATGGGAATTTCAAAATAAATTTGGAGAAAAATATATTAAAGAAATAATGAGAGAAATATTCTTCCAGATGAAATAAACAGAGTGATCTTCAGATTAAAAGGGTCTTCCAAAGAAGGCATAGCATTTAGAATGAAAAATACCATTACCAATGCAGACACAACATATTGGAAATTAAGGCCACCAAGTGCAGTGATAAATCCAAATAGGTGCCCGATAAAGTAAAGTAAATGAAATGAGACATGCTCTTAGACAATATGCACAGAGATGCACACACACATATTCTTTCTGTAGGAGAATATAAGTGTGCTGGTAGATGAGTTTTTATCTTCAACCCTAAATGCTATATAGCCTTCTAGTTCTGAGGGAATAGGAATTGCATCCTTAAATTCTAAAACCACTAAAAGGGCACTCAAGTGGAATTGGTAATAAATATGTTAATATGCAAAGTAGTTAAAAATTATGACAGATGCATTTATTTTATTGAGAAGTCATTTGATATACTATAGTAAAATGAAAATTACATTACATAAGAGGAATATTGGGGTGGGGAGAAGAAAGGAAAGACAATAAACTGGTTAAGATTATAGTTAACATCAATGACTAGCACTTCTGTGAATAACAGAATAACCAAAATTGGACATGCCCACCTGCCAAAAACAACCATAAAACTTGAATGAAATAAAAGAGTCAATGTTTATGGCATTGAAAGTATCTACCCTTAGGACAACCCCAATCTTTCTGAATGCTCCCAGTTCTTGCTTCAGCTACTCACTCTACCAGCCCCAGCTTCTGTTTTTGAAGGGGTGGAGTGGGATATGAGACTCTTGCAAAATATTGTTAATACATTAATTTAGGAAGCTTTGAGTTTATGATACATGATGGTCATGAAAATATTTGCTGACTTATAGATGTATTACCTAAAATGTTGTTGTAAATAATGTTAATCCATTGAGCCATGAGACTATCTTCCAATGGATGTTAATGTGTCAATCTCTACTTGCTAGTGCATTGTTATTGTTGGTGACATTTGTGTTTGATTTTAGGTTTTTCTGAAAATAGCTGAAATTATAGTTTTAATGTGTAGAGGTTCTAGGCTTTTTTCAGCATTTGGCCAAGTTTTGTCAAACAAGTTAACAAGAGACTGAACGTGATGATAATAATTGAGCTTTTTAGTTTATGAAAAGACTGTTTTACAGATTGAAAGATGGGATGGGTTACAGCTTTATATAACTATATAATTTATCATTCATAGAGCATACTTTAAGAAACAACAACAAAAATGATAAGATCTGGCAATATTAGTATGGTATTGTGTGTATTGTACGAATTCAATTTCTGTCAGGTGAAATTGAATTTGAGATATAAACACAACTACCCAAATAACATAAGACCAGAAGTTTCCACTATGAATGTATATGAGGGTAAAATGGGTCAAATAAATGGTGACGGAACTGACTCTGGGTAGTGAACACACAATGCCTCTCATATGTAGATGATGTGTTATAGAACTGTACACTTGGAACCTATGTAATTTTACTAACTAATGTCACCCCAATAAATTTAATAAAAAATAATTAAAATAATATGTTTAGAAGTATTTGAAGTGGAAAATCACTATGTCACTTGCTTTGAGAAAAATAGGTATTTATATTTGTTAAAATTCCAAAGCAGTGAGTAGTAGGAGTCAATTCAGAATTTTGCATTTATGCATAAGAAATTAAGTGATCAGGCACTGTCTTAACCCTTGGGGGTTCACTTCTATCAAATTTACCTTTTAAGTGTCAACCTATAAAGAGGGCAAACCTGTAGAGAATTTTTATGAGTTTAGTTGAACCAAGCTGACTGCAATTGCTGGGAAGCAAGATCTCCAGGGATTAAGAAAATACTCTGGAGAATGGCAGTTTTGAGCTTATTTTATACATTACAATCAAAGAAGAAGACTTGAGGGGGATTACATGAAATCCATCTGTAATAGAATAAGTGGGTGGGAGAAAGCAAAGCAGGGAAATTATTAGAATTGGATAAAGTAAAACAGAGACACACATACTTTTTTTATGTTGATGGATACAGGATAGTTAACAATTAACATTTACAGCACATACAGCTGGTATTCAGGGAATGGATAACAATGAAGGGCTCAGTGGGTGTGCCCTTAGGGGTCCACAAAAGATTACTTTGACATTCCAAGAGTATGTTATCTTAGATGCAGAAAGACAACAGACAGGCTGAATTAAGGTAATGATTGACATTTGTCAAGGAAGCTACAGGCCTAAAATGTGACTACCGGCCACGACATGCTTTTAGGAATTTTTATGTTCGGGCAATCCTATGTGGATACTTTCAGTCTCTGAGTTTGTAAGGCCCATTATCCAGACCTCCCCTGAGCTTGTCAGGTTTATCAAGCAGCCCCTTTTTCGCCAACATAAGATAGAAATAATACAGAAGAGCAAGGAATAAAGGCCACTGAGGTTTACCTCCTTACCCATTTTAAGAAATAAGCAAATCTAATAACACTTGGAAGCTGACTAAAAGAATCTATTTTCCTGGTAAACCTATTTTTTGTGATTGTTTTGTTTTGTCTTATGGAAAGTTTTAACAAAGCCCACACTTACCTGGAGGAATTGCCAGACTCCATAGCCTTAGTTAAAATACTAAGTTTCCTTTTTGAATAAAAGATAAAAACACATTTTTCTTTCATCTACTTCCACAAAAGAATCCATTCAGTTTATCACCTTGATACAGGAGATGTGACTATTGTAAAAAACAGTTTGCATTATGCAGGTTCCACTACGGACAACAACCCTATCACGGTCGAAGCGATGTCTCACAATAGTATTACTGTTAACTTTTCAAGAGAGATTAAAGAGCATTGATAAATAATAACTGATCTTTTGAATACATCAGCTACATTTCATCTGAGATTTATAAACCAGGAAACAGTAATCCTCCCACAAAATGTGCTACATAGTAAAGATTAAGTATTATATTCTCTGGGCTCATTGACATGCATATCTCAGTATGACAGAAAACCTCAAAAGAGTTTTTTTGTTGTTCAAAATGAACAGCAGAAGGTTTTTGCTCAGAAGCCATAGACTGCATGAAAACACATCAAACACAGTGGGGCTGACAGCAGGACTCACCAAAATGATAGTTCCTGCTCCAGTTTGGGCAGAGACAGATGATCTTCAACTATAAGAGTACATACGCATCATTATTCTCACAGATGTCATGGATGTACTTATAATAAAAATAATGAGAATACTAAGGCATTGAGATTAAAAATAAAAAATAGCTATGGCTTAAAAATGTGTTAGCACTAACTTTACTTAAGGATTAGCAAGTACTAAGTACAGTCTAAGCTTTATGTGTGTTTATATTTCTCTTAAATGTCCCAATGGTATCAACTGACAATTCTATATACTTTGAAAAATTCATTTTTAAAAATAAACTAATTTATCAAGATACTATTGTTTGATCACAGAAAGTTAAAAAGAAATACGTTGTGTTCTTTAACAGTATTGATGTAAAATTAGACATCTTATTTAGTTTGAAATAGTCATTGTTTAGTGAATCCCACCATTCTCATATCTTCTCATACTGGGCTAAATGCACTATTTTAAGATATCTACTTAGAATGAGAAGAAACAATATGTGAGGTATTTCAAATGTAACAAAATTTTATTTTTTATTTATTTTTTTTTATTTATTTTTTTTTTTAGCTGAGCCATCCCGCCACCTGTTGGCAGCTCACGGCTGCTCAGCTCGGGCTGACTCGAACCACTGTTGCTCAGAGCTCAAACTCTTGAGCGAGCTCTTAACCAACTGAGCCACTCAGCCGGCCCTTCAAATGTAACAAAATTTTAGATGTATTTCATATAGCTTATTCTTATTACACTAATGCTAACATTTTATATTACTTTTCCCCCTCTGCCAAATAACCAATAAAGCATTTTACTGAGTGATGTTTTGTTACCTGTAAATTATTCTGCAGTGATATGGTCAATAAGAAAACTGTTAGAAAAGCTTTAATATATTAAGTTGCCTCATTAAAAAAAAAAACAGTATTATTTGTCAATAACAAATGTAAGAGAATGTATAAATTTTGAAAGTCAAGTGTAGATAAAAAGAGTTACAGTGATAACTAATAAGTCCCAGTGTTACTTTTCTAATTTTTTTTTAATGTATTCAGTTACTGAATGTATCTCCTTGAATAGTTATTTGTAAGACATTCTGCTGAGGACTGAGTGTATCCTTCTATCTTAACATTTTGGGATTTACCATTTTAGGATTTGTAAAAGTCAATTTTGAATTAAACGCAGTTTGTACATTCATAGATTTTAATCTCTGATGTAAAATTTAAACCTTATATATTTTCATACAATTTTGCATATATGCTTTTGGAACAATAAATAAGGTAGAGACACAATCATATGGATCTATGAATTAATACAATACCTTGATCTAGATTAATGCAAAAATTTATGTATTTCATTCATAGAACTCCTCAATGCATTTATTCAAATAGGACATTACAGTTATGTTAATGGAGTTATTAGAAATTTAGTGCTAAAATACAATGAACAGTAGAGGATCAATGAAAGAAAAATAGATCTTAAGTAGGACTGTACTAATTTTATAATGCTTACAAGCAACAATCACTGAACTCGACTGGATTGTGTGACTTTATATAAGGCTCATATATGTTGAGAAGTTTGATTTATTTATTTGAAAAGTGTGCAGACCTGTGTCGTAACTGTTCTGCTTCAAGAAACAATCAATGATGCTACATATGACAGAAGTAAATGATAAATGACTCTCTAACTGCCTGTGATCGCAGAGCACAAACATATACACTTTTGTGAATTCACTTGAAGAATGATAGCTAAATTACAAAGGAATGGCAACACATGGAATCTTTGGAGAAAAAAAAAACAAACTCATGTACTGGTAAAAATTTATAATTAGAGCTATGCTTAATTTGAAATTATAGAGTGATTGAGCAGTTATGTTGGGTATGGTAGATAAAATCTTATGAAAGTGGTGAAATTCATGTTCTAGGACAAACATTCTCAATAGTTAGATACGAACCTTTTGTATAAATGTTTTTTCTGAGTCTTAGTTAACATATCTTTAAATGAGAAGCATGGTTTTATATGATAAAAAGTTAAATTGCATTATTTTGTCCTGAATAAAATATCAACAACATTTAATATTTGAATAGGACATCGATGTGCACTAGTTACATAGTACCTGGTTTAAATACTAAGCTTATGTAAGGAAAGCCAAAGGGAATTTCTTTTTTTAATAAATGCTTAAGAATGGTTTCTGAACTCCTGCCTCACATATCCAAATAAATACTCAACCCCTCCACTTGAATATCAAATTTAACAGGTTCAAATCTGCACCCCAGATTTTCCCTAACATATTTAATAGTATCTTTATTCGTCTAGTTGCTTAAGCAAAGAAATTCCAAGTCAATCTTGACTTTTCTCTTTCATACCCCACATCTATTCCAAAACAAATTCTATTATTTCTGACTTAAAATATGCACATAATATGACATCATCTCACTATCTCCACTACCGCAAACCTGATGCAAGCCACCATCACTGACATACCTGAAATAGCCTCTTTATAGTTCTGTCTCTACTTCTAACCATATCCCTACAAAATCTATTTTCCACAGAGCAGCCAGGGTTATTTTTTTAAAAACAATAAGTAAAATCATGGCACTCCTCTTCTCAAAACCCTTCAACAATTTCATATTTCATTCAGAATCAAAACCAAAGTCATTAAAATAGACTGTGATATCCTACATGATCTCATTCTGTTTATCTCAAAAACACTATTTCCTATACTTTGATCCATACATTCTCTATTTCAGTCTTAGGAGCCCCAAGCTGTTCCTGTAACACACTTAAGGCTGTTCTCAGGCTATTACTTTATGTGGGATCTTCTTCACCTGTAATGACTATCTCAATCATCTTCAAATTCCGTCAATGAAATTATCCATACTACCTTATGAAACTGCAGCAAATTGTCCACTGCCATACAACAGACAGTCCTATAATTTTCCATAGCAATTATAACTTCTAACATAATAGAAAGTTTTCTTTTTTACTATATGTATTTATTCTTGCTATTCCCACATTATATCATTAGCCTCACAGTGGCGAGTGGGATTTGCTCATTGTGATCACTGATATACCCCAATAGTCTTGAATACTGCCTGGCACCTAATGTATTCTTAATTAATATTTATGGAATAAATCTACCCATTCAGGGATACTGGGACCCATAAAGAGGTCGAAACCTTACAGGCAGCTTGCATTTCTGTTTTGCTTTGCTTTTTCTTAATATGAAAGTTTTACAGTTAGCTAATTTTTCCATGCAAAGATTGCAAAAACCTGAGCAGCAACTTCTGTCTTGTTATTGCTATCTGTGGTTTACCTAGACTGTAGCTTCTCTTGGCCAGGGAACTCATTGCCCCATGCTCTCATTCCTTGGATTTTTGGTACTTTGGTTTGGTTTCTGTTCACCGTCTTACATGGACATTTGATTTTGACTCTTCATTCCTTACTCATCAACTTCAGTTCACCCCACAGTCAGATCCACTGTATTTTGGGCTTTGATAGGTTCTTTTGGTTCTAGAATAATGTGAGCCCTAGCATATTGGTACTCACTCCATCCTTTAGACCTGTGTTTCACTCACCCGGCAGATTATCATCATCGCTCCAAACTTTATTAGTAGTTTAACAAAATTAACGCCTTTTCTCCATAATAAGTAGTCTTCATGATGCTGCTGTCAGTGTGGAAGGTTAATATTCCAGAATGATTTATCCCAAAATTAGTATCAATGTTTGTCATGATAAATGAATAGTCCATGGAGAATTACACAAGAAAATAAAATGTTCAGCCTTGAGGTTATACTTAATATTTCCTTGAAAATATTGGTCAAGGAAAGTAATGGTTGCACTTAATTTCACCCTTAATTACCTGAAATGAAACAAAACAATCTAAATTGTGAGTACTAGCAATGCCATTCATTGGCTCTAGGCTAGGGACCAGAATACAAAGTTAAGACACTTTAAATAGATTTATATATTATGAATATAAGAGGGGACAAAGCAGCCATACACATCCAGATGCCCTTAAATAGTTTCCTCTCTTTGGTTTTTAAAAATAGAGCTTAGGTCACAAACACAGCACTGATGTCACTTCATCTTTAATGCCATATCTTCAAGATAAATTCCTAGAAAGAAAGTTTACTGTTTATGTAATTTAGTAGATTTGAGGAAATAGGTGTCCTTCCATTTTTTTTTTCAGTCCTGCCAGCCATATATGAGATGAATGACCATTTCCCACATTCTTCCTAGTAATATTTGTGGTCACATTTTGGAAATGCTCCAATGTGATAGATATTAAACAAGCTATGTTGAGATGGACAAATCTATGTGATATGAAGACAGAATTACCCCCAATAAGTAACTGAAAGTAACTTGAGCTCTAATATAAATTCAAGGCTATGGTCTTGCATTTTAATTCACTATTGTATTAGAAGAAGTTATGATTTTGAATCATTTTATCCAATAATGGGGTATAAATTGAGAATAATAAGGGAAGGAAACAATGGGGACTATATCATCCATCGTTATCAATGGCTTAGGTTAATAGCCTTATTTCTGGAAAGACAGAATTTAAGATAAAATATTCAGTTAATCCTTTCAGTCATTTGATTTTACCTATTCATCACCACGTGAAGTTTACAAGATACATAGTTTACCCACACAGTGTTTCAAATTAGAAGTGATATTTAAGTTTTCTCTTAGTGAAACTATCTTCCACAGATATGTTGTAGAATTTTTCTATAATCCAGTTATGAAATATAATAAAACTTGCTATTTCATACATATTATTTACCATTGCTCCCTTATCATTTAATTTTAAATATTGAATTATCAATCAGTGTCTGCTCCTTAGAACTAGACTGTATCTTTAGGGAGGTTTCTGTTTCTTATGTTGTTTTCTCTGTAAGAAATAAATGATTTCTCTGTCGAAGTGTTAGATGTTTGCTAATAAGTTGTTTTCTCAGTAGGCTTGAGATTTTGAATGTTAACATTTATTTTATTTCTGTTAATACATTAAGCTCATTTAAATATTGTACAGTTACTTGGATGTCAGAGATTTTTTAGCACAAAATTTATATGTATAATGTCAAGCAATGCTTAAGGATCTTTTCAATTCATTTTTGCAGAAACTACCAAAAACATGTTTTATTGAGACAGCAGTATTTTTGCCTATCTGCTTGTTTCTCATAGTTGCCTAATTACATGATAAATATATTTCAACTACTTTTTTGCTTAACTCTGGGTAACTAGTAATCTTTCTTTCTAATGATTTTTAGATTGTTTCTAATCTTTTAAATGAATGTTACACAATTAAGTTAGTAGGGTTATTAGATATAAACCATTAAGTTTAAAATTTATAATTTGTTTTGGAATTTAGATAAGTGTTATTTTTATACTAAGTTATTATTAGAACACACACTGATACCAAGAAAAGACTGATATGAAATATATGTAAAAGAGTTACATATTTTTTTTCCTAGATCTTTAAAGTTGAAAACAGGTCATAAATTCTAATGAAAATAATGCTAAGTTCCTGATAGCTCTTTATAAAAATGTAGTTCTTTATAAAAATGAACTTATTCTTTAAAGCTTAACACAAAACAGTTACACCAACTGCCCCATACAGGATGTAAAGTACAGCATAGGTAATAGAGTCAATGGTATTGTAACAGCTTTATATGATGTCAGAGGGGTAGTAGATTGGGGGAGTTGTTATTTTGTGAGGGGTGTAAATGTCTAATTATAACATTGTTTTGTACACCTGAATCTAATAAAAAAATAAAATAGGTGTGTTTTGTCTAAAAAAAAAAGGAGACTGGCTATTTTTAGAAAGCATGTTGATGTAAGAGCATTTTGTGAACTCAGAATATATAGTAAATGTAGATAAATAATTTCAAGATGAGGTCACTTTCCATCAGAACTACTCAGCTACTGAACATGAAATAAGGCTGTTATTTTATTCCATGAATGAATGTTTGTTTAGTACAAAAAATAAAAAGTAATACATGATAAACGAATCTCAGAGGAGCTTAGCAAATTTCCGCGGGAGTTAGGGAATGAGTGAGTCTTTCTTTTCCTTAGAAATTTCAGAGGGCAGGATATTGGCTTGAATAGCTTTTAATGCAGCGGTTCTCAACCTGTGGGTCGTGACACCTTTGGGGGTCGAATGATCCTTTCACAGGGGTCACCTAAGACCATGGGTAAACAAAAGGATGTTTACATTATGATTCATAACAGTAGCAAAATTACAGTTATAGAGTAGCAACGAAAATAATTTTATGGTTGGGGGTTACCACAACGTGAGGAACTGTATTAAGGGGTCACGGCATTAGGAAGGTTGAGAACCACTGTTAATGTCACAAAAAAAATTGAGAGTGTTGAAGCAGAGACAGGGTGAACTCCTGTCATTGGAATATCAAAGGATGTGTGCATCATCTCTGAGCCAAGTGGAGACTGGTATGCGTCAGACATGAAGTTTCCTAAAGCCATCTCATTTAAGAGGATTTGCAGTCATCACACATAAGAGGGCAAGAGTGTACCAACAGGACTGAAGGTATACGCTGAGAGAACAAGGATACAATCCATGGAAATGTGAAATGCATCATTTTCCATTGGGCCTCCCAAAAAATCTAGGCCTACAGTTATATTTGGACAGCTACCATAAAGAGGACTTTAGGAGATGACTTCAAATATGACTTGCTACATAAAACTTCTCTTTAAATCACTCACTCCAAGAGTGTCTCAACCTCAAGGGAACCAGAAAAGAGGAAAACATGAAAATTGATTTAAAGAGTAGACCGTTCCTTATTATTTTAGTGCAGGTGCCTGCAACCAAATTAAGGTTTAATTTGGGATAGGAGAAACTGAAAAACATCCAAAGTCAAAGTTTCACATTAGACCAGAACTTGCCAGAAATTGTTCTGTCAATACCCTAAACTAAGCATGCATTAAAAATGTAAAAATGATTCTTATACTGGAACCCCAAAACTATGAAATCTGATGAAAGTTTTTCAAGGGTAAGCCTAGAAAGAGTCAATAAACATCCAGGAAGGCAAAAAAAAAAATGGGGAGGAAATAAACCATAGCCTACATGTACCCCAAAGATATGAAACTCTAAATTCAACTGTTCACTCCTGGAAAGACCTTTTGTGTGAGACCTATGGATGGTTGTTAGCTTATCTCTGGCCACGGCTCTCAGTTAAAACTGCTAATGCTTCAAATACATGGTGGTGGAAGAAAAACTGACTCTCGGTGATGCACACATAATGCAATACATAGAAGATGTGTTACAGAATTGCACATTTGAAACCTATGTAACCTAGTTTTGTTGACCATTGTCACCGCGATACACTTGCATTATAAACTGCCAACGCTCAGCGCAGAGGAGGCATCCATGTAGCCAGCACAAGTAGGCGGGGAAAACAGCAAGGAAGAGTGATAATATTTATTGAATATTCATCCAGTATTAGCTGCTTTGTATCTGCTTTTTGTTTTATAATATTTGAACGATGCCACGTATGGAAGTTGTCTTTGAAAAGTAATCAAGTAACAACTACCTTTCTAAAGTAATGACTAATGTATGACAAAGTGACCGACACAAAATTCCTATTGCGGTCACGTAGTTTTCAGGATGAAATACTGATTGACCTATATGAATGTATGCTTTCATAAAATATATACCTTTAAATATTTGTAGCAAAAATTAACTTGAATCTGGCATATGCATTGAGTGAGAAAAGTGAAACAAATACAATTAATGCAAAATGGGAAAATGCCCCCTTTATAAATTCGAACACATAGCTTATGAGTGAATAAGTAGGTAATATAAAAAAAACAGAATGTAAATTACATCACAGAGGTTAAGCTTAGGTGAATACATTAAGCTCAGTCAATAAGTAGAACATAACTACAATGTCCGCAAATGGGATAGTGAAGGTCATATACACACCCTATTTAGTGGGAGGTAGGGAAAAGTAATATTAACAAAAAGGAAAAAAATAAATGGAGGGGGTATATAATTAAGATAAAAATAATTAGAAAGAAGGCATGGTTTAACTATTAGTCCAGGATACAGGATGAGAGATTCAAACTGAGATACATAAAGATTAAGAGCAGATCAGTCAACAAAGTGGCACAGCATTACCAGTGTCCCTGACAGCAGCAGTGTGAAATACTTACAGGCTGTGTGAATACTGACTGCTTCAGAAACTCGGTCAAAGTGAGCATAAGAACCCAGGGCAAAATAGTAATGTATGTGGCATCCAAGTAGCTCAGATACTCACAGATTTGACAGGAGCTGTGAATCATAGTCAATATAACAGGGTGGAGGGGAGAAAGCACACAAGATTGAAGTGAAGATGGACTGTGCTAGGCATGGAAATAAACAATGCTACTAAGATAATGCTGAAAGTAGTGCCTCTTGTTTTCAGAAAAATAAAGATACAGTACTTGAAATAGAAGATAACCCTTGAAATGAAAATAGACCATCTGTTATAAAATTATAAATTTTGTTAGTAAATATCTAATTTTTCTGAAATATTAGCACCATACAAGGATATTTAGTATACTTATAAAGATATTCACAGACATTAATAACTTGGAGTCAATTAAAGAATCAGTCAATTGATTTAAGACCAATGACTAAGAATATTTTTATATTGGAAAAATAAGATGAGTTCAAACATTAACACTCCTGTTTTCAATACATAATGGAGTGGAAAAACATGGTAATGAGTTGACTTTTGGAAGGAAGTACACTAAAGAAACATTGAGTCCAAAACAGTATACAGTACATAAAATATGATTCTTGAAAAATCAATATGTGTGTGTGTGTGTGTGTGTGTGTGTGTGTGTGTGTGTGTGTGTGTGTGAAATGCATTTTTCCCTCCCTCGAGAATTTGGCCTGAGCAAAATTTTGGTTAACAATATGTAGAAATATGCAATTGAAAGTATGTTGGCAGCTCTGTTTAAACATTACAATAAACTTCCCCATTTGAAGGAGATTCACTGTCACAGGCCTGACTGGAGTTATTATGCCCAAAGAATGCAGAATCGCTATGGGCATAGTCACTCTGTATACTCAGTCTAGCATAGACACCAGTTCACACTGACCTTGTACAAGTTACTTAGCTCTTAAGCTTTCTCACCTGGAGCGATAAAGACCTTATCTAGAGGTGAGATATGGGTATTGATTAGCTACTATTTGAAAGTTCTGTGCAGATGGAAAGAACAGGACATAAAGGATAAATGTATTTTACAATTTTACAAAAAATTCTTCTTTTCTGTAAAAAGGAGACCAGTTAAAGCCTCTAATAATCATATACACATTTTCTTTGGTATTGAAATCAATCAATTGAAAAAAGGTGACATTTCAAGAATGCATGGATATGTAAATTTAAAAATTATAGTTATTAAATGATAGTACACCAGGTGTGCCAAAAATGTATACATATGACTTGTATTCATCTTTTATTATCTGTATAGATTATTACAATTTTAATAATGTTTTTCTTTCTTAAAATGTGTTTACATTTTTTGGCACCCTCTGTATGTATCTACTGGTTGCCTATATTAGTTTTCATTAAAATTAATCAAAATAAATAACTGGCACTTACATACCAAAACTCTCATGAGGGTGGGATTAAATATATAATTTTGACATCAGTATATATTTGAAAATTGGAAATTTTTCAAAATGTGTTTAAAAATCATAAATTGGTAATGTTTAGGATAGATTTCCAGGGATAACAAATTTAATATTAGCTATATGATGATAACCTAACAAGGCAAATGTTAGGACAATTCTGATATATTCTAATTATTCAATATCTAATTTGAAATATGTAAAAATTAAAACTAACTGTTTAGATCTACAAAATAAGTTATGTTATAAAGTCACATAGAATATTTACGGACATATTATTTCAGCTGTCTAGTCAGCTTATGTGCAACAAACATTATCATCAGCTTTATAAAGTTCAAGTTAAAAATGTATAAATCAAAACATAAATGTGTAAATTATTTTAGAATTCTTTGTATAGCAGGTTAAAAATCAAGAGATACATATCATATGAATGGGAGACGGAATAAAATGATTTTCTTAGAATTAAAAAAAATATCTCTGATTTATTCATTAGTTATTCTTACCTTTTTCCAGCTTTTCTGGATATCAATTTGAATCTGAGGAGCCTAAAGAAAAAATGCCTTTGAGATTTTCCAAAATATATTTTATTTCCACTTTGGATTCATTTTTTTTCTGAGTTTCAAGTAAATGTGAAACTATGATAATATTTCTCACCTTCTTATTAGTTTTCACAATGGACAAAACCAATGACAGAAAAGCACAGGCTCCTAAACATCTAAGGAATTAAGCTGTCACGTTAAAATACACCTTTATCACATTCTTATAAAATATATTGTAATTATCTAAAATAATTAGTAAATATGCATCCAGATATATTAAAATATCACCTCAATTTTTCTATTAATATATTTAGAGGACTGAATCTCTTTGCAAGGTCATGTAGAAACAAAATTAATATTGAAAATATTCTGTTGGATATGTTTAAACTTGGTGTCAAATAATTAGAAATCAGCATTCAGTTTTCAATGGATGTTGGTATCATTATTATAGCTTAATTAGTTTAATAACTTTACCATTAAAACAGATCAGCGATGGCCAAACTAGAATGCTTTTCATCTCGAGTTTATTTGTTCTCCCATCTGAAGCTGGTGTAACCTAGTGACGAAGATGCCTGGCTTTGGATCAGTCCTGAATGTCTCAGCTTATTTGACCTTAAGCAAATAATTTAACCTGTTAGCCTTTCTGTTTATGTGAGGGAAAAATCCAACCAGCAAACAAAAAACCCCAGAAATTATAAAAATAGGGATGCCATATGAAGGCTGAGAGAATAATAAAGAAAAAACAAGCATGAAAGTAAGTCACCGTGTTCAAAATACCCTAAGTGCCTTTAAGTGGTATCTATGGTTATAGCTATTATTATTTCTGCATTATTATTGATTTATAAATATGAATTTTCAGTTTTCTTTCCATTTAGTTATGTGATTTTAAAAACTTTGCTGAATTCTTACATAGCAAAAAAAAAAAAGTCCTAGTTGTTTGCCAATAGAATTTATCTCAAATTTTATGAGATAATTAATGGAAAAAATTGCATTCACTCAACAGACATTTATCTCACTTACAAACTTTGCTATATATTTATCAGTCCATGGTAGATGTAACATGTTTTTTCTTCCCAAGATAAACTGAAAGCTCTTCTGGATAATTATATTGGTGACATCACTGTTTGTGATTTTATAAACATTCTTCATGTATAGCACTATCTAAACCTGCTTATTGGTGCTAAATGTTACATTTAATTTAATTTAATTTTGAAGCGGTAGCAAAGAACTTAAAGAGTTGTTACAGAACGCCCACTCAATTTTCATTTGTAATAAAGCCTGCCGAAACTATTGGGTTTCCATATTTCTATAAATATAAAAATGTAATTCTTATTGGAAATGCATTTGAATATTCATTATTCATCATTAAACCTCTTGTTTCTGAATGAGCCAATCATATCTCCAACTGCATATTAGCTTTTTCTACATAGAATTATGATAAAGCATCATTCTTAGGATACTATTTTAAAAAATAATGGAGTTTCTTTTTCTTTTTTTTTTTTTTTGGACTTTAAAATGTTAGACATTAAAATGCCTCTTTATAGAACAAACTTGTAAAACCAAACAGTCTTACCATATGATCCAGCTATCATAACCTTAGGTATTTACTCAATTGAGTTGAAAATTTGTATTCCTGTAAAAACCAGAATATAAATGTTTAGAAGCTGTGTCCATAAATGTCAAATCCTGGAAGAAGCTAAGATATTCATCAATAGTTGAGTGGAAAAATATACTGTGATACATCTATACAATAGTATACTATTTGGCAACAAAAATAAATGAGCTATCAAGCTCTGCAGAGACATGGATTAAATTTAATTGCATGTTGCTAAGTGAAAGAAAGCAGTTTGAAAATGCTACATACTGTAGAACTCCACTTATATGGCATTCCTGGAAAAGCAAACAGTTAAAAGGATTAACAGATAAATAAATGATTGCCAGTGGTGAAGGGTAGTTAAGGTTCCACTAGGTGAAATCCAGGAGATATTTTCTAGCAGTGAAGCTATTGTGGATGATACTGTAATGGTGCAAAGATTGCACTATTCATTTGTTGAAACCCATAGAATTTTCTAGCATGAAGAGTGAACATTAATGTATACAATTTTTTGTTTGTTTTATCAGGAGATTGGGAGACTCCAGGTTAGAATACAGATGTAAAAATACACTATAGCTGTATTACAAATATATGAAATAATTGCACTGAGGCTTATTTCAGAAGGAGAAAAATTGCTGATCTAAGTACCTTTGGAAATGAATGTGATGTGGAAAACTAAAGTCGAAATAAAATGCGCTTAAGCATAGTGCTCTAGTGGACAAAGTCTTAGTTAATGAAAGTACAGGTTAAAATATTGGAACCATTGTACATGTATATTGGATTTAAATAAGTAAATGGATGGTGGAACATAGGAGAATAGAGATTCCAATGTATTTTATTTTAATAAGCACAGGAGGAGGGAAATCACAGGTATATTTCTTAGCATTTTTTCATCTGGAGCTCTGAAACAGCCTTTTGAACTTTCTGCATTTGGCTGTCTCTAATATTCAACCAGTCTGTCCAGACAGCAAATCACTTGTTTGTACAGTTAAGGTTATTTTATAAAAGAAGAAAAAAGTATTCTGTGAAGGTTTTCCACTGGTAATTGCTAGCTTAATTAAATTAGAAATGATATTTTAAGCAATCATCATTTTCAATAAGATTACTAAGACATTATAATTAACCTGTGATTTATTTGTATTTGTTTATGTTGCCATTCACATATACACATAAAAAATGATTACTTCTGAGACTGTAATTTTTAGATTTTAAGAATTGTTATTCTAAACCCCTATAAAAGAATAACAAAAGCATTGTATATTTTTCTGTGTTAGATATCGCAAAGAATGATAGTGTTCTAAACCTGGTAATCATGTTGAAACATATTTGGTGTTTTTGTTTTTGTTTTTCTTTTATTTATTTTTTTAGTCTGTTTTCTTATATACCATAACATTTATTTTCTTTGTTGAAATACTTTTGAATTTATATAAATTCTGTTTGAAACTGGCCTTTTTCTAGGCACTAAATACTTTTGTTAAAAATTAGTTATGGGTGAAGCTACTTGAGCACAATGTAGAAACCTGCCTATTGGTAACCACTCAATATTGCATCAGGGTTATTTTGAAAATGATGCAGATATATCAGATAGCATTTTGTCAAAATAGTAAAACTGGGATTTTTCTAGCCCCTCATGTTTGTTGTTGTTGTTGTTTGTTTAACTTATTATAATACTAGCTCTCATATTTGAAGTTTAAATGATCCATTGCTAATTCAAAATATAAAAATAAACAATTTAATGAGATGCCATTTAGAAACTTTAGAATCGCCTATGGAAGAAAATTAATGTCACCCATAATACTATCAATCACAGATAACCATCCTGTTCATTGGTCATTATTTATATATAAATTCTAAAATTAAATGAAAACATATTTGAAAATATCACATGGCTTAAATAAGCCTCTGAAAATTTGCTGACAGTTCTAATATTGTTTAAGCAGTTTCATAGCAAATAAAATGATAGGAAGTCCCATAAATCATTTTATTGTCATAGCCTGGCCATAATACAAAATATGGTTGATAATCTTTTCTCCCAAGAAAATATAAACCTGCCTCACATCTGAATATATATGAAAAAATTCCATCATTTATCAAATATGTTTTAAAAAATACACTATAAGCAAGTGTGATTTACTACAAATGTGGCAAGAATCTTTAACCAATTAAACAATCTATTACTGAAATATACTACATATGATCATGTAAATAATGGTAAGGGCATGCCATTTGATGGCATTTAACAAGCATTTTCTATTTCCAGGAGTCTGATCCTAGACTCATTCCCATTAAAATCAGGACACAAGAGGGGATTTCTATTTTACTAACCACAGACACATTGTTCTGCAAGGTATGGGGATTTTAATTAAATAAACAACATAATTATCAGGTATTAGTAGCAGCGAGTGATTAGTAGTATAATGAATTGAATAGTGACCCCCCCAATGTCTCTACCTGGATCTTGCACATGTGACCTTGTTAGGAAAAACTGCTTTTGCGGATGTAATTATCATACGGACTTCAAATAAAAGCATCTTAAATGAGTGTGGGTTCTAAATCTAATGTAAGTCTCGAGAGTAAAGAACAGAGGGAGAGGCCACACAGAGAAGGTGATGTGAAAATGGAGGCAGCGATTGAAACAGTACATCCATGAGGCAAGGAATGCAAGGATGCTGGCGCCACCAAACTGGGAAAGAGAAATGGAATAATTTATCCCTCAGAACCACCAGAATGAACCAACCCAGCAAATACCATAGTATTTAAATAACTAATTGAGTAAATAAATTGTGGAGAATAGATAAATTTCCTTTTCAGAAGAATTTACATAATTTATGTAGCTACATTGCTTACAAAGAAGACAAGCATGTCTACTCCTTAAGTGTGGCTGCCAGTAGTAACTTCCTTTGAAAGAGTACAGTATGGAAGAAGAAAAAAATAAAGAATGACTTTATAGTGGAAAATCCTGATAATACTGCCTTAAGTCAGGTGATCAAAGTTAACATCAACTGTGATAAATCCTATTGGTAGTATTTGCCCTTGATAGGATATGTTGAGAATGGTACTTTATCAGCAATATTCGTACCAAAAAAACACATTATCCCAGTCTAATCATGAGAAAAAGATCATGTAAATTCCAAATGAATATACCTGAGCAGTGTCCTTAAACAATGTCAAGGTCATCAAAAGAAGGCATGTTTTATAAACTGTCATAACCAAGAAAGCCTAAGGAGATATGGGTACAAAATATAATGTGGTATCCTGGAAGGGACCCTGGAACAAAGAGGGGTAAGTAGAAAAACAAGAGGAAATCTAACAGGAATTTAGTTACTAATTATTAGTATTGGCTCATTAATTGTGACAAATGTACCACACTAATGTAAGATGTTAATAATAGTGGAAATTGGGTGAGCAGTAAATGTGAACTCTCTGTACTGTCTTTCCAATAATTATATGAAGTGGAAAATAACATTCAAGGAATTGCACAAGGTTAAAAAATATGGACTTATGAAAGAGAGGTTAATAGACATGAAGGATAGAGTAACACAATTTGAAAATGCCGTACAATGAATGTTAGAACACTGAAACATGTGGCTATGCAGTGAGAAGCAGTCTTCACAAAGTTAAGAGTGAAGTATTTTGAGTACTAATGACAGATACATTATCTAAGATTAAGAATTACAATTAATCCAAGGAGCTTTTGGCTCTAATAGAGTAATCTCTGTTCCTTGGCCACTTGATATAGGTAATATATTTTTTTGACTTTTCGATAGTTGTATGGGTCCTGCTAATCAACACTGTGGAAGGAATTTTGTGAATCAAGTTAGTTGTGAACATTTAAAATACAAAGCAGTGTGTAGACATTAGGTTTTTTGCGACATACTGCCAGATAGAATATTGAAATTGCATCCAGTTGCTGAAGGTGATTGAACCCTTAATAAGTTTAATATGTTCCTAATGGATCTTTACATTTTTATGATAGGTGAGTACAAATTTATATGTTGTTAATAAAATGTCGTGGTTGGAAAATTAGTGATATTCAATTTAATCCAAAATGTATTGGCTGGGTTGAAAAGAAGACCACATTGTCTAAATTCCTAATGAAATTAAACTCAATCAAATAAAGTCTTAAGTTTTATGTACATTTAAATGTAATAACTTTTGTTTTTACACTGACTAATGAGAATCATGTTTCTCACATTGGAATCAATTTGTTTATATACTTGATTAATTTCCTGATTGAAAGAATTTTCTTCTCAAAAAAATATCAGAACAGTTCTTATTCCAGCAGTAGTGGAACAGTACATTATTTTGTTTTTCTTTCTTTTATATGGCCTCATTCAAAATTTCTCATTTTATGTGTTATATTTTATACTTAAAAGTGAAATGAAAAACCTGTCATGATTATACACCAGTCTAACAGGTGTGAGGTGGTATCTCTTTGTGGCTTTGGTTTGCATTTCTCTAAGAGCTAGTAAAGTTGGGCATTTTTTCATGTATCTGTTGACCATTTGTTTGTCTTCTTGGGTAAAATGTCTGTTCAGGCCATCTGCCCATTTTTGAATTGAATTGTTGTTGTTGAGCTGTATGAGTACTTTACATATTTTGGTAATAGCCTCTTATTGGAAGTGTTGTTTGCAAATATCATTCCCCTTTCAGTTGGTTGACTGTTTTTTGTTTGTTTCTTTGTTTTGGTTTGGTTTGGTTTTGGGTATTTATTTAATGGTTTCTTTTTGCTGTTCAAAAGCTTTTTAGTTTGATACAGTCTCATTCATTTATCTTATATTTTACTTCCCTTTCCTTTGAGGTCAAATTCATAAAATCCTGTCTGAACTGAATCCAAGATCCATTAGTTTAGTACCTATACTTTCTTCTATGCAGTTTATTATTTCAGGTTTTGTATTTAGGTCTTTGATTCATTTCGGGTTAATTTTGGTTTATGATGACAGACAGCAGTCTAGTTTCATTCTTTTGCATGTGGCTTTCCAATTTTCCCAGCACCATTTATTGAGGAGGCTTTCTTTTCTTCATTGTATGTTTTTGGCTCCTTTGTTGAAAATTATCTGGGTTTATTTCTGGGTTCTCAATTCTATTCCATTGGTCCCTGTGTCTGTTTTTCTGCCAATACCATGCTGTTTTGATCACTGTCACTTTGTCATGTAATTTGAAGTCAGGGAGTGTGATACCTCCTGCCTTGTTCTTTTTTTTCTTAGGATTACCTTTAAATTCAGGATCTTTTTCGATTCCACATAAATCTTTTTTTTTTTAAATTTCTTTAAACAATGCCATTTGGATTTTTTTTTTAGGGGGCATGGAAGGAGGGGCTTGCATGAAATCTGTATATTACTTTGGGTAATATGGCTATTTTAATTTTTTTGATTCTTCCAATTCATGAACATGGAATATTTTTCAGTTTCATTGTGTACTGACAAGACAAGTAATAACAAGTGTTGGAGAGGTTGTGGAGAAAAAGGAACCCTCATGCACTGTTGCTGGAAATGTAAATTGGTACAGCCACTATGGAAAACAGTATGGAGGTTCCTCAAACAATTAAGAATAAACCTACCATATGATGCAACAAGCCCTCTTCTGGGTATCTACCCCAAAAAGTCTGAAAACATTTATCCATAAATATATATGTACCCCTATGTTCTTTGCAGCATTATTAATGGTGGCCAGGACATGATTATAACCAAAGTATCCTTTGATGGATGATTGGAAGAAAGAGATGTGGTACATATGTACAATGGAACGTTACTTGGCCATAAGAAAAGCTGATATACTGCCATTTGTGACAGCATGGATGGGTTTTGAGATTATCATGCTAGAGAAATAAGTCAGATGGAAAAAATCAAGAACTATATGACTTCACTCAAATGTGAGATATAAAACTGATATCAACAAACAAACAAGGCAAAAAGCATTAAACAAAAAGCAATGGACAACAGTTTAGTGGTTACCATAGTGTAAGAGGGACGGGGACAAGGGGTTAGAAGAGGGTAAAGGCAGTCAAATATATGGCGATGGGAGGAGAACTGACTCTGGTTGTGAACACACAATGTGATATATAAATGAGATATTATATCAGTATAACTGTACACTTGAAACCTGTATAATTTTACTAACTAATGTTACCCCAATAAATTTAATAAAATTTAAAAAGAACAATGTATTTAAAAAAAGCAAGAAAGAAAATAAAAGTAATTAAAAACAGAAATGAAAGAAAGATAGGGAAGTAAACAAGAGAGATGAAAGGAAATAATTCAAGCAAGGTTTAGGAGTATAAAAATTTTGTGAAATTGATTCTACCAGAGTAAAAAATGCAATATATGAAAATAAAAACTACTGGCAAGGATTATATAACAGATTAAACATAGAGAATAACACTAGTAAACTATTCATAAAACAGATCAATACACAATATCCAAATTGAAGCAAAAAGAGAAAAATATGGGGAAAATGATGATGACATATGTGGGACAGACTCAAACATTCTAATAGATATTTAATTATAACCCAGAAGGAGACAACAGAAAAAATAAGTTAGAAGCAATACTGCAGAAAGTTAAAAACAATAAATTTTTCAAAATTGATGAAAGATATAAACTGTCATCTAAGAAATTCCATGAAACACCACAGTAAAAATGCAAAGGAAACCACAAGGCTTACTTATTTTAACATAAAGTTAAAAAGAAAATCTTAAAATGCTTCCAGAGTAAAAAGTACACATTATCTTCAAAAGAGCAGGTATTGGCAGATATTCCCCTGACCTCCACAGAGGAAAATAATTAATTAATTACAAATAAAGGATGCCAAAAGAAAATAGAATGACATCTTTATAGTATAGGAAATTTTACTGCTAACAAATCATTCTCTAGTCAAAAAATTATGCTACAAAAATTATGTTTTCAGACATACTTAAAAATGATAAAAATGCATTAGAGAGTCAGTCTTGTCTGAAATAAATACCAAATTGAAAACTTCCAGAAGAGGGTTGATTCCTGATAGATTTGTGGAAATAAAAAATGGAATAAAGAATACTAGAGAGTAAATATGTGGACAAATATAAGTGATTACTGGTAGTATAAAAATAAATTTATTTTCTTGTAAATTTTGAAATGAATGGAAAATAAAAACCCATAGTGGAAATGATTCAAAACCAGGAAAAATACACAGGGTAGAATTTTTTTGGTTCCAGAAATATCAGGAACACTGTAAAAGTACTAATTGTTTTTAGACTATAAGAAGTCAAGACAAATAACAATGTCTAAAATAAGCAATAAAATAATTTATAACTACCAGTTTAAATACGATGTATAAACAAAAACAGAAAACAGGTACAGAGAGAATAAGATCACACAACCCAAAGAGACTGAACAAGAGAGAATAAAGACTCAGAGAAGTAAAAAGATTAAGTCAGAAGCAGAAAGACTCAATAGTACTAAATCACTTTATAAATCAAAAGGAAAATCAATATGTATTAAACATGGCAGGAAAAATTAGAGGGGTAGGCATTTTATTTGATTTTCAAAAATTTATTTATTTTATACCGCTTTAAACACCATTTTATCAATCATGAATAAATCTGAATTCTTTAACATAGGGTATGAATGTAAATTTGGCACTCACAATATCTTAATCTTTTAAGGAGAAGATGTTTTGGTTTTTTCCTCCTGGGTTTTTTTTTAATTGCCAAAAAAATATATTTGTGCTGTTTGTACTATCTTATTTATATGCTTAAGTTGTGTATTATTAATATAATACACAATACTACTCTGTTATACAAATCTTTTTAATTTCTTGTGGAATAATTCTTGTTGAATAAAATTGGTCAGTTTTACTGTGAAAATGTTCATTTTCAATATGAAACAGTGTAACTACAATAGCTGTAATTTTAACTCCTGAAATATGAAATACAAATTCCATATTGCTACAGTTACTGCATGTTAACTTTTTAAAATATAAGCAACATATCAGTTCCATTAGAACCGCTCTACATATTTTAATACATTATGAATATATTTAAACATAATAGGAGTATATACTAGTGATCAGCTGCAAATGGGGAGGTGTCACTGTTTAGCCATTTGAAAATACAGTAATAGATAGAATATAGGAAACCGATGCAAAATCAGAAGATGGGAAAGCAAACTGAAGATTAATTAATTTGTTCACTTTGAAATTTGTACAAATAACTAAAGAAAAAAAATCTACTAGAAATGATACAGACCAGACAAATGTTTTCTGGCATAAGTGATTAGAAAAGAACCCACACATTAGGAAAAGTATCTTCTGAATACCTTCTTTGATCAACCATTGTTAGTTGTGTCAAAAAAAACCCTCCTCTCTTTTGAGCTCTGTTGATATATATTGGGCAGTGGGGAGGACTTCTTCAGAATTTTCTTTTATTTTAGACACCATCATGGAATGGACAAAGTTCCAATGTATTTACAAACTATCCCTAATAGGTCGTAGTACAAATTGTTCATTTACATATCATCATTGAATTTTTTTTTATTGTTAGTTTCAGGTGTACAGAACAATACAATAGTTACCCTTTTTCACCCTCACCAGGTAACAACCCTCCTCCCCCCATCTATTGCCCTCCCACCCCCGATATCATGCTTATCTATTACAATTCCATTGAATCCATTCCTGCTCTCTACTCCATGTCCCGAGACTATATGTATATATATAATTATAGTTGACATACAGTATTATTCAACTTCAGTTTCAGAAATACAATGCGATGGTCAGGCCTCTACATCGACTATGAAGTGGACTCCCCAACAGGACATGGGTCCATCTGGCCCCCTAAGAAATACTTACAACATTATAGATTATATTCCTCGGACTGTCTTTTTCTATCCCTGAGGCCATATTACAATTACTAATTTGTATTGTCTCATCCCTTCCCCTTCTCCTTCATCCCCACCCCCTCCCAACTAACAACCCTCGGTTCGGTTCTTCCTCTGTGTCTCTGAGACTATCTCCATCCACTTCTCCCATCCATTCAGTTCCTTAGAATCCACGTATAAGTGAGATCATATGATATTTGTCTTTCTCTGGCTGACTTATTTCACTTAGCATAATGTTCTCTAGTTCCATCCATATTGTTGCAAAGGGTACTATTTCCTTCTTCTTTATAGCTGAATAATACTCCATTGTGTAAATGTACCAAAGTTTCTTAATCCAGTCATCTACCGATGGGCATTTTGGTTGTTTCCAAGTCTTAGCTATTGTGAATAACGCCGCAATGAACATAGGGGTACATATATTTTTTCAGATTAATGTCTTGGGATTTTTTGGATAAATACCTAAGAGTGGGATTGCTGGGTCATAAGGTAGTTCCATTTTCAGATTTTTTAGGTACCTCCATACTGATTTCCATAATGGCTGCACCAGTCTGCAGTCCCACCAGCAGTGCACCAGGGTTCCCTTTTTCATTATTGAATTTTGAAGGATTTTAAACTTGTAGCATCATCTGTGATATTGATATTACTTATGGTATTTCAGCCTTCCTGAGAAGGCAAGTCTTCTCTGGCTTGTGTAATAAACCGCTTCCACTTCCAGCCATGATGAAATAACAGGGAGTAGATTTGCCCTCCTACCTGAAACGACCTAAATATTAAATAAATAAATACATAAATACATAAATAAAATAGCCAGACAAAATGAATCCCAATGATTTGTAAGACACTGGTCATCAGGCAATGGGGGAAAAGGATCCTTGACAGATGGGAAATAAAGAGGTGAATCTTACAGTTGCTCCAGCTTACTCTCCTGAGTTTCCATGCTGGGGCAGGGAGGGGAGAAACCCAAGCAGGTCCCTGCAGACTCCCTCAGCTCAGCTGACATTGTGGGGAGCCCTGTGTTCACAGGACAGAGTTCCAGGGAAGGGGGAGCTGCAAGAGTGCCAATGAGAGAAAACTATAGCGGCCTAAGCAAGGGGTCAGGATCAGACCGTTTGTTGTTTTTCTTTCCCCCCAGAGGGACATGGAGGAAATTTTTGTGAGTAATTTATTTTTATTTTTTTATTAGTTTCAGGTGTACAAAACAATGTAGTAGTAAGACATTTACACCCCTCACAAAGTAATAACCCACCCCAGTCTACCAATTCTCTGACATCGTATATAGCTGTTAAAATTCCTTTGACTATATTCCCTATGCAGTACTCCACATCCTGTGACCATATATATAATTTATAGTTGACATTCAATATTATTCATCTTCAGATTTTGGTGTACAACACAGTGATCAGGCATCTACACACTCCATGAAGTGGTCTCCCTAATAAGACAAGTTTTTAAAGAGACTTTATTTTTTAGAGCAGTTTCGCATTCACAGCAAAATTGAGCAGAAGGTACAGAGATTTCCCATATAACCCCTGTCCTCACACATATATAGCTTCCCTCATTATTAATACGCCTGGTAAACCTACATTGACACATTTTCACCCAAATCCATGGGTCGCATTATGGTTCACTCTTGGTGGTGTACATGCTATGGGTTTGGAAACATGTCTAATGACATGTATCCACCATTATAGTATCATAAAGAGTATCTTCACTGTCCTAAAAATCCTCTGTGCATCACCCAGTCATCTCTCACTTTCCCCAAACCATTATCAATTACTGATCTTCTTACTATCTCCGTAGGTTTACCCTTTTCAGCATGTCATATAATTGGAATAGTGCAGTATGTAGCCTTTCCAGATTGGTGTCTTTCACTAAAAAATATGCATTTAAGTTGCCTCTATTTTTTATGACTTTTATTTATGGATATTATGTTGCACAGCAAATATTTCTAATGCATTCATCTAGCATAACTGAAATCTTATACCCATTGAATAGCAACGTCCCATTTCTCCCCACAGCTTCGGGCAACCTCTATTGTATTCTCTGTTTCTGTGCATTTAACTATTTAGATATTTAATATAAGTAGAATCATAGAGTATTTGTCGTTCTGTGTCTGACTTTTGGTTCATCTGTATTGTCATAAACTGCAGGGTTTTATTTTTTTCAAAGCTGAATAAAATTTCATTGTATGTATATTCCACATTTTCTTTATTTCTTTATATGAGATAGACACTTGGGTTGTTTCCATATCTTGGCTATTGTGTATAGTGCTGCAGTAAACATGAGAGTGCGTAGGCCTCTTCGGGACACTGATCTTGTTTCCTAAATACTAAAGGTGGGATTTCTGGATCATAGGATAATACTATTTGTAATTCTTATAGCAATCTCCATACTGTTTTCTACAGCTGCTGCACCATTTTACATTCTCACAAACAGTTTACAAGGGTTCCAATTTCTCCATAAAATTGTCAACTCTTATCTTTTTTTTTTATTATGGGCATCCTAACAAGTGTGAGGTGACATCTCATTTTAGTTTTGACTTGCATTTCACTGATAACTAGTGACATTGAGCATCTTCTCATATACTTGCTAGTCATTTGTACGCCCTCTTTAGAGACATGTCAATTCATTGTTTACCCATTTTTAATATTTTATTTTTTGCTGTTGGGTTGTAGGAGTTCCTTGTATACTTTGGAAATTGATTCCTTAACAAATATATGTTTTGCAAATATTTTCTCCTATTCTTTAGGTCATCATATTATTCTGTTGTTGATTTTTTTCCTTTGCTGTGCAGAAGCTTTTTAGTCTAACTTAGCTTTATTTGTCTGCTTTTGCTTTGTTGTCTATGCTTTTGATTTGTGTCCAATAACTCATTGCCAAGACCAATGTCAAGACGATTTACTCTCTTTCTTCAGATTTAACAGCTTTAAAATTTAAGTCCTGAATCCATTTTAAGTTGATGCTTATGCATGGGTTAAGGTAGCCAAGTTCTAGCCAGAGTAATTAGGCAAGAAAAAGGAAATAAAAAGAATCCAAATTGGAAAGGGGGAAGTAAAATTATTTCTGTATGCAGATAAGATGATCTTATATGTAGAAAACCCTAAGGACTACATAAAAAATAGTATTGTAATAAATGTATTAATTAAAGTTGCAGGATACAAAATTAACAAACATCAGTTGTTTTTTATACACTAACAATAAAAAAAAGATAAATAAAAACAATCCCATTTTTAATAGAATCAAAAGTAATAAAATACTTAGTAATAAATTTAACCAGGAAGGTGAAATATCTGTACAGTAAAAGTGATAAATCAATGATGAAAGAAATTGAAGGAAACACAATAGCAAGACACCTCATGTTCATACATTGGAAGAATTAATGTTGTGTAAATGTCCATGCTGGCCAAAGCTATCTATGTGTTCAGTGCTATCATCAAAACCACAGCAACATTTTTTATAGGAATACAATAAAGCAATTCTAAAATCTGCATAGAATCACAAAAGACCCAAAATAGCCAAAACAATCATAAGAAAGAAACAAGCTGGAGGCATCACAACTCCTGATTTCAAAATAAATTAAAAGCTATGTTAATTTAAATAATATGGTACTTGCATGAAGACAGACATATAGGCCAGTGGAACAGAATAGAAAACCTAAAAATAAACCCACACATATGAAGTCAACTGATCTTTGATAAGGGTGACAAGAAAACACAGTGGGGTAAGGATACTTGTGTCAACAAATGATCCTGGGAAAACTGGATATCTACATGGAAAATTTTATGCTTCTAAATTTACTAAGTGTTAAATAATATGTAAAAACCAATATTTCCATAACCATTCTTCTTTTAATAGAAATCAGTGGTGTTTTCTTTATTACTAACAATGTTTCTATGAATATTTTTATAAAAGTCTCTTGGTTTTCATGTACAAATGATTTTCTTGAGTAATTCTATATTATAGAATTGCTGTGTTGAAGGATATGTGAATGTTTAGCATTACACAATAGTACAAGACTATTTTCTTGAAGTTAAATCCTCCCCCAGCAGTGCATAAGACTTATCTGTTAGCCATATCTTTGATGAAGCTTGTTATTTTCAAGATTTTAAAAATGCTCCATGCTGTGGGTAAAAAATGATATTCCATTTCTTATTAGGCTGATTTATTTTTATTAGTTTACAGGATTATAATTCTTTGCTTGCCTTTTTGCTATTTACTTTTTAATTGCTTTGTAATCATAATCATCATCATAATCATAATCTATTTGGTTTAGATTCTTGAAATATTTGAGGCATTTTTTATGAGCTGCTTATGGTCAACTGAGTAAATCTTACATTTTTTGAGGATAATACTCTCTGTACTCTTTTTTGTTTGCTTGTTTGTTTGTTTTTCATTCAGGATTCTACCTATGCCTAAAAAATCAATTTCTTTTGTTGTTCAAATTTTCTCTATATGTAAAGCATTTATTTAGGGTTGACTGAACTATCAATAAATCTTTGTGGCATTTGCAATCTGAGTTGTGATTGAAGAATGTCAGTCATTCCTTTGTATTTTTCATCTCTATAGGTACTTAATATGTTAAATAAATATTAATTTATAATCATTTATATTCTTAGTATGTTGGATCATTTAATAGTAATGATATTTTTGTCTTAGAATTTATTTTGTTGGATGCTAATATAGCTTTCCATGTCAGACGGCTTAGATTCTGCCATTCAAATCTTTTGTGCTATGGGCTGCAGGACACATTTTCAGCTTCTTTGTTTCATGTAGTAATGCCATTAAGTTCACAAGTGAGATGTGAGTGGTAGTGGTATGTGCAAATTGTAGGCTGTCTTCTACAACACCTGTTACTATACTGAACTCCACCTTTCTTTCCACTGATGAGATATGAAGATATGTAAGGCAATCTTGTAAAATCATGTTGAGGACTGAGCATGGCAGGCTGCCAGCTAGCCTGGATTACTTTAGGAAATACAGACTATACTCAGGGATTTATAATGTAGACTGGAAAAGTCAACTTCTAACTTATTTAAAGCAATGCTTGCATTTTCTTTGTTATAATAGCTTAACTTTTACCGAAACTAATACAGTAGCCCATTTTATTGATATCAATATATGGTGGACTGATTTTTGGCATAGCTTTAATTTCAGCCTTTTTGTTTCTTAGGTTTTAAGCATGCCCCTTATAAGCAGCAAAATAAGTGTGCTATCACGTTCTCCTCATTCCTCAGGGTTAGTGAGAGGGTTCCAGCTTCATCCCATCTTGCCTTAAACATATATCCTTGCGACGGGCTCATGGCCCAGCTTTTAACTACAGTGCACATACCTATACCTGCTCCCAGTGGAGCTTTGTCATCACTGAGCCATTAGTGTGGGTCAACCAATAATTAAAAATAATGCAAATTATTTTCCTGGTTCTTGTAATTGATCCAAATTTACTTTACCCCAGTCATACAAAAAAAAAATCACATTTTGTGACGCACTTAGTATTTTTGCAGCAGCAATAACCTTCTTCCCCACACAGACTTCCCAGATCTTTAGTTAGCTCCTTGTTGATCTTTTTTTTGCCTCTTAATATGACTACTGTGGCTCACTGTCTACACCTCAGGAGTCTTTTCACTTATGTTGAAATCTGAATGTTCACTGCCTTTTAGTTTTGCTATAACAAATCTGTGTTTGTGTTCCTTGTTCTCTTCATTGTTTTTGCATGTTTTTCAGGAAGAAAAGGGACAGTGCTCACTTTATATTATAATACTAAAAGTCAAGACCTGAATATTTTCTTTTCAACAAATGTGTCTATTGCCAGGAACTGACAAAGTATTTAAAACAATGACAAATTCTATGAAAAAAAATTAGGAAATATATACCCATTTCCCTAAAATATTGGCTGGCATTTATCCAGTGCAGTCTGTGACTCACAAATTAATTTGAGTCCATGCATAAGTAATATTTGTTTCATATACCGTAAATAAAATCTAGCTATAAAAAGTACTATCTTAATAGATAATTCAATTGAAAGGGTATTAGGGTTAAATATAAATGATCTGAAGGAAAGGGATTGATTGTGGAAATTTTAATAAAATCCTGCAGTTTTATTGATTAGTAGGTATGATTTATTTTAACAACATTTTAGTTCTCTAGAAAGAATCCCAGATCTACATTGACCCTCAAACATTTTCAACCTCTAGCCATGTACTTTATTTAGAGGAAGAATGGAAATTATTGTAAAGACTCTGTGGTGTAAACATTTTCCTAAACATGCAAAGTCATTGTACAAAAAGAAGAAATGTGATGTTATATTTCAATTTATAAAATAAAATTTGATGTATATTATATTTTATGTACATGCCATGTTCCTTTCTCTATTAGCTTTTCAATTTTTAATCATTTACATAATTATATACTTTCGCCTTCATCTCCAATCATCCGGCAACTCATCCTTATTTAATAGTATATATTGCATCATTTTAAAATAAAAGATCAATACTTATGCCTAATCTAGATATATCTGTAACATATATAGTGTAGCCTAAAAATGAAGTATATATTTTCCCATGAGAATTTACCAAATCCATGTTTTGTCATTTTAAACTTAAGTTATATTAAATACTTCGGAAAGAAGTTTAGTAGAATTTATGCCTGTGTTATATTCTAAAATCATCAACTGAAGCAAAAATAATATATTAGAAATACAGGAACTATGAGTATTAGTGTATGACTTTATAAAATCAAATATGAATCAATGTATAATATATACAGTGATGCATAATATATGAAGACAGCATACAAAATATAACTATCATTGTATGTCATATACTTGAATATGACTATTTTAAACAAATATATCATTCACTATTCTGCATAGATATTAATAAGTGTAAGAAAACCTCAAAAGATATAAATATATGTTCATATTATATACTTGTTTATTGGTATGCAAAATAAATGTGTGACATTTTTATGTAAATATGCTAAATAGTGTTTCCAACATGGATTGATATTAAGTACGGGGTATTTTCCTATAGTTTTATCTTGTGAATATCATCGTGTATGAAATCTTCTCTATAATTTCACAAGTAGCACTTTGTAATATTTGTGCCAGGTTATGTCTCTTACTTCTCTGCTGTTACTAGTTCTTGAACTTTACACAATGATATTCGCCCAGAGTGTAAGGATGTGAGTGTTGCTAGTAATTCTTACAGTAGGCAGTTTATAGGAGAGGAAAAACAAGAGTAGTCATCGGCTGTATTGTTTTGGCAGTATTCCTATATTGTTAGTGGCATACAATATTTGCTCTTATGAATCATAGCAAATTCCACTCCTTGGATGTTTGCTGTTGCACTTTTCATGTGAATTACTGAGCTGTTAGAACTTGCACAGAATTAAATGTCAGATGAAATCAGCACAAGTGTTTAATAGCATGAAATAAACCTAACCAGGCTGAGGCAATTCTTGATATTATAAACCAACTTCAATAAGTGAACCTAAGATAACATTTAAATGCATAATTCTACTCTACAAGAAAACACAGGGTTTAAAAACACAAGGTTAAAGGATATTTCTTTGTTACTATTTATTGAATACTCCTTGTATACAATATAGATATATGTCTATTTGACTTATTAGAACAATTTAACTTATTTTTAAACATTTTTCATTGTTTCAAGAAACTACGTTTAATTATGTAATTCAGTTATTTTTTGTGTGTTTTAAGCATTTCATGTTTCTAAATCAATATTCATTTTTTTATTATGATTTTATTCAGAACTAAAAGCATTTTATAGATGACATATATATAATTTTTTTCTTTAATACAATATTAAAAATGACATATTAAAATAGTTCCCAATCTATATATAATTATTTAAGTTTAATACATCTATGTACATGCTTCCTCTTTTCAAAAAGATGGTGCTTGTTCAATGAGGCATTTAAGATATTAGTATGTTTATTCATCTACTGAACTAAATATGCTCCATACACAGACTGAGAGATACATACTACTGGAAACAACCAATACAGGAAAAAATATTTTTACATATATTTGGAAGAAAATAATTGTAAAATATTTAATTAATATCTATCTCTGTGTAACAAATTGCTTCAAAATTTAAAGGATTAATACAAGAAACATTTACTTTTCTTACATTTCTATGGGTCAGAAATTTCAGTGTGATTAAGCTAACTCCTCCATCTTAGGGTCTCTCACAAGAATACAGGCAAAGTGTCTTCTGAGTTTCACCTGGGGGACCATTCACATCCATGTTCATTTCCATGTTGGAAGGATTCAGTTATTTATGGGTTCTTGAACTAAGGAGCTCTTGAACAGTTAGCCTCAGTAGCTGTTGGCCTGAAGCTGCCCTCAATTACTTGCCACTTGTTATTCTTTGTGGGATAGCTTACCACATGGCACATGGCTTCATCAGAATGAGAAATTGAGAGCCAGAAATGGAGTCATGAAATGGAAGTCACAATCTTTTGTAACATAGTCTCATTCCATTGCTCTCTGCCTTATTCTCTGTGTTAGAAGCATATGATAATACCAAGCCATCATACAAGAGGAGGGGATCTCACAATGGTATGAATGCTTGTACACTGAGATTTTAAAATTCCTTTAAAAGAGGTTATGAAAAAATACACGTTAACTGTTATCTCCCATAATTTAAAAATATATGCCCAAATAAATGTGAAATAAGTAGGCAGAATCAGTAGCAAAATTGAAAATATGCTACATAATTTCATCAAATCTAGTTTACAATAATCGGAGAAAACAGAATTCTCATAACAAAAGGAAATGTGTCAAGGAAACAATGATAGTGTTCAAAAAAATACAAGATTATTTCATCATTTAAACTATGCCAAAAAGAAGTAATATAAACTTACTTTTTGAAATAAGATATTCAGATTGATTTAGGTCACAAAATACATTTATATGGAATTTCTTTAAATAGAGAAAATATAAAGGAAAATAATTGATAAAGTTACTAAAGGGAATGCAAAAGAGGAAATTGGTATCAAAGTATAATCATCTCAGAAAATCTCTATATGAGTTAATGAAGGTCAGTTTTTATAGATGCATTTTCATTGAGATTGAACTATTATTAACCTAATGGGTCAAATATATATTAGCATACAAAATAATTGTCTTTACAAGTGAAAAGACATAAATTGGCCACTGTAATTGACCACTTACACATTAGGTGATTTTAGGAACTTTTTACTGTTATATCTAATTTAGAGATACAGTAATTAATTAATAAGATAGCATATTTAATTGCTTAACAGAGTGCCTGATACAAAACTGCAACTCATTAACTGCAAATTAAAATAATAAAATTAAGTAATTTTATCATACAAAACGGTAAGTGGTATATAAAAGATAAATACTCAGAAATAAGAGAAGAAATTGAGATACATATATTGAGGAACTTTTAACAGTTTGAAAATGCAATAAGGGATGATTAGGAAAATAGGGCTATTTAATAGATAACACATTTTTCACCACATGATATAAGTTAGATTATATAGTTGGACAGAAAGAATGCTAGAGCCATCTTCCTGTAGTGAGCATACTTTAAGTTGACTAGCCATGATCCCCACTTGTTGGTGTTCATGCCCTATATAACCCTGTCCCCTTGTGTGTGGCCAGGACCTGTGCCTTTCTTCTCCCCAATAGAATATGGGAAGGATGATGAGGTTTTGAAGATGAAAGCAGCATCCCAAATCAGTTGTTTTTATGTTAATCAAGAAGACTCTGGTTGGGTCTGACTCAATCAACTGAAAATGTTAGAAGAGGAGCTGGACCCTCCCTAAGAAGAAAGTGAGTTTCTCTTGTTGGCTTTGAAAGATTAAAATACCATGTTCTGGGCGGGCCTATAAGAAGTGCCATGTGTCATGGAACTACTGATGGCCTCTAGGAGCTGACAGTAGCAGCCAGTGATAGCAAGGGAAAACAGTTCTGTCAGTTCTATAACAGCAAGGTGATCAATTCCGCCAGTGGCTTAAGGGAAATTTGGAAACAAATTTTCCCCTTTGAGCCTCTGTACCACAGCTCAGCCTATACATGATTACAGCCTTTGAAGACCCTGAGTGAGGACCCTAGACTCATGACCCACAGAAATGGTGAGATAATAAATGCGTGCTATTTTCAACTGCTAAACATGGAGTCATTTGTTACATAGCAATAGGACATTAATGCACTTCATAATGTGATTTTAAAATTAGATAATGAGCAACTGTATTCTCTATGACATAGTAAAACTTGAATTTTTTTAGAAAACTAAAAGTTTCAAATAATGGAAACAAAATATAATGAAGTTAAAAAGTATTCTAAAATTATCTCATGAAAAATTTAAAAGCAAACTAGACTTAATGTTGATTTGAATAAATGATAAAATTTCAAAGATGTTTAGAACACTTTTTGCTTGGTTTACTCCCTTATAATTTTATATTGAAATGCTAGCACAGTGCTTTCCACTTATTAAAATTTTACTTCTCTATTACCTTTCAACAGTATTGGTCAAATTGTGAGTCTTCCTCAAGTCAATGAAATGAGAGTATATGAGACATTTGTCTTTCGGAAGCTTTGAGAGTCAGATTGCCTTTTGTGTCTTTGGAAATTATGGGTGCATGTGTCAAAGTGGAGGCTCTCCTTGTACCATCAACTAAGATGAGCAGAATATTCATGACAGGGAGTATGACCAAAAATAAAACATTTGCTGTGTTATGCTATGAGGGTTTAGGCCTATTACTTACTACAACAAGACTGATATTAAAAGAAAAAAAATAGGCTTACAATAGGTACTACTGTGGTAAAAGCAAAACACACCAAAAACAAACATAGCAATGGTTTAAAATTCAATTAGTACAAAGGTTAGAAAAAAATAAACCTGGAGTCTAGAAGGAGAGTGATAATGATTATATAGTGACAGAATATTTGATAAAACTGTCCTTGTTATAAAGCAGAATGTAGGAATGTAGTAATGAACTTTTATTTATAATGGAAGATGTTAGAAAATATAATCGTAGTATGAGTTAGCAATGATTTCAACAGATTAAATACTATTAAAAAAACTTGAGAAACATATGATTTCACCCATATGTAGGATATAAAATTGAAAACAACAAACAAAACAAACAACGAGCAGCTCATAGACAGAGCTGACAGGTCAGTGGCTACCAGAGGGGCAGGGGTGAGGGAGGTAGAAAAGGATAAAAGGGTCAAATATATGGTGATGGAAGGAGAACTGACTCTGGGTGGTGAACACACAATGCAATATATAGATGATGTACTTTAGAATTGTATACTTGGAACCTATATAATTTTATTCATGTTACCCCAATAAATTTAATTTAAAAAATTTCAAAAACAAAACAAAAAAATGAGTGCAGAATAAAATATATAGCAGATGTGAAAGAGAATGGAAAAGGAAAACAGAGGCTGGAAAAGCAGGGATTGGCAAAGACAAATTCTGTTCAACCCCAAAAAAGGAAAAAGATAAACTGAGGTATACTTTGTAAGTATACTTTACAAAGGAAAATGAAAACTCAGAATTGATTGAAAGAGCAAATCACAAGAATTCATTATTAAATTATATGAATGAATGAAAGTGATAACATTAAATCCCACCAGACAAAATGGCTCATGGAAAAGAGTCCAAAGGATATATAATAACTCTCCTACCGAAGCCTAATAAATTCATATTACACACATTAGAAAAAGAGAAAGAATGAAAGGAGGACAGAGTCTGGAAACAAAAAGCAAAGGAATAGCAACAGATAGGAGAATCACAATGAGAAAGGAACTGTGTTACAGACTTGTAGTTATAGTTATTTAGCACTTGCAATTGACTTAATTCAAATAGGTAAGTAACTGATTGATTTAAGGATATTAGAACCATCATAAGCACCACAATCTTGTACTAAATGACAATGAAATCTCTAGTGCTTACACACATTCACATGTAAAACCAGGCTAAGAAAACTGCTCAGTTTCAGGGCACATGTCTAGACACCAGCTTCCAGTGTGGGCAAGGATCAACATGGAAAGGAAGTTTCACCCAGAATGTGAAGCCACTGGCCATGGAGAAAAATTTGAAAAGTTGCTTATAGAGAGCTTTGTCCCCACCTAGTTAGGGTGCGTGTCAATAAATGCCAAATGGGATGTGAGAATCCTTACAAAAGTGATATATGTGTGTCCTGTTTTTCACCTTACACATGGGGATTGTTTCTGCAGTTATACTATCTGTCACACAACATTATAGGGGCTACCTAGGGTGTAGAACGCTTGTCCTTTTAGTTCATAGGTTTCTAGATCAAAATAAACCATCTCTTGAACTGATTTAGAGACCACAATGCATCCATCACTGGTCTGTTGTTCAAAGCTGCTGAACTTGGAGCTTGATACTATGGAGGCATACGCTTTTTGGGTTGTTTGTTCAGGGAGAGATCAGTGTATTTTGTCGTCAGAATGGGGAGTGAAACATCATTTTGATGACCAAAATGATGGCATGTGTTAGTCATTAGTATTGTTGATTAATTATTTCTGACTCTCTGCCTTCAGGGCAAGTTAAACTTTCCTGTCCTCTTCAGAATTAGCCACAACCATGGAAATTGTTCTGAGAAATGAAATGTTAATTGAAGTGAAGTTTGCTACTTCAGAATAGATTCTTTGAGGGACAGTGTATTAGTAGCCATACTCCCCTTTCTCTCTCAACATCAGAAAGTTATGTTAAGATTGATCTTTTTCAGCTTTGAATCTTAAATAACTAAGAACAGTGAAGACATGTAGCTTATATAGCATAAGCAAGACTTAAATCTTTTTATCATTAAGCCATGTAGATTTGAGTTTGCTTATTGGGTTATTTTGTTTATCTTTTTTTGTTGTTGTTCACTATGATATTTAATACTTCTTATCAATTCTTATGAAATTTATCTCTTGATTTGTTAAAGAACAGTGAAAGAGTTTTTCATTATGATTTTATTATAGTTGGGTCAAAATCTCTATATTTGTACATTAATTTCATGCATTTTCTTGTTTGAGTGCACTTTTTTCTTTTAATTTTTATTAAATTTATTAGCATGACATTGGTTAGTAAAATTATATATGTTTCAAGTGTACAGTTCTGTAATACATCATCTATATATTGCATTGTGTTCACCACTCAGAGTCAGTTCTCTTTTCACCACCTCTATTTGACTCCCTTTATTTCCTCCATCTCCCCTTACCCTCTGGTAACCACTGAACTGTTATCTGTGTCTATGATTGTTGTTTGTTTGTTTGTCTTGTTTGTTTGTTGCTTTCAGTTTTATATCTCACATGAGTAAAGTTACATGGTTCTTGACTTTTTCTGTCTGACTTACATCACTTGGCATGATAATCTCAAGATCCATCCATGTTGTTGCAAATGGGAGTATTTCATCTTTTCTTATAGCTGAGTAATATTCCATTGTATATATTTTTATGTTCCCAAGATTACCAGTGTTTTCTTGATATAATATTTGCATAATATTAATATTTTTCCTTCTGTTTTATATTTGCTTGTATTTTTTTATGTATATCCTGGTTCATTTCATGATTTTCAAATGTTGTGGCATTTAATGGCATTCATGCTTAGTTTAAGTCTGCATTTGGTTTGCATATACAATTTGTGCATTTTGTCATTTAACTTTAGATTTAATTCACTGTTTGGTTACCTTAGACATTTTTGGAGAGATGATGCGATAATAATTCCTTGCATAGCAATGGCTGAAATGGAATAGAGCAACTTTCCTCCTTCCAAAGTTCTACCAGAATAAGTAGTTACAAAGCAGGAAAAAAAAATGTTCTTATAGATCATATATGTATATATTTTAGTTTTTGCATATCTGAAAAGATCTTTTTTATGCCCTGTCCCATTTGCTCCAATATGGAATCTAAAAGTCATACTGCTCTTCCATTAAAAAACGTAACAATTTTTTTTTTCAACATGGTCTTCTGGAGCTTAACGTTTTGGAGGAACTTTCTAATGTTAAGCTGATTTCTTTCCTTTGTAACCATCTGCCCGAATCAGAAAATATACAGGCTTCTTTTTTATCCTTAGACTATATGATTTTTCACTGAGTAATGCTTTCTTTTCTTTTCAATGTTTTTGTCTATTATTCAGTGGCTTTTTGGTATTAAGAGTTAACTATTTCTCTGTTCCAATTTTCACTATCAATTTGATGATTGTATACATCCCTATCCTCTATAGTTTTTTTATTCCTGGAGCTATTATTACATGAATTCAGATGTTGTGGATCCCAAAGTGTCAGGCTTTGCATTCAATATTTTACTTTCTTCTTTTTTATTCTGCATCCCAGAGGAATGTTGATCTTCCAAATCATAGTCAGTATTCATTATTATCCATTCATTTCCTCTATTGAGTTTTTCCCCATTATTTGATGTCCATGCATTTTACTTAAAAAAACACTGTTTCTCCAAACTTACTTATTGATTGCTTCCTGAGAAAAGTGCTTAGAGTTATTTTTATTACAAAGTCATGACTTGTTTTCTGCATTCAGTTTTTTATTGATAGCTCATTTTCTGATTAGTCCATTCATTTCATCCTCTTGAAAATTTTCTGTTCTTCCTCATATGTCTATTATTTTTTCAAATCTGTTTCTTTTAAGAAAAGAAAGTCTAGAGTGATATGGACTGATTACTTGTTTAGCATCCTTTAAGAATAATGTCACTCTTCAGTATTCAAAAGGACAGGGATACATTTTCTATTTCATTTGGCCCTTGTGTAAGCTGAAAAAAAATAGAGAAGAAGTCCTATTTTTATATCACCAAATCCTTTCAGAGGAAAATGAATAGAACATGCTTAACATAAGGCAATTAATAACTAGAGTTAAGCCTATTAATTGCTGGTGAGAAAGTGAGCAAAGCTGTCATAGTAAACATTTAGTGCACTGAAGTCACACCCTTGTTCCTAAGAACAATACTGTTTTTTTGCTGGCATTTTTCTCTGGGATGATATAGGCTATCAATAGTTAGAAGGATAATTGCATATCCTGGACCATATATTGTGACATTATTATTTTGTGCCTGTCAGATGTGATTGTTCTCAGAAAGCAAAAATGACACACTGATTTAATAACATGTCACTAAAATAAGCAGAAAGTTCACTAAGCCACTCCCACCTTTACTGGTTATTATCCCAATATTTTTCTTCTGAGGCAAGTGTTTTCTTCTCATGTGCTTAATTAATCTTAGTGTCTATTCAGTTATGCAGATTAGATTATTGTCTAAGTGCCTTAAATAAGTTAATGAAAAATAAGTTAATAAGTATTACTGGGGTTATACCATGTGCAAAGCTTTTGTATTATTCTTTTTAAAAACATATTAAGAACCTAAAAAAACCCTAAAATGAATAACTAGATATTTTACCTATTTTATTATGCATCCAAATGAGAGTTTATGAAAAAGATCACCATCCTATCTATCCTGTTTGTTCAGTCCCAAGCTAATGAACTGTCAAAGGCTTTGTCCAATGGGACTTTTTATGTGTTGGTTGGTTGGGGTGTTTGCCGTGAGTATTTAAGTCTACTTGGAAGCCTTCCAGCAAATGGTGGCTTTCTTCAGCTAGTAGATTGGCTGTGGAGTCCTAAAATGGCATGATCCCTTTTATGTTGCTTTTTAAATAAGATTTTTATTAAAAATATAGCTAACATAAAATATGTTAGTTTCAGGGGTACGCCACAGTTATTCAACATTTATATACCTAAAGAAATGATCACCATGATAAGTTCAGCAACCGTCTGACACTGTACTATGCTATTATATCATAGTATCATTGACTATATTCCCTATGTTGTACATTACATCCCCATGACTTGTTTTATACCTGGAAATTGGGACCTATTATTCCCCTTCATCTTTCCCCTGCTTTTTAAAATTTTTTTCAGTTAGTTGGCATTCAGTATTATATATTAATTTCATGTGTACAGCATAGTGGTTAGACATTTATATAATTTAAGAAGTGATCCCCTTGACTAGTCTAGTACCCACCTAGCACTATATATAGTTATTACCATATTTTTTACTATATTTCCCATGCTTTATTTGCATCCCTAAGACTGTTTTGTAACAAACAATATGTACTTCTTAATTCCTTTACATTTTTCATCCTGCCCCCTACCTCCTCCCATCTATTGTCCCAACAAATCTAGCACCCATTTGACACCATACATAGTTATTACAATATTACTGACTATATTCTTTATGTTGTACCCTTCATACCCATGACAGCCATGTAACAACGAATTTGTACTTCTTAATCCCTTCCACCTTTTTTCATCCATACTGCCAATCCCTCTCCCATCTGCTACCCATCAAAATGTTCTCTGTATCTATGAGTTTGTTATTGTTATGTTTGTTAATTTTGTTCTTTAGATCCCACATATATGGGATATCACATTGCATCTGTCTTTCTCTGTCTGACACCCCACAGAGCACAATACCCTCCAGGTCCGTCCATGCTACTGCAGATGACAAGAACCCATTCCCTTCCATGACCAAGCAATATTCTATTTTATATATGTACTTCCTCCTCTTTATACATTCTTCTGTCAGCAGATACCCAGGCTGCCTTTACATCTTGGCTATTGTAAACAATGCTGCCATGAACATATGGGATCACACATCTTCTCAAAGTAATGTTTGGGTTTCTTCAAATAAATACCCTGAAGTGGGATTACTGGGTCCTCCTTTGCCTCTTCTTATAGCCTTTGTTTTAAAGTCTAGGGCTGGCTGAGTGGCTCAGTTGGTTAAGAGCTCGCTCAAGAGTTTGAGCTCTGAGCAACAGCGGTTTGAGTCCTGGCCCGAGCTGAGCAGCTGCTGAGCTGCCAACAGGTGGCAGGATGGCTCAACTATAAAAAAATTAAAAAATGAATTAAAAATAAATAAATAAGTAAAATAAAATAAAGTCTATCTTTCCTGGTATAAGTATTGTTACTCCAGGTCTTTTTGTTTTTCTCATTTCCATTTCATAAAATATCTTTTTCCATCCCTTTACTTTCCATCTGTGTGTGCCTTTCAATCCGAAGTGACTCTCTTATAGGCAGCATATGTAAGGGTTTTGCTTGCTTGCTTATCCATTCATCTGTCCAATGTCTTTCATTGGGGCATTTAATCCATTTACATTTAAAGTAATTATTGATAGATATGTAGCTGTTGCCATTTTATGATTCATAATTTTGATGTTTTTTTCCTTCTTAAGTCCCTCCAGCATTCTTTGTAGTACTGGTTTGGTGGTGATGCACTCCTTTAGTGTTTTCTTGTCTGGGAAGCTATTTATCTGTCCTTCAATTTTAAATGATAGCCTTGCTGGGTAGAATAGACTTGGTTGTAGGCCCTTGCTTTTCATCACGTTAAATATTGTGTGTCAGTCCCTTCTGGCCTGCAAAGTTTCTGTTGAAAAATGAGCTGACAGTCTTATGGGAGCTCCCTTATGCATTACTAGTTGCCTTTCTCTTGCTGCTCTTAGGATTTTCTCTTTGTTTTTAACCTTCGCCATTTTGATTATAATGTGTCTTGGTGTGTGGCCGTTTTGGTTCATCCTGTTTGGGATGTCTGTGCTTCCTGGACTTCTATGTCTATTTCCTTTACCAGCTTAGGATGGTTCTCAGTAATTGTTTCTTCAAATAGGTTCTCAGTCCAGTCCCTTGCTTTCTCTTGTCCTCTTCTGATACCTTTATGGTATGAATGTTGTTGTATTGCTGTGATGTGTATGCTTGATGTTGTCCTAGAGGTCTCTTAAACAATTCTCATTTTTTTTTTTTTTTGCTTTTTTGATTGGGTGTTTTCTGCTATCTTGTCTTCCAAATTGCTGATTTGATCATCTAGTTGCTGGTCATTCCTTGTAGTGTATTCTTCATTTCAGTTATTTCACTTCTGACTGGTTATGTTTTATGGTTTCTCTGTCCTTTTCAATGCTTGTTATTTCTCTGTTGAAGTTTTCACTAAGATCCTTGAGCATCCTTGTAACCATTGTTTTGAGCTCTGTATCTGATAGGTTGCTTGTCTCCATTTATTTATTTTTTTTCTGGAATTTTCTTCTGTTCTTTTATTTGGGACACATTTTTTGTTTCCTCATTTTGGCTGCCTTTCTGTGTTTGTTTCTGTGCATTAAATAGACCTGCTGTGTCTCCTAGTCTTGGCTGATTGACCTTATGTAGTAGGTGCCCTGGCACAGTCTCTCTGGTCACACGCTCTGAGTGCTCCAGGAGTAGCTCTTGTGTAGGTTGTGAGTGCCCTCCTGTTATAGTTGAGTCTTGTTTCTTTTGGCACATCAGTAGGTAGGATTGACCCTAAGGCTGATTGGCTGTGGGGTTTAGCCACATCCACAGATCATGGACTGCTCTGTGGGGGTCTTACCCCAGTAGGTAGGATTTTCCCTAGTGGGCTCTGGCACATGTTGAGACTGTCGTTTGGGTGTGCCACTTGTGGCACTGATTGGATGGTGCTCTGCTGTGGTCTAAAGCCAACCTCCAAGTATGTTAGTTCTGGGGCCTCTTGGGAGGGGCTCTGGTGCAGGCCCATGTCACCCACTGCGTGTGACCAGCTGAAGGCAACCTAGTAGGAGCTGCAAAGTGAGCCACAGTTGTTTGCTGCCTGTGGTAAGCCTATAGGTACTTGGGATTGGCCCCACTGCAAACTGAGGACGTCTGCCATCAGTACCAGGCCTGGAGTAGCTCCGCAAAAATCCAGGACACCCCCAAGCCTGCTGCCACCTGCTGGCTCACTTAAGTTGCAGCCACTGATAGAGCCTCATGCATGCAGTATACAAGCTGAGTGAGGCAGGGGCTCAGGGGCCATTGAAGTGGGAAGAGTTGTGGTCACCAGGTTAATGTAAATTCTGGTTTGGTGCCAGTGTTGAGCCTAGAGCTGCTCAGAAAAAGTCTCAGAGCACACTGAGGCCATTTGCTGCCTGCCTGAGGCCTGTGGACTCTAATAGTTTTCTAAGAAAGAGTGCAATGCTGGCCGTTCTTGAAAAAAGTGTCTGGTATTGGAGGTAGGGTCAAGTGAGTCAGCAGGGTGAAGTGAGCGGAGCTCAGCCAACTGATCAGAATTAGATTTGACCTTGGGTGGCCAGGCTCAACACATTAAAGGTGGCACTTGCCTGCTGGTAGCATGGGAGTAGGACCCCTGACTGGGAAAATGGTGTCTACCCTCCAGCCCTTGCTACAGAGCCACATACCTCAGTCTGTCCTCCATGTGCACCTACTGCCCCTTGAGAAATCATCCCTCTGCTGAAGCCCAAAATGAGTGCCTGTGAGCGAGGGAGTCTATGCTTAGGCCGTTTAAGGGGACATCTGGTTTTCCCACAGTCTTCTGTCCCACCCAGATGGTCAGAATCCCACTGTTTTTCACAGGCAGGTGTTGTCAGAGCTCCAGGCGGTGCTCCCTCGCTCCTCTGGGGTTCCCTCCATGGTTGAGGTATCCTTCCTGATTCTCATTCACCACACACAGGTGTGGGGCCCATTATGCATCTCTGCCTCTCCTACAAGTCTCGACATGGCTTCTTCTTTATGTTCTTAGTTATAAAACTTCTGTTCTGCTAGACTTCAGATGGTTCTCCAGGTTGATAATTGTATAACTTAGTTGTAATTTTAATGTGTTCACAGAAGGAAGCAGGCACAGTGTTTATCTACTCTACCTTCTTGGATCTCTCCATATTTCTTGCGTTTCACACCAAGTGAAATGTGAGTGTTTAGCCCATGGTTAGCTGTTCAGGGCACTGGTTACTGGAAAAAAATCCCCAAAGTTCTGTATTTGATATTTGACTATTCCCCAAGCTGTCAAATCTTTCCAACTCTGTGAGGTGTTAGGGTTGTTTGTGTCCAGGTAAAGTATTAGCTCCCAGGGTCCAATAGAAAAGAAAATACCAGATGATTCAGGATATTTTCCAAATATGATAAATTGTTATTTTCTTCTAAATTTTATTAATGGCACTCAAATATGTGATGTGGTGTATGTCGTCTTCTCTTTGTCTTTTTGCCCACATTGACAGATTTCAATGCCATGTCCCTTAGTTCATTTTTAAACAGCCTCTGGCAACTGGGTTATTACCAGCCATCTTGCATGGGAGTAGCTAGCTCAGAATCTAAATCCCTTCAGTTTCTGCCTTATTACCCAGCTTGCCTTGTTTCCAGTCCCTTCTGTTCTGATCTTTGATAGTTTTCAGGGCTCAGTTTAGAAAATCTGCTCACTATTCTCCTCCAGTATTTCCCCTTTGCCTGCTTTGAATCAAAGGCTATTCTGCACTGATCAGCTTTGTTCTCCATCTGTTCCCATCTGTTTCATGTCTTCCAGATATTGCTCAAAATTCTGGTTCATTGAAGATACCCTCTCCTATGTTCCAATGCTGCTAAGATTTTTTAAAAATTATTTCCAAGTGTCTTTTGAGAGAAGGAAGAAAAAAATGTGTGCTAAATAAACTACTTTAAAAATACAACAATTGAGTTTACTAATCACATCCATGATTCTGTCTCTATTTTGATTTCTTTTCTATTTTGTCTGTATCTGCACCATAGTGTTTTACATAAGAAGATATCAATGAGAAATGTCAAATATTCATGTTCATAATTTTCCCTATTGAAAACATCTTTATCATTCCCAAATATACAAAGTTGCTAATTTAACATTTGTCTTTCTTTGTACTTTTAATTTGTTTTATATAGAAATAATATAATTTTTTCCTTATTAGTATTCTTATTTACAGACTATGCTTTATGGGACAGATTAAATTCTTGCAATTATCTGCACTTTTTAACAATATAAGACAGTGATCTTAGAAGCCAACAAAATGTGTTTTGCATCATGACTATTTGTATATATTTAGGTTATTTGAAACAGTAATAGATTTTCTGTCAAGACATTTTAGAAGCCTGTCTTTTTAGTGTGTATGTGTGTGGCGCGGAGGGAATTGGGGAGGGAAAGGTTGGATGTATGCATTTCACAACAAAAGTTTTATTAGGGGCATAGGTTGCAGGTGGATTAAATGATGAAATGCCCATTCTATTCTACCTGACTCTTATCTAGAGTACAAGTAATCTAAACTATCAATCACTTAAGAAAGTATGAGCTATGAAGTTGGTATTTCAAGGACTGCCATAAGTGTAGCTTTACCACTATTAATATATCTTGGTAATTATTGGTTATTTCTTTATTTTTCTACTTTTCCTGTCTTTGCTACCACTTTGATCCCCTAAACTTTAATTTTTGCATGTGATTTTATGGAGATAACAACACTTGATATATTGTCAAGTTTATTTTATATTACTATACATGATATTTCAAAATAGGTCTAAGTATTTGCAATGAAGTTTTCCAAAGTTTTTTTGGGGGTTTGGTTTGGTTTTTTTAAACTCATTTTTAAAAACTTTCCATTGGACCTACTGTATACCTCTGATGTTGAAACATAAAAAATAACTTGTATAAAAGCATTGTTCTTGTTTGTCTACCTTAATAAATTATTCCAGTATGAGTTCTTACGTTGAGTGATCTATGATTGACTTCAACAGACACAATTTCTCTTAAAGTGACAATATATCGCAACTCACTATAAACATTTAAAAAGATTTAGATTTTCTAGGCCAAAACCAAATTTTGTTCTAATTTTAAAATAATTACGAATTTGCAAAATAGAAAATTATAAAGAGCATGTTTTTCACCAAGATTTGACTTTCAGTTTAGTTGTTCTTGGTTTGTTTTTTCAGGTTAATAGATTTGGTAAAGTTCACTAAGGCTTTGTCAATTGTGAGTATTTTAATATTATAAATATTGAGGGATAATTGTTGGAGGACAAATTGAAACATTATTCAATTAGTGAAGAATATCATTCAATATATTTTTAATTATGTTACCAAATTATTACATTCAAAATTATTATGTATTCTTACATCTTATTTTTATCATGTAATAAATGAGATGTTGGAATTTGAAAAATATGAATTGGTGATTCACTGTTGACACTGGCCAAATCCATGGCATGTTAAGTGAGGAATATATCCTTTTATAAAATAAATCCCTGTGCGGTACCTCTTAAATATGTTATTTGAAATTATTTTTAGAGTAATTCCCATCTATTTAGCCATCTATCCATCAGAGGCTAAGAGCAAGAACTATGTTTTCAGAATATGGGTCCTGTTATTTCATTTTTTAATCAGTGAATTTGGGGAAATTACTTAAACTTTTTGGTTTGCAGAGGTGATTTTTTTGTTTGTTTGTTTTGTTTTGTTTTTAATAAAATAGGAATCATAAATTTACCTTTTAAGTGGTTGGGGTAAATATTGATGAAATAATTGAAGTAAAACTCCTAGAATGGTACTTGGCATTATCATATGTGCTAAATAAATGTTACCTTTCATATTCTTTCTGCCTATATAAATATCATTCTAGCTACCTACATAGCAGCTATGTTTTCTCTTTTTTTCCTTTTTTTTTTAATGTACTGTTGTGGTATTAAACAAGCCAGTTGCTTAAAATAACACAAGTTCATTTCTCATTTACATAATGCCCAGTGTTGTTAGGGCAACTTTTCTATAGCACCTGTCCCCTATGTTAGTTTATTATTTCAGGCTACTTTTATCTGCAGCACCTCCATATGGACCCTTACTGGTAAGATCAGAGTGTATGACAAGAATAATTGTAACTGCTTTCACTTAGAAATTACTTCAGATTACAGTTCATTAGTCAGTGAAGTCATCTGGCAGTATCGAAGTTCAAGGTTACTAGAAACTTCAATCCTCTGGAGTGTCCAGATGGGAAAGAGAGCTAGAAATATTGAAGAACAGTAATAATAGGTACCTCTTTAATTATTGATACTCTATCCCCCTACTTAAAAATTGGAAGTGCCATAGATTCTGATTTTTGACACTCACTTTGAGAAACAGAAACTAAAATCTGGAAAGAGAAAGTCATTTACTTAGAGTAATGTGATATGCAAGTGGCAGAGCTAAGACTCATAAGCAAGACTTCCTTACCCTTTGTTTTTTTTGTGTGTGTGTGTTTTTGTTTTGTTTTGTTTTTTATTGTTAGTTTCAGGTGTACAGAACAATGCAATAGTTATCCTTTCCACCCTTCACATAGAAACAGCCCCCCTCCCCCATCTACTGCCCTCCCATCCCCGATATCATGCTTATCTATTACAACTCCATTCCCACACTCTACTCCATGGCCCGTGACTATATGTATATATATAATTATGGTTGGCATACATTATTATTCTTTGTTTTTAATACTCTTTCCACTACTAAAAAATAAAAACAATTTAAATTAAATCCTATAAAATTAAGAATCTAGTGGGTAATGCATACCTGTTTTGGAGTCCACAAGAATAGAAGAGTGTTAAGATTATCAAAACCATACAATAAAGTTTTGGTAATAGGTATGAAGAAGAAAAGAAGGCCACAAGGAAAATATCTTGGCTGAAATACCTAACTAAGGAAATTGAAGTTGGCCTAGCCAGTGTGAAAAATAGAATTTCTCTGTTCTGTTACTCATCCAAGATTTATTCCTTGCTATTTGGCCTCCTGAAAATATCCATGGTAATGACTACAGGTGTGCTGAAGATAGTCCTGTAAATGGCTAAGAAATTCACTCTGGCCTGTTGAAATGAACAACTTAATATTGTGGCTGAATTCCAGCCCTCTAGTCGTGCAAGAGAGGGCATGAGACTGCCTCAAACATCAAACCTGAGGCGGCTAAGTATGTCTGGGGCCAAATTTTTGTCATGTCATACTGATGATGGATATCAGTCTGTGATCTCACATGGAAAGAGGTACAGGTACCCCCTTGAATGTACAATTTAACTCCCGTAGTCCAAGAGTTGTTTTCCTGCTAGATTTCTTTGTATTGACTTAAAATAAAAAAGAATCGGGTGGCCTAAATATCCATTATTGATCCTGAGTACATTAACTTATCTCTACAATTATGGATCCTTGGGGCCTGATATGGGTTCAATCAGGTTATTATCCTCTCTGTTCAACATT
>NW_017732049.1:575431-576937 GCF_001890085.2 Hipposideros armiger | reverse complement strand
TCATAGATTTATTTCTGGGATCTCTATTCTGTTGCATTGATCTATGTGTCTGTTTTTATGCCAACAGCATGCTGTTTTGATTACTATAGCGATATAGTATAATTTGATACTAGGTAGTGTAATGCTTCCAGATTTGTTCTTATTTCAAAGTCATGGCTATTTGGGGTCTTTTATAGTTCCATATAAATTTTAGGATTATTTGTTCTAGTTCTGTGAGAAATGTCATTGGTAATTTGATAGGAATTGCATTGAATCTAAATATTGCTTTCAGAACTATGGACATTTTAATTATATTCTTCCGATCTGTGAGCATAGCATATGTTTTCACTTACTTATATCTTCTTAAATTTCTCTCTTCAGCTTTTTACAATTATCTGAGTACAGGTCTTTTACTTCCTTGGTTAAGTTTATTTTTAAGTATTTATTTATTCAGTTGTAAATAGGATTGTTTTTTTATTTAATCTTTCTGATAGTTCATTATTGGTGTATAAAAATGAAACCAATTTCTGAATATTAATTTTTTATCTGGTTACTTTACTAAATTCATTTATCAGTTCTTTTTTGTGGAATCATTAGGGTTCTATATATTTGGTATCATGTCATCTGCAAATAATGACAATTTTACTTCTTTTCCATTTGGATGCCTTTTATTTCTTTGTCCTGTCTGATTGCTGTGGCTAGAACTTCCAGTACTATATTGAATAAAAATGGTGAAAGCGGGCATCTTTGCCTTGTGCTTGATCCTAAAGGGAATGCTTTTATCTTTTCCCCATTGAGTATGATATTACTGTATTTTTTCATGTATAATGTGCACTTTTTTTGCCTAAATGTGTCAGGGAAAAATAAGGATGCATGTTATACATGGGTTGTACTAATTAAAACTAATTAAAAACGAATTAAAAACTAATATTTTTAATTATTTTATTTATGCTTATGAGTTAAAAGTGTAACTCTAGAAATCAATAATGATATCTGTATGCAAAATAATACCCTGGAGTATGATAATTGGTTCTGTTGAACTTATGACAAACTTGCAATGATGGAGAGTTCTTGGTCTTCTATGATGCATAGATATCGTAAATTTGTTACCGGTACATACAATTTCTTGTAACTTGTATCTTTTCTTGTGTTTTGTAATTATTTGTTACATAAAATTTCTTGTGCCATAATGTTTAAAAAATGAAGCTAAAATTCCTTAATAATACAGAAAACAAGTACCTAAATGTAAACAAATAAAATTTTGAATTAAAAATTAAAATGAATGATTGTTCCCCTGAAAGTTTGAGCCGAAAACATGGGTGTGCATTGTACACAGGAGCACATTATACACAGCAAAATTTGGTAGCTGTGGGTTTGTCATAAATGGCCTTTATTATGTTGAGATATATTCCTTCTATTCCCACTTTGCTGAGAGTTTTTATCAATAGATGTTGGATTTTGTCAAATTCTTTTTCTGCATCTATATATGTATATGACCATATGATTTTTAGTTTTCATTTTGCTTAT
>NW_017732049.1:573518-574936 GCF_001890085.2 Hipposideros armiger | reverse complement strand
TTTTTTTTTTTAATCCTTACTTCCTCTCTCATGCACACAGTCATTTTTGTTGGGTTACTCATGCTAAATTAATTCTATGGAAGTATTTCCACTCTTGATACAATGACATATACTACAAAACTTTCTTCCAATAACCACACTAATCAGCACTTGAAACTGAAAGTACAGGGATTGCACTGGTATGGTTCTTCGTTATAGAGAGATCTTATTATAGTGAACTGCTTTGGAGAAACTACAGTTTTCAAGGGTAAGATTCATCGAAAACTCCACAGAATATACAATGAAACACCTGTGTTTGGAATTTAAATTTGCCTTTTTTCATTTTGTATATGTTTTTGTGGGATGTCCAGGCTCACTAAAATTCTGTTAATTCTATAAAAAAGACAGTGACATGATCAGGTTGCTGTGGTTTATAGTTTATATATCTAAGGTGCCAGGTACATGCTAGGGATTTGATATAGTCATGCACTGCTTAACAAAGGGGATATGTTCTGAGAAATGTATCATTATGCAATTCTATAGTTTTGTAAAATCATGGAGTGCACTTACTTGCACAAACCTAGTGGTATAGGCTACTGCTGTAAGTGTAACTGCTATACTTTTATACAACTGGCTGTATGGTTTGTTTACACCAGCATTACCACAAACACATGAGTAAGGCCTTACTTACGCTAAGACATTAGGATAGTTATGATGTCACTAAGCAATAGGAATTTTTCAACTCCATTATAATCTTACGGGACAACCATCTTATATGTAGTCAGTCATTTATTGAAATGTCCTTACAAGGTACATGGCTGTAAATAATATCAATAATTAGGTATGTACCTTTTCTTTTTGTTTTGTTTCCTAAATAATGCTCTAACAACCATTACAAAATAATTTCCCTTATGTTTGAAATCATAAACAAATATTTTCTTTTACTAGTAAGGAAGAAACTAATTAATGTAAAATAGAAATAAATGTTCACTTGGCTTTTAAGATGCACTGTTTCAGACACTGGTTGAGAGTTATTGGTAGATGCTCAAGGAACTGATTAGTTCTTTTTGGGGCTATACCTTTATTTCCAAATATTTCCACAAGTAGTATCAGTTTCTACTCATTTGGGTAACATAGTAAGCACACAGAGTTTGGTAGCATTCATCTCTTGACATGAACTTTCTGTGTGACTTTTGATAAGTTATTGAATGTTTTATATGTCAAGTCTTATAACACATAAATGAGAATTATAATATCTATCTCATGGATTGTTGTAAGTATTTAAAGAGACAATGGGCCTATTTAGCCAAAATAAAATATTTATATTTTTTAACTTCTATTTCATTTTCAAGAAATCATCTTCAATTAGCCACATTTCTCCCTGAGTAATTATTTTTCTGTGTTTTGTTTTGTTTTACATTTGGAATCTTTTTTTTTTT
>NW_017732049.1:561171-571273 GCF_001890085.2 Hipposideros armiger | reverse complement strand
AACCCAAGCACAGTTGATTATTGAATACAAAGGCACATAAAGAATTATTCTTGAATGTTAACTCTCAAAGCTGGTATGAGATGATACAGTTCCGAATGTCAGATTCTTGCTTGGCAGCAATTTTGATCAAGATTATTCCTTGTTAGTGAGTCCCACATGAACATAAATAAGACAGAATCTTTGCCCCCTAGTATATCAAACATAAATGACTGTAACCTTAAATAGACAGTGAGGTTCATGCTTCTTGATGGAGGAACATTATTTGATAAGCTTTGGGAGTCTGAGGTACTGCCTCTAGTTGAGAATATGTGGTTATCTTTAATTAATGATGTGTTATTTTAGTTAGTATTTTATGGACACATGCATTTTATAATGGGTCAGGATGGGAAGAAGGGGAGAGGGAGCAAGTGTCATGAGGAAAGAACAGCAGAATTACAGAGACAGAGTAAGTTTTCAGGATATATCTGAAGACTAATAGATTACCCAATGCGACACATATAAGGAAAGTTAGAAGAAACATAATTTGAAAATGATTTTAAAGGATATAATCACTAAATGAGAAGACAGGAAAATGTTGTAGCATAAGTTGATTTAGACTTTGCTCATAGGCTAGGAGGATGAAGTCAGGGAAAGGAAAACAATAAGAATGGAGATGATTGATGGCACATCATCACTGAAAAAGTAGCAGTAGTAGTGAAAGAAAAGTGATTCTGCTGCTGGTGAAAAATCACAGATAAAGAACCTGTATTTTATAACTCTAAAATTTGAAAATGAGATGCATCCATTGAGCTAAATTAATTATAAACAAAACACAATTATTAAGTATTTCCAAGTAGGGGAATATTTGGATAACTGTTTAAAAATTTGTTTGCTAAGTTGTTATTAGAACAGGTTTTGAAACCTAGTTTTATGCTTATTAAGAAATGGATTTTTAGACATCAAAGAAATTCTTATATTTGATAACTTGAGGAAATGTTTTTACCCCCAAAAACAGCAGTCTACTATTATTTCTTGGTGATCTATTGTTAAATAATACAGCACTCTTGTATTAGGGAATTACGAGTATCTTGTTAGAGTCATGCATTTATTGCTAGAATGCGTTTTATAAACATACACCATTGGCAGTAAGTTAATTGATAGAGTCCACATAATCATTTATTATATACTTGTTTAGAAAGTCAGCTAAAGTAATAAATGAGCAAATCATCTATAAATTGCACAGCTAATTATTACTGACGTTACTGTTTTTCTTCGACCCTGTTATTACCTCTTTGCCACAAGAGTGCTTCCTCTCTTTAATGCCATTTGGATAAATTTATCCTATCTCAAGACCACTCTTATCTTTTCCAGATTGTTTATTTCCACACAGTCTAGAAAAAGTCTTTCCTTCTCCCTGGTGAATGTTACCATCCTAACTATGAGAATCCATACACAAAAGAGTGTATCAGGTCCCTTGTAATTGAGTATATATTGTATATAGGGAGTATATTCAAATTTGTATTGAAATTGGGAAACAAAAAATATGCAGTTATAATATCACTATCACATTTAGCCATGGCTACCACAGACACATCACTGCAAAAGTCACATTTTTCTTCACCCTGCCCCCACACACTCCAGTTTGATTTAAAAGTGGTTTATTAATTGGATATTTACCCATTCTATTATCATGCCATCGCTTTGTTGAAAATTTTAGGTACCCCAGATTCTCAGAGCAAACCTCTATTTTATTGAAACAGAAACAGATCTCTCTTCTAATTTTCTGTGACATAACAAAGCTATAATTTTACCTCTTCACTAATTCCCTAAATTAGAAGCATAATCTCTCTTTAGTTTATCTTTTTTCAACAAAAAAATATTATTGTCACAATAATTACTTGATCCTATGATGCTCAGAGCAGCAAAATTATTAAGAAAACTGCTGTTTTATCATGGTTGAGACTGATAAAATAGAAAGTGGTTTGTAAATTCATTTTTTTCTTATATGTAATTCAGAACTTGTCAAATTTCTGTGCTGTCTTTTTTGCCTGTGGTAAAGAGGAGAGAGTTATCCTCTCCCAGATTTAAAAAAAAAAAAAGTTTGATTTAGATACTTGTTCACATGATTAAATAAATTAATCATGGCCTTCAAAATGGTGTTCTCACTGCTTCTTGCCCCTCCATTTTCATCTTTTACCATATTCCTTCCCTTCAACGTATAAAATCAAGATACACTGACCTCCTTTCAGCACTGATACACGCTCTTTTTGCCACAGGCCTTTGCAAATGCTGCATCCTCTGCTTGAGATCTTTCACTTCTTTACTCATCTTACTTTTCTGAGATCAGTTTCTATTTCCTTAGAGTCCTTTCAGAAATTCCCTAAGTCATATCTCCTAAAACATGTTTTCATGATACCATATGCCTGTATGGTATCATTTATCTAAACTGAGATTTTGCATTTACTTCTGAGACTTTTTTTTTTATTTAATGTCTGTGTTTTCATGTTTTACTCACTTCTAAACCTACCTAAATCAACACAGTTGAATTTATGAATGGTGAGCACCGTGTTTTTTTGTTCTTTTTTGATTTCAAGACGTATCAGGTACCATGTAATTGAATGTATATTGTATATTAGAAATATATTCAAATTTATATTGAATTTGGGAAGCAAAAATATGCACAATTATGAGCTTTGATAAAGCACACACTTTTAAATCAAAAATTAAAATAAAGATTAAATTAATTAGTAGATGTCCTTTAAGATATTTAAAACTACTCTTCCAATATTCCAACAGAATGTTTATAGCTTGCCAATAGTTCTGAACACATTTACTTTGCAGAATATTGAGACATTTTTAAAAAGGCAAGGCAAGTTAATAAAAAACTTTTTTATGATTTTTCCAAGTACTTCTCATTACAACATAGATGCTGTTTACAAAATTAAAAACACAAATTATACAAAGCTTTTTAAACAAAACAATTTAATACTACAAAGAAATTATCAGCAACTAAATTCCTTTGATGAAATCAGGGATTACACAAAGCACATATCTATACTTACCAGTTTTTCATTTATTTTTGTGCAGAAATTCTCAACCAAATTTTAAAAGTCATAGGTGAATTATATACAATCTGAAATAAATTCTAAATATACCTCATTTAGTGTTTTATTATTTTAAAAGTCAACCATTTTAAGATTAATTTTTATTATTATTTAAAATTATTTATGTAAACCATTATACATGTAACGTCAACATATGCAAATATATCTTAAGATTCTGTTCCTTTCCTCCAAACACACTAGTTATAATCTGAGTAGAGACTTGAGCAAACATGGGCTATGACATGATGTAGAGTCTAGCTCTACCATTTTCAAGCTTTTCTAAAATCAACAAAGACTCGAAATATCTCCTTTATTATTTGCATGCTGGAGGGATCAAGTGTAGAACCCAGACTGTATTCCTTTAAGTGCATACATGCTTAGAACCTGATGAAAGAGGTCTGCCCAAAGTCTTTCCTTATAAGGGAATCAACATTCAGAGTTATTCTCTAGTTTTATTCTTCTGTCCTTGTGTTGAGACCAATTTTAGAAAAAAATTTTATTATGCTCCATACAACTTGTTATCTGCCCTCCAATCTCTACAAAAGTCTGTTCCTCTCTGTTTATTCCTTGTGTGGAGAATATCAGTTATGTCAAAATACAGAAATCATTCACAATGGTGAACACCTAATGTTTTCCTAAAGAAGGTCCCTTTTAATTGTATAGGTACACCACCCTACATTTGGTTTTGGTACTCTCTTCTGCAAAGCTACTCCATCATTAAAGAACAGTACAACTGTAAAAATATATTGTCCACTTTGCTTCAACAATTTTTTAATCAGAGCTCCTGTTATTTATCTTGCTACAACACCCTACCACTTCATTTTCACACTATTATGTGAAATGTTTTCTAAACACAATTGTATTCATTTAAGTTTCCTGTTTATACCTCTTAAATTCTACCCCCTGCTTTCTTTATAAAATCAACTTCCTGGAGCATGATTGCCTCCAGGCGCTCAAGGTCTGTTATGATTAGTATTCTCTCTCTCTCTCTTGTTTCATCCTAAATATCCAATTAAAGTTCTAGCGATTTACCATCCAAATATCTCGTTGTCATATTTGCATGAACATTATATTTAACATAATTAAAGGCAGCACTCCAAGTATTAACATAAGTATAAAAATCACTGTTAGACATCTACTTAATGTCTTACTTATCCTCACTAGAATTTAGGTATGCATTTTTTACTGCTAGATCACAAAATACTAACCCATAGGAAGTGCTCACTAATATTGTTTATATGAATAAACACACGGGTAGATTAGTTAATATAATACTATGGATAAAAATCTACATAGGAACTAGAGAGTAATGTAAGGGAGCATAACATAAGCTTTTCACATGAAAGATTTTTATGTTTTTTTTTCTATCCTTCATTATTATACCAAGGTTTATTAGCTTTTATATGCTCATTTAGCAGAGGAAGATGATGATCTCTGATTTTACTAGAAAAGAAACTAATTTTTAAATTTTTTTCAATTCCTGTTGACATTCAATATTATTTTATATTAGTTTCCAATATATAGCATGGTGTTTATACATTTATATAATTTATGAAGTGATACCCCTGATAAGTCTAATACCAATTTAACAGCACACATAATTATTATATTGACTACATTTCCTATGCTGTAATTCCCATGACTATTTTATAACTACCAATTTGTATTTATTTAAATTTGTATTTATTTATCCACTTAGTGAAGACTTTCCTACCTTTCTATTTAAAAGTTTCATCAAGATCTTACCTGGATTCTCTAATCCATTGCCCGGCTCTATTTTACACATCCATTGTGGTATGTGTGACTTTTATTTATCTAGTATGTTTTTTATTCATAATATATTTTTTCTCTCCAATTCTGTGCTCAGGGAATCTGATTCTCTTTGGATAGGGACAAGGTGATAGTGAAGAATGGCATGTCTTGGAAGATACTATGGTGGCAACAGCCAGATAGGCATGGGGATAATTAAGTTAAATGAAATTATTTGAGTATCAATATGAAAGAATGTGCATTTTATAGGTAGAGATAATCACCTCAGCGGCTGTTGGTCTAGTGCTTGTGGTACAGAGAGAAAGTCAAATAGGACAGGATGTATTTCAAGATCACCATTTTGGAAATATACTCTCAAAAAAGTGGCCTGGCATTACTATAGTAGCAATTATAGCTATCAACTTTAGATATAAGATGTAACCCTCTATAAGGTCAGGAAAAAAATAAAAATAAGCGAAAATGTCAACATCCTCTCTGGGTAGCATGGGACTTCAGAGGAGAATCTTAAAATTGTATAAATGTTTTAACAAAACAGAGGCAAAGACCCTCCAGACAATACTATTTCTCCTGGTAATGAGAACTCAGGATATCAGTCGGCTATTTTGGAAAACAATGTCCACTAAACATACCTTCTTTTCCCTCTGCGCCTAGTACCTGACTCATAAGGTACTGACTTATAAGGAATTGTAGGTTATCTTTAATGCAAATTATTTTATGTAAAGGTTCACTGTATTCTGGAATAAAGTTATGTAATATTATGCAGGACTGTTATGGGTGGGGATTCAATAGTGGTGATTTTAAAAAGAAATTATTCCCTAAATCATAAACATATTGTCTCAAATATGGCAAGCAAACAAAAATGTAATTTCTGTGAGTCACATCGGACTAAAAGTAAGAAGTGTTATTACAAAAAAGGAAATGTATAATACTCAAATTTCATTTAAAGTTGAATGTAAAAAAAAACAGAGATTCAAGATGACTTTCTAATTAAGACTTTAAGGATGGTGCATGAGTCATTAGCATCGATGTGCAACACAATCATGTAAAAGAACAAGATCTTTCAAGAAGCAATATGAGAGAGTAAAATACTAATAAATACATACTTCAGTGATAGTTAAGAGAATGATGTATAGATAAATCAAGGTGTGTTAAACATGTATGTGTGGGTGTATTTACAATACAGTCTTGATATNATAAAAATCTCTTCTGCTTTACTTCTAGAAATGTGATCTTTTGTGTTCCCATATTAGAAACAGATCTTACTCTCAGTACATATCTTTATACTTTATGACATTTACTTTATGTTTCATACTTAAAATCATTGTTTTTCTTTTCTTTTTATAAAGTAACTTAGAAACCTTGAAATTCTTCAACCCTAACATTCTTGTAGAAGAACTTCTGAGAATTTCTGTTTTTGATTTCTGTTAGTTTTAATTACTCTAATTAAATTGATATCAAAAATCACCCAGGGCATATTTTCAAAATGACAAATAATTAAAATTTTAGTGAACTTATTTGTAGATATGCTCTCTAAACACTGAATATTCAGATCTTCTTAAATAATATGGACATGAAATACAAAAATTGTATTTATCTTTTAGTTCTAAAAGTTTTAAAACATAACATTAATTAAAATTATAACTAACATCTATTGCATGCTTACTTTTTGTAGGGTGATATTTTACATGTATTTACATGTATAATCCTCAAAACTCCATGTAGTAGACACTGATATCATGATAATTTTATAGATCAGGAATATGAGAATTGGAAAAGTTAAATAATATGTAAAAAATTATGAGGTTATTAAGTGATGGATCAGGAATCTGAACCAAGATCGTATGATACCAGAGTCAATATTCTAAACAATCAGACATTTTTATTCCTAGTAAGGATTATGAAATTTTAATATTTGAAAATTTCCTTAGTTATTTCATGCTATGGTAACTTTTGATGTAAATATTAATGTTCAGGTTTAACATTAAAATATTTAAATTGATAATCAGCTCTGTAGCCACAGAAAACAAATTATAAAATTTACTTTAGTCTTCAAGTCTTCTTATTAATAATTCTAACTAACACTTGCTAAACATATGTAATATGAAATCCACTGGCTGAAGAACTTTACATATATTATCTCATTTAATATACATACTTGCTTTATACATGTAATATTTTTATTCCAGTATATAGTTAAGATAGTGAAAAATAACATGATTAAAAATATGGTATCTAATGAATCTTACTGAAGACTAATATTTTAACAGCATATCTGAATTATTTGACCTTAAATTCTTACATATATATATTTTCATTTGAATATATCTCTCTCTATATCTTTATAGAGAGAGAGACATACATATACATACATATACACACATATATATATATATATATGTATGTATATGTATATCTATGTATATTTATGTAAACTTTGGCAACTCTGCATTTTTCTAATGTATTTAAACATTTGAAACACTGAAAACATCTCTCTGTACATAAATATATGCTCAAGCATTTTCTTTTATAAAGCTTGTGTTAACAAGAGGCTGCAAGAAATATAGATAATGAATAACTATGTCTAAAACTATTAATAATAAAAATATATTTAATATCACACAGCATGTGTTCAATAATCATGCTTACAACAGCAACCAGTACTAAGAAATGGTATTTGATTTCCATTAATATTGGATTCAAATTTCTGATTCCCCACCACCCTCTTTTCCTATAGATCATCTAATCAATTGGCAGTTTATCCTGAATCCCTCACCATGGCTTCTAATTTTCCAAGATAGTTTGTGCCTACAAGGTGTCCACCCACCCACCATCTGCTATGTCAAGTTTTCTCTCTCTGTTACTTAAGAATAACAGTTTGTACAATTAAAAACAAAGTGTTCTGTTCAAATTAGGATATTTTAACACATGGTGTTTGCTTGAATTTATGAATATGAGATCATACATTTCTCATGCTTTAGAACTTGAGTAAAAATTAAAAACAAAGTAAATTATCTTACAACCACATAAATAAAAAGTACAAAAAACAAGAGAAATAGGAGAATATATAGCAAATCTATATGAAGCATGAGCAAGTGGGGATTTGAAATATTCTTCAGAAATAAAAATGATGAATGATTTGTTTTAAATTCAGGAAAACACCTCTTGCTGATTTTTACAAAAGTGACTTAAATATTTATGCAGAAATTCATATAAAGTTTTATTGTAGATATCCCCCATAAATGATCAGAAACATTTAAAAAAATAAACCATTAGAAACACAAGTATTAAGATAACACATTGAGGCATCATAATTGAGTTGTCACATGACTTAATTTTATTTGAGAATGTGTCCAAATAACAGTGACTCTACAGATTCAAAATCTTAAGTATTGTTGAGCTGTGCTCAATTAACTGGTTTGTGCTGATATTAAGGTATTTGACCCAGCAAAACGCTTGACATTGGAAAGCCACACTTTCCTGATTGCTCAGATTGAGACTCTATCATTTAAATATCAGAATCTAAGAATATCTAGCTCAATGCCAGAACCCAAGCACAGTTGATTATTGAATACAAAGGCACATAAAGAATTATTCTTGAATGTTAACTCTCAAAGCTGGTATGAGATGATACAGTTCCGAATGTCAGATTCTTGCTTGGCAGCAATTTTGATCAAGATTATTCCTTGTTAGTGAGTCCCACATGAACATAAATAAGACAGAATCTTTGCCCCCTAGTATATCAAACATAAATGACTGTAACCTTAAATAGACAGTGAGGTTCATGCTTCTTGATGGAGGAACATTATTTGATAAGCTTTGGGAGTCTGAGGTACTGCCTCTAGTTGAGAATATGTGGTTATCTTTAATTAATGATGTGTTATTTTAGTTAGTATTTTATGGACACATGCATTTTATAATGGGTCAGGATGGGAAGAAGGGGAGAGGGAGCAAGTGTCATGAGGAAAGAACAGCAGAATTACAGAGACAGAGTAAGTTTTCAGGATATATCTGAAGACTAATAGATTACCCAATGCGACACATATAAGGAAAGTTAGAAGAAACATAATTTGAAAATGATTTTAAAGGATATAATCACTAAATGAGAAGACAGGAAAATGTTGTAGCATAAGTTGATTTAGACTTTGCTCATAGGCTAGGAGGATGAAGTCAGGGAAAGGAAAACAATAAGAATGGAGATGATTGATGGCACATCATCACTGAAAAAGTAGCAGTAGTAGTGAAAGAAAAGTGATTCTGCTGCTGGTGAAAAATCACAGATAAAGAACCTGTATTTTATAACTCTAAAATTTGAAAATGAGATGCATCCATTGAGCTAAATTAATTATAAACAAAACACAATTATTAAGTATTTCCAAGTAGGGGAATATTTGGATAACTGTTTAAAAATTTGTTTGCTAAGTTGTTATTAGAACAGGTTTTGAAACCTAGTTTTATGCTTATTAAGAAATGGATTTTTAGACATCAAAGAAATTCTTATATTTGATAACTTGAGGAAATGTTTTTACCCCCAAAAACAGCAGTCTACTATTATTTCTTGGTGATCTATTGTTAAATAATACAGCACTCTTGTATTAGGGAATTACGAGTATCTTGTTAGAGTCATGCATTTATTGCTAGAATGCTTTTTATAAACATACACCATTGGCAGTAAGTTAATTGATAGAGTCCACATAATCATTTATTATATACTTGTTTAGAAAGTCAGCTAAAGTAATAAATGAGCAAATCATCTATAAATTGCACAGCTAATTATTACTGACGTTACTGTTTTTCTTCGACCCTGTTATTACCTCTTTGCCACAAGAGTGCTTCCTCTCTTTAATGCCATTTGGATAAATTTATCCTATCTCAAGACCACTCTTATCTTTTCCAGATTGTTTATTTCCACACAGTCTAGAAAAAGTCTTTCCTTCTCCCTGGTGAATGTTACCATCCTAACTATGAGAATCCATACACAAAAGAGTGTATCAGGTCCCTTGTAATTGAGTATATATTGTATATAGGGAGTATATTCAAATTTGTATTGAAATTGGGAAACAAAAAATATGCAGTTATAATATCACTATCACATTTAGCCATGGCTACCACAGACACATCACTGCAAAAGTCACATTTTTCTTCACCCTGCCCCCACACACTCCAGTTTGATTTAAAAGTGGTTTATTAATTGGATATTTACCCATTCTATTATCATGCCATCGCTTTGTTGAAAATTTTAGGTACCCCAG
>NW_017732049.1:500869-556411 GCF_001890085.2 Hipposideros armiger | reverse complement strand
CTTCCCCCTTTTTTTTGACAAAAGGAACAGACAAAACTGAAAAGGATATTTAGGTTAAAAATATTAGTGGGAGGAGCTTCAATTTTAATCCTAGCATGTACCTCTTAGCATTTTTAGCAGGAGCTGACATTAACAAAGGTGTCCATAATGAGTCTAACGTATTGGACACAATAAATGGGAAATGTGGAAATTATTTTACAAGTCATGGAATTGTAATATTCATATTAAAATTAGAAGCACTGGGAATTTAAATAAAACATATTTTTTAGAGTTTAACTGTAGGAAATATGGGTAGCACCTGTTACTTTTGACATCAAAAATAACTGCAATTAATTGGTTTTAAGTTGTTCATCAAGTGAGTAATCTCAAAGCATAAAATTAATTTAATGTGAAATATCAATTTCAAATCATTAAAGATAATAATGTTCATTAAGGACATACAAATTATTTATATTTTAATGTAACATACTTATAGAGCTGTATTTTGCAACCAATTTTTACAGACGCTAAAATTCTGTAAATAATCATGCTTTATTAAAAGTGTTGACATTTATTTAGTAAGCTACTAATATAGGATATGGCCAAATAAATTTTAGAAATGTGACTTATGTATAAAGATACCCTCTTACTGAGCAAATCACCATAAACAGTATGTTTTTAAGTAAATATCAAATGTTGGAAATTTAAATACCGAAAGGTCTTAAACGTGAACAACATAAAAATAAGCACTGAAGATACTGAATGTGTCTAAAAAATAAATCTACTTCTCTTTACCTCAGGGAAATCCTTATTATTCATTGCAAATATGGAATCTAAAATTTCAAAACGTTTATATTTAACTTCTCTAGCTTTAGCAGAATATTTCACATTCATATCTTTTTATCCCTCATAGCAAGACTTCTGAAAAGCTACTATAGATACAAGTAAGTCCCCATGCCCTATTTATAAAATATTGAAAGAGAAATTAGAGGAATCTATTCATGAGAAGAAGGAAAAATAATCTCTATTCATGGGGAAAAGCATCTGGTGAGCTTGGTATTGAACTGTTTTGACAAGAATGTGACTTCAGTACATTAGGTGGAAATGTGATCCAATGAAGGGCGAGTGTGACCTGAAAACGCAAACAAGTGAAGATCAGTGATGAAGCTGCATTCATCACACACTCCCAGGTTAGAACTGAAGCTGTTAGATTGATGAGATGTTCAGCACCTATGGATGTCGGATAAAAGTGATAGGCTAAAAGCAGAAACAGCATAATGTGACACTTAATGTCTATTATTAGACACAAATTTGTGTCAGAAAAAAATATCTAAAAGAATAGTCAGTTTTAAAGAAAGTATAAAGAAATACTTGAATAGCTTTCACTTAAAAATTATGTTAGATAGTTTATCTATGTTTGAGCATTATAGTATGTGCTTATGAAATTTCACTTTAAAAATAATGTTGTAGTATGCATTGTTACACATAATTTCCTAGTAGTACAAAGTCTAGTGTGAATATATAATCGCAAAGTAACAGGAGCTTTTTAAGAGCCCAAATGATGGGATAATTAAATGTTAGATATTTCAGACTTGTTTTTCTTTTATAAGATGGATTGTGTTCCTCCCAATCATTCTTGGGAATGCTACAGTTTATTCTGGATGTCCTCCATTTGCCAACCAGGTTTCCATTTTCTACCTGGTTCTGTGTCCAGTGAGGCTGACCTCTATGGACAAGTATTGGTGCGACCTCTCCCTCTGTGGTTTCTGGTTAAGTTTTGCCAATGGCAATCACCTGCAGGTAGAAGACTACACTCTGGATATTTAGCCCCTTAAGCACCCCTGCTGGGACCCAGCAGGTAGAATGCTTCTCAGTGCTGAGGGCCAAGGGCCACAGCTTAGGTCAGGCAGCCCTCACTCTGTGACTTTCTCCCTGGTCACTGCTCCCCACTTCATTATTTCAGGTCTAAAGGTGGGAATGGGTTTTTCATTTGTATTTTTGTTTTACCTAAATCCTGCCCATCACTTTGTGAAGAATTTTAACCCTTCCTAGTACCAGTTTGCTTATGCCATCTTTTTTCATGGCAGGTCACTGCAGGTGACAATCTTACATGTTACATTTACTTCTGCTTGAAAACAGAAACTGTGGAATAAGGTGCGAGGAAACACACTAAGAAACAAAACAGGCAGAAATGTGAATTGTTTGCCTTTAAAAATTATCTTATAAATTACATACAGTAAACTTGACTCTTTTGAGGAGTACAGGCCCATGAATGCTGAGAAATGCATAGAATTGTGTAAATTACCACCGTATTCAAGATACAGAACAGTCTGTTATCTCCCCAAATTTCTCTGTGCTAATGTTTATAGTCAAATGACTTCCCCATCTTTAATTTTGGCAATTACTCATCTCTTCTCCATCCCTATATATTTGGGTCTGGCTTCTTTCACTTTTTCTATTACCCGTGAACTTCATCTGTGTATCTGTGAGTATTAATAGTTAATTCCTTTTTATTGCTGAACATTACCCAGTAGTACCAGTGTACCATTGTTTCTTTATCCACTTACCAGTTAAAGGACTTGGGTTGTTTCCAGTTTTTGGTAACTGTGAGAAAACACTGTTATAAACATTTGGGTGGAGGTTTTGTATGGATGTAGGTTTTCATTTCAGTTGGTTAAATACAGAGAGTAGGATCCTTGGGCCATATGGTGCTTGTTTAACATTATAAAGCTGCCAAATATTTGGTATTGTCAGTAATTTTCATTTTATAGTACAGTCCTTGGTATCGTCATAAAATTCCAATTTACTGTGTAAGTGTAGGTTTCTTTCTAGACTTTTTATTCTGTTCAATTATTTGTATGTGAATCTATATGCCAGCAGCACACTATCTTGTTCCATATACCTAGTGTATAGATGAATTTGGGAAGAATTCCCATTTTTACATCACTATCACTAATATTCTATATTCTAATAGATAAATATTGTTTATGTCTTTATTTATTCTACCTTTAATTTCCCTAAGACTTTTAATTTCCAGTATATACATATTATAAATTGCCGGTTCAATTATCCTTAGAAATTTAATTTTATGCTTTTGTAAATGAAGTTATTTTTAATTTAATAATTTTCTAATTGCCCATTAGTAGTATGTAACAATAAAATTGACTTTTATTTATTAGCTATGTGTCTTGCTAATGAATAAAATTAGTTATCAGTTCCAGTATTTTTCTGTGGATTCATTTGGATTATCTGTAGAGACGATCATGACATATCTACAAAAAGAGTTTGACTTTTTTCTTTCAAATTTTGTTTTATTTCTTCTTTATCATCTTTCACACTGACCTCTAATACAAAATTGAAAAGAAATGATGAGAGTATACAAACATCCAGTGATCAAGATTTTGTGTAGCAACCATTCTTCTTTCAATATTCAGCTTTTTCCTATTTCTAGTTTGCTGAGAGGTTTTTCTCATGCATTTTAAAAAAAATTCAAATACTGTCATTATATCTATTAAAGTAACCATATGCTTTTTTCCTATTATGTTAATATGATGAAGTGTATTCATGTTCATACATTAAACTAATCCTGTATTTCTGGAATAAACTCCAGAATTTTTTCTTATTTTAAATCACACAATAATAAACGTTATCTGTGTACTTTGTGACTGACTGATTTGACTTGATACTGAGTAAAGAAAGTCCAGATTTCTTTTTCCCTCTGTACTGATTTTTTTCAGTTACTTGGTTTGTTTTGTTTTGTTTTGTTTTAGGTTCACAGATATATTTTTATTTAAATACACAAGAGTCACAAGGGGGTATATCCATTTCTTTGACTAGCCCAATCTAAATAAAACCTGGAAAATCATCAGAGCTCATGAGGAATAGCAGTGTGAGGAGCGAAGGAGAAATACATCAGTCTGGGGTATGAGAGAAGGACCACCTGACTGACACAATTGGAGGCTTCATTTAGGTCCATTAAGCCCACATACTAGGTCAATAACAGGGGGATTTGTTGTTTGTTTGTTTGCTGTGGTTATTCACTTTTTATTTATTTATTTATTTATTTATTTATTTATTTGTCTATTTATTTATTTATTTATTTTACTTTCAGGTGTAGAAAACAATGTAATAGTTAAACATTCATACCCCTCACAAAGTGATACCCTTTCAATCTTCTACCCCTCTGACATTGTATATAGCTGTTACAATTCCATTGACTGTCTTTCCTATGCTGTACTCCACATCCCTATGCTGTACTGCGCACGCGCACACACACACACACACACACACACACACACACACAAGCTGTTACCAGGCATCCACATTGGCAGCACTGTATAAACAGCTCAGTAAGGTTTCATAACCTTGGTATATCAGTGTCTCACAGCCATGTTTGTGTCAACATGTGGTGGTGTCTTGCTGAGTGGCATTCATTATTGTTGTGGCACGTTTTTGTGTGCCATCGCTAGAATGTCTGAGCTTGAATTAGAGCAACGAGCAAACATTAAACTTCTTATTAAACTTGGCAAGAGTGGAAGTGAAATCAGGGACATGTTAGTCCAAGTTTATGGGATAATGCCCATATACACTCCATTCATTTTGGTCTTCAAAATAAGTGGAAAATAAAGTAGTTTTAAAAGACATAATCAGATTTTCCGTTTGAATAATCAATTGCTTGATACTGAATGCTCATTGAGTATCAGCACAGAACTTCAGATTTTTTGCAATGCGTGGAATTTTTGTAAGTTTTTATGAAGGGAACTGAGGGCTATTGGCATCTATATGAGCTGGGTCTTACTTTTTCTTTTTTAAATTAAATGTATTGGGGTGACAATGGGTAGTAAAATTACATAGGTTTCAAGTGTACAGTTCTATAATACATAATTTAATATTACATTGTGTGCTCACCACATAGAGTCAGTTCTCCTTCCATTATTTATGGTGGTCAAGACAGGGAAACAACCAAATTGCCCTCTGATAGATGATTGGATAAAGTAGATGTGGTTCCTACACACAATGGAATACTATTCTGTCCTAAGAAAAGATGAGTACTGCCATTTGTGACAACATTGATGGATCTTGAGATTATCATGCTAAATGAAATAAGTCAGACAGAAAAAGTCAAGAACCATATGACTTCAGTCATAGGTGGGATATAATGCTGAAAGCAACAAACCAACAAGACAAATAAACAAATAAAAAATCATAGACACAGACAACAGTTTAGTGCTTTCCAGCGTAAAAGGAAGGAAGAGGGGAGGTAGAAGAGGGTAAGAGGTTTCAAAATATGTTGATGGAAGGAGCACTGACTCTGGGTGATGAACACACACCACAATATATAGATAATGTATTATGGAAATATACACTTGAAACCTGTATAATTTTACTAACCAATGTCATCCGAAAACTTAACAATGATAAAAAAATAATGAGAATTGCAATAAATATAGGTGATACATAGATACATAGATAGATGATAGATAGATAGATAGATAGATAGATAGATAGATAAATGCAATCTGAATTCACTTAAAAAATGTACCTTGCTTGAAAGTTTCTGAGGATAAAAAAAATACATTTATAATAGATTAACATAATGCAAGGGTGTTAAAGATACTCAATCAATGAATATATTTCAAATAATTTATTATCAACCTAATTATAATATTAATGTACCTCTGATTGGTGAAATCCCACGTTTTATAACCTGAAAGGGGTAGAAATTTCTTTCTCTAACATTAAGATATATCTATGCTCAGATTGGTCAGAAGCAAATCATACACCTTAAAAATTCTGTCTTCACTAGATTGTCTATAGGTGTATTGATTTTAAAGGCCAATGTAATGAAATTCTACTTTTACTACTGAAAAGCAATAGAGTGTTCATATTAATATGATTAGAAGAAAACAGAGTTAAATTGCTTTAACAAAGTCCAATTCATTCACTAATCTGAAGCAATTACTATTTTATTATATTATTATATGTAGTTAAGAAACAAGGTAAATGATGAACTTCATTTAATTAATACATGTGAGATATCAGATTTTAGAAACATGGATATAAGGTGTGAAAACTGCACAAAAGTAGAGTAGAATTTGTTTACAGTTTTTATTGATTTACTTAGTTGACCTATTGTAAGCCAAAATCATTGATTTTAATAAAGTGGTTATGAACCTGTATCTACATTTCAGCATGTCTGTAAGTTTTGTTTGTTTTTTTCATATACCATATTCTATTTACCTCTCAGCATTTAACAAAATGCTATATGTGTAATTTCAATACTAAGAAATTGAATTGGTTGAGTTCTTAATTAAAACATTCTTTATTACTTTGTTTTAATCAACATAAGCTGATGGATCAATGCTGTAACAGGAAATATAAAAATAATACATATTATTTTCTTAAGATACCACTGTTATAATGTGTATCCTCATATCTATAACAAGTAAAATATAAACAAGGGGGGATTTCTATTTTCAAGAAAGTTTTAACTATGTGCAATTTAAGACCAAAGTTTTCTCATTTTTCACAGTGCAATCCATTTGCCAACGCTTTTAGCCTTTCCCTTTTCAGGACCCTGAACAGCCAAGTCACATCACACTGTGAACAAATTAGTTTTGACACCTTGAGACATTTAATTATTTGCAACAGTGAGTCAGATGAAGGTGAAGTTGAGAGAAACTTTTCAATCTCTAGGAAGATGTATATGCTCAAAATGCCATTTTGGAATATTTAATCCTGAAAATCCAATTAATAAGCATAATAGAAACGTATAAATAAGGTTTCAATTTTTTTTTTTTTGCAATTGAACATATTGCAAAATAAGTAGAAATGTAACATTTAGCAGTTAATCATAGTTTTTACATCCTATTATTTAGGAATCTTTTTAGAGGCACAGAAAATCTGAGAAGAAATTAAATGTAGTGTTCATTTAGCACAGCTATTCATTTTACAGTTGAGGGAGCTGAGGTTCAAAAGGGTTAAGTAATTAGCCAAGGTCACTTGCCAGTTGCTGTTAAATTCAGAGAGACACAAAACCTAGATATATTATGACCCAATAATATTTTATTAATTTCATTTGCCTATAACAGTATCAATTTAGGGAAATCTGAAGTCTGTTGCTGGTAAATAATACTTTTAATGAGAAAGTTGTGCTAATTAAATTATATAATTATAAAACCAGTACAGTTAGTTTTCCCAATTAAATCTATAGCTATGCTGATTTATATGGCTGTAACTAGAGAATTCTTTGAATTTGTGATCTATTAATTTTTCATATATTATTGAATGTTTTTAAATGTTTATTTCATGAACATGTATACATATGTGTATGTGTGTGTGTTTATTTGAAAGTTTGTTTTCCCTCACCTTTTTAACAATCTTGAAAAAAAAAAAGATTGCCTTCTTCTGAGAGTGATAATTAGTTGAATTTCTTACATAAAATATTTCAATCTATATTTATTCATATTCATTCATGTAAAGTAAAATATTCTAAGATATTCATCATGCAATTGAAAACATATCATGAACACACTATTTTTTGTGTTTTAGCCTGTATATATATATATATATATATATATATTTAAAACGTAATGTAAAATATAATTAATATAATATTTTATATTAAAGTATTTAACACTCAATTTATGTATTCCTTATAAATATAATATAAGTGTATTATTCAGTTTGAACCTGTTAAAATATGTCTGTATATGTCAAGGAAGAAACAGAAATCGAGTAAAAGAAATATAAATATTTCTATGAAGTTCAATGGAGAAGGAGCCTACTCGTTGAGAGTTAAGACCTTCCAATGAAAGCTTGTGCATTCCTCCCAACATGACAGCTGTTACTGCAAAGCTGGTGCATTTTGCCCTTCACACCAAGTCCTCAGAAGGCGACTTGTCTACCTAATGAATTCAGAGCCACTCTTCTACTATTCCATGAAAGTGGAAACTATATGTGTCTGTGTGGACCAAAAGAGAAGAGATGTGATGTGAGGTAAAGAGAGAGGAAATGGAATGCCAGTTAGGGCTTTCAGAGCTTTCATTAAGAATCAGAATCATATATGTTATATTTAGACTATATTAGAATCATGTGTTTACTATGTATTAGAATTATATATATATATATATATATATATATATATATATATATATATATATATATATAATACATATTATAACTTCCAGTGTGTATTTGAAATATATACTGGTATAGTTGTTAGAATTATATAGTTATAACATATCCTCATATAAAACAAGCATCATTTAGAAAGGGCATTGCATTACATATGGTCCCTTAATGTTCTCAACTGAAGATCCCTGACTGAAAGTGTATGGTGGTCATTCAGGTTTGGAAGCGTAAATTAGGTTTATACTCTTTATCAAAGTAAACATAATAATTTGAGTATTAGGATCATTTTATAACAAATGAGTCTCTGTATAAAGGTGTTTGTAAAGGGTGCCGATTGATTCTCATGGTCTCAGCCGGCACAGTTGGATCTGCTATTACTATTTTAGTCCTAGAATATGGAGGGGGGGGGAGGAAATGGTACTTTGGGTTATATTTAGTTCGGGTAGCATTAATTTAATGAATATTCTGTTTTGGATTTTGTGAATGGTCTCAGGGAGCCAAAATTGGAGGAAGACAAAATTGAGAAGTTAACGGTTGTAAGGGAGCCAGGGCATTCAAAACTACCAAATATTAAAGTGTTTGGATATACTAATGATGCCAGACTCAAGAACCATGTTAGAGTAATATAAGAGTAATTGGAGTAGGTTAAGATTTTGCCCTATCACCTACATAACCTCTGACGGCTCTCTGAAAACTTTGAAATTCTGCAAAAAATGAATGAATGAATATTTAACATTTGCAGAACAAAATCTTATTGAGAAAACGCCCAACTTCTTTCTTTCCTGGTTATCAGGACCTTTTATAAATAGTTTTACAATCATATCATATTTCCTTTTTTAAAATTGAATGTATTGGGGTGACAATGGTTAGTAAAATTACCTAGGTTTCAAGTGTACAATTGTATATATCACATTGTGTGCTCACCACCCAGAGTCAGCTCTCCTTCCGTCACCATGTATTTGACCCACTTGACCCTCTTCTAGCATCCTCCCTATGCATATATTTCCAAAGATTGCATTCACACAATGATACGTGTATTAATATTATAAATTTAAAGTGATCTCCTGGCAGATTAGTCTGTATATTATCATTAGTGGTTTCTTAAGTCACTGATTAAGTTGTGAGAATATAGATTTTGATTTTCTTGGTGTCTCTTATTCCTTAATTTATCCAACAAAATTATGGATTGTCTTTCACAAGCAGAATAAAATGAAAGAATAAAATGAGGCATAATGAATGTCGATTATATGCTGGAGATAAGGATAACTACTATATCTGATATGAGGATCAGTTGGGATGTTTTGAAAAAGAACTCGCTAATACATATTTTATGTTGTTTTCATGAGAGAGAGAGAGAGTCTTGAAAGAGGAAGATGTGAGTGCCAACATTAAATGACATACACATGCACAATTGAAATATTTTTGAAAGTCTCTAGCTTCATACACTAGAGAATGATTAATACTAGCTATTCCAAAAATAATTTTATTTAGCAAAGTAGATAATTTTGATATCGAGGTATATATTTAAATAAAGGCTGATTGAATTATCAATATATTAATCACAATAATATTTTCCAACTCTTTTTCTCATTTTTTTCCTTAAAAACTTTATATAAATATTATCTGGTAGAAAATACACAAATTGTTTGAATTAAATAGATGTTTCTGTGAGAAAATTTTGAAAATGACATATCAAACATTTAGGTATTTTTGAAAATGAGCAGTTTAAAGTTAAGTTTGTTTATGTTAAAATAGGCTATATGTTTACAGACACAGAGGTAGTCATTTCCTGGTTTTTATTCTGTTAATTTCATCATATGTCAATAAACAGTGAACTTACTGTAAATAAGCTTACTTAGGTGAGCTTCAAATTTTACTACACTTGGAAACATTAAACAATAAAATACAGATGAACTTATTCTAATATTTGTGAAAAATACTTCATATAAGTTATAATCATACTATGTATGATTCATTTCTAATGCAAGTTCATATATAAATGAATTAAAATGTTTCTATTAACTTTAAATGACAGTAAAATAATAAGAGTTTGGAAGCAATGAGAGTTGGAAATATTTCTAGTGAATAATGATCAAACTTCTGGAATATGCAGTCTTTATATGTTTACTGCTAATTACAACCCCAAATTATATAATAATGTGGTGACTTTTAGGATGGCATTCAGAGATATAATAATTTTAATTGGAAATCATTTGTAAAATAATGGGCCATCTTGAAATTTCATTTCATTAAAGTTATATCAAAATAAAATTTTCACTTAAAGTGGATTATATTTATGCCACATGTGATTTGCATTTTTTACTGTTGCCACAGTATGATGGATAAAGTTTTCTGGAAAATATGAACAGCCCATCCGTTGATTTTTCACTTTTCAGCTCTGCTGCACTTCACACTTCTAGGCTTGTTATATTGCTTCATAATCTATTTGTCTTTGAAGTCTAAAACATCCAACTGTCAGAAAGCAAAGGCATTTGGTAATTAATTTAATACCAAATCGGACATCTGCCTTGGCAATGGGCAAAGATAATTGGATATGCATTTGCTAATACTCGTTACATTTGAAGTACAGGCTGATAAATTTTTTTGAAAAATATATAATTGATAATGTTAAGCATATAATCAATTGATCATGTACCAATAATTAATAGAAGCCTTCTACTTTTACTGAATTTGATTGAAAATATAAATGCCACCATAGGCAATCAACATTTCAAATTCATGTATCCATATAGCTTCAGCAAACACTCCAAACTCTTAAAGATGTAGAAAAAAAATGCATCCCAATGTCAGTTTCAAAAGGCTAAACTTGCAGAAATAATGTTGTGAATTATTTTCTGGCTTACTTATGAACTTGGGAATTCAGTTTAAAAAGAGAAATTACAATGATAAACATGTGGGTGTGTTTATGTATTAATCATATCATAAGTTATAGTGTCTCTATTTAGGAGGGGTCAACTATGTGACAGTATAAAATTTCATTTCTTGCAGAATTGTATTCATTTATTATAATAAATTAAAGACTATTTATGGTAAATAGCATCTGACAACAAAGTTATTATAATTTAAACAGACATTTTATCTTCCACTAGACACAACTTAAAACCACTTGCACACCAAATCAATTCTTAGAGAAGAAAGTATTTATGTAATTTTATGTACGCTTTTTGCTCAATGTTAAAATATAGCTGATAAAAATATTCATACTCAACCTTTGCATATATAGTTTAAAGGTAAAATACGTTGAGAAAACTGTTTTTGTGTACTTGGCAGGTCGGAAGTGACAACTCTGAAGAATAGAGAATACAAATTTATACATATGATTAGCTTCACAGTTTTAGTGAATAGTTTCTATAAATGAGCACATACAGTAGAGTATATTATTAAAACATCATATTATAAATGAAGCGTCAACATTTATAATCACCCTATCTGTAAATATTTAGTATAATATTTCTAATAATTGAAACTATTACTGGTGTTGATATTACTATATCTCCCTTTTAGAGAATCTGATTTGTTGATTTCTTTGACTTTCTAACACTAGAATATTTGTATCTATGAACTAACTATATGTAAAATGAAGTGAAAAACCTAGTAAAATCATGCTAGCTTTGCAAAATTATTTGATATACCTAGTATTTAAAGAAAGGTTAGATAAAATATATTTGTAAAATATAAGTGAGCAATTTTAATATGAATGTGTTTGAGAAATTGTTATATGTATTTAAATGTAATGAATTTTAGTTCACAGTTAATTTTATATTTATATGATTTAGTGATGCAGCAAGTATATATTTTTCCCAAATTGAAAAGGGCTGTATATTAAAATTAATATTCTGTAAAAGCCAGGCCAATGCCATATGTTGCTAAAATAAAATCAACTTCTGAGATAAAGAGAAAACTTTTATTATCAACCAAATATGTATTATAAATGTTGATATAATCACATTTTTGGGGGGGAAAGTTACTTCCCAGCATTGCCAGCTCTCATACTACATACACTTAAGATCACAACATTCCAAATATAATAGTATCTCACTCTCTTATGACAGTGCAGATGATCACATTAGATTTTGGTCATCTCTGAAGTGGCTGCCACCAGGTTACATTTTTCCAAGTTCTGTAATAGTAAATGAGATTGGTAAAGATTTCTTTCTTTTCCACACTTAGACTTGAAGATTTCATTGTTTGTGGTGTAGCAGACTGCTTCAAAAATCTTACAAAATGAAACTGTCAATGACTTGAGGAAGATGCTTTCACCATTTTCAAAATTGAATTAGGGTTGTTATCCTCATTATAAGAAGAAAAAACTGAAAATTTACAACACTTCTTAGGTGTATCAGAGAACTGAGGTCACAGTGCAAAATGCTGCACCCAAAATTGGAGGGATGTATAGACAAATGAATAAGGACAGTATGAGCTTACAAGGGCCAAGCCCAGGAGTAGAAGCCTGCTGCAGGAGCCAGTAATGTAACAGAAAAACTTACACTGTGGTTAATGAAGTGCTAACATCTCAGAGTAGAGAACCTTGTGAATTAAAAACTCCAGGGGAGCCCCATATGTTCACAAGTGTTACCTATAGGATCCACACTAGGTTCTCACAACAATATCAGAGGAAAATACCCTCATCCTTTAGGCAGAAGGGAAAGGCAGCTATTTTGAAATATACCCTCATGAAGGGTTGCCCTCAAGTTAATCATTTTACTAACAACAAAACAAAGAGGACTAGAGAAATACCCAGCTCTAATCCACTCCAGCCTTCTTGTCTTACCTAAGGGAGGGCAAAACCTAAGCACTTGTGCAAGTCACAGGGGACACAGGCTTACCAAAAGAATGGGCCATAACTATAGAAATACAAAACACTTTCCTTCCTCCCGGACCTTACTACCATAAAGGGTGTCAGTGTAATACAGGAGCTTACAACGGAAAGAGCTGCTCATCTCAGATCTTATTTAAGAATAAATCTCTAGGGAAACCCAAAGATGCAGAGGAGACAAAAACAAGGATAACAGAAGAAATTTTAACCTCTGACACCTATGGCTGTAAAAAACACTACACACAGCCTAACTCCTAGCTCAATAAAGATAAAAAACTCACACTAAATACCAATCTATCTCAGTCTCTTTACATATGACATCATGTCTGGCTTTGAATAAAAATTACAATTCATGCAAAAAGACAAAAATCCCAGTTTAAAGTGAGAGAGCAAGAATCAGAACCACACTCAGGGATTTTGGAGGGCTTTTGGATATATTGGACTAGAAATCTACAATAGCTGTTATTAATATGATAGGAGACAGAAAGGAAGAGGAGACAAAAGGAAAGAAAAAATATGTACTATAAGCAGGTAGATGGAAATAATATCAAAGAATCAATAGGAAATGTCAGAAATAAAAAAATGTGATGGTCTCATTAATAGACTGGCTATGACCAAGCTTGAAGAGAGCTTGAAGATCTGTCAACAGAAATTTCCAAAACTGAAATGAAAAGAGAAAAATAATGACAAAAACAGAATAGAACAGTGGGTCTCAACCTTCCTAATGCCGCGACCCCTTAATACAGTTCCTCATGTTGTGGTGACCCCCAACCATAAAATTATTTTCATTGCTACTCTATAACTGTAATTGTGCTACTGTTATGAATCGTAATGTAAATATCTGATATGCAGGGTGTATTTTCATTGTTACAAATTGAACATAATTAAAGCATAGTGTTAATCACAAAAACAATATTAATTATATATTGTGAAATGTTTATAATTCATGAAGTGTCATTTTACCTCCAATACTGCTGCTTTCAACACAGCAGCTGCTTTCTAGACAGTAGCTGCTCTCTACACATGTGTAACTGGTCCGCGTAAGTACATTATGGCGCCAACCCTGTCACATACACGTGTGTTTGTATGGGGTGTATATGATGGGGTTGGCACGATGATGTCATCACGCCAGGTACTCGTATGTGGGCGTATCTGCATGTGGGCGGACCCGCCTGGAGACAGATAGAGGAGCGGTGTCTCGGTTCCTAAGACCATCAAAAATATGTGTTTTCCGATGCGACCCCTGTGAAAGGGTCGTTCGACCCCCAAAGGGGTCGTGACCCACAGGTTGAGAACTGCTGGAATAGAATATCCAAGAACCGTGGGACAATTACTAACAGTGTAACATAGACATAATGGGAATTTCAGAAGGATAAGAAAAAGGAAGTATTTGAAGTAATAATGAGTTCATAATGACTGACATCTTTCATTCTAAAATACCATCACAGTTTGAAAGTGAAAGTGTTCAATCTAAAATGAAGATCCATTAAAAAAATATTACATTTTTTGGTTAATTAGTAAATAGTATGACTTATTCTTAAGTTGAAAACATTTTCTTTAACAACTTTAGTAATTTTTACTAACTTTAGTAATTGTTAACTTATACTACATATTATTATAAATGAATTACATAAAGAATGAAATCACTGATATCGGAATTATGTATGATTTTTAACGAAGTAGCAAAATGAAAATATGTTGAATAAAAATGGTATATCACTGAGAAAAACATTTAAGGTAATGAAGTTTATATAAGCCGAGTCTAAGATTCTATTAAAAATGAAATTTTCTAAAAATGTGTACAACTTTTTAAAAAATTATATTTTGTTTAGAAATGCAAATTACACATGAATTCTGGTTTGACAAAGTTCAGAAGGCAAATGCCTACCCTGATAATTTTAAATGTCACAGTAATTCTTTTCTCACCTTCAACATTTGGGGATCTGCAACCATGTTAGAGAATTCACTGTTACTATAGCTCTAGATTTTGGTAAAGTTCATCAGGTTTGAACACTGGTGTGTGTGTGGGTCTGTGTGTGTGTATGTATGTTTGTGTATGTAGGTATATATTGCAACTCATATTTCAAGATTTCAAAAGCTCACAATTCTCTATGCCAAAAATTTGGTTGCCCTTTTTGCTAAAATTAGGAATTATTAGTCTAAGATCTTAAGTCTACATTTTGCAATACTACATTTCTTGGTTAAACTGTATTACTTTGAAGGTTCTTTGGGAGGGGGCTATAATCTACATGTATTATTTGTGTGTTTCTTTTCCTTATTTAGTGTTTTAGAAAGCTATTTTAAAATAACCAAGGGAGTTTCTTAATAACATTATCCAAAAAATGTGAGACTATTTTATTAAAGGACCAGTTGGTTGCGTGTCTTTGTTTGTTTTTACATACAGTGAAAACCTCAGGAGTTCTCTTTATACATAATAACTAAAAATGATGCATGGTTTAAAAAAAAATCTTCCTCTGGAGAGAACTTCCTAGTCAAAATGTTGCCAGGGTTTTTCTCCCAGAACAAAGCATTCTTCAAAACTCATTGGGCCATTGGTTTGTATACCTGAAACTAATAAAATAACAATAAATAAATAAATAAATAAATAAATAAATAAATAAATAAATAAATAAATAAATAAACAAACTTTTTGAAGACGGGGGGGGGGGAAACTCACTGGGAATGTAACATTTCTTTTGCTGCTGAAAGTGGAACTCCACAAATACGTTATGTATTCCATGCTGAGTTTTAAAAGCATTTTACTATTCCACAATATTCAATGCCAGGAGTTCTTTAGAGATACAAGTTTCCTTAAGGAGTCTTATATTTCAAGTGAAACTGACTAAGATTTCCTTAAGCCATGCTTATATTTCAGCTGCTAAAGATTTGAAAGCGGAAAAATACTAGAGTTGTGATTTTCATTCTTAGCTTTTGGCTGAAACAAAGTTACCTGGATTACAACAGAGATTGAATTGTTGGTGACGTTGAGATGCAAGCCTGAGGAAAGAAGTCCGGCAGTAAACATAGAATTATTAGAGAAAGAAGAAAGTTGAGTAATTGTGATAGGGAAGGATGAAGGCAAAGTAACTAAGTAACAATAGAGATGCTTACTATGTACCTGATGTGCAGGTCTCAGGGGTACATGCTTGAAAAATTAAAATTGCAATGAAATTCTGTATTTATTGGTTATGATAATGTAGGGGAAAAACAGCAAGAAAAGCAACACTTTTCTCCCCCACCACACAAAAGTGCAAGTGGTTTCTTTTTGCTTATTTAAACACCAAAGCGATACCTTCTTTGTGTTACATGAGTTAGCAAGTGGGCTGCGTTCCAGTTGTTTTGGAACCTGAGGCAAGGCTGACAAAGTTCACCTTCTAATAATACTGCCAGGCCTACATAGGTCTTCAGCATTCTCTTTTACTGGGGAGATAGCATGAAGAATCACACAATGCCTTTTAATACCTCAATAGAAATATGACATATACCCCAAAAAAAAGACATATACCTAAAATCTAGACCTGGAGACTGCAAGCGTACTTGGGAATACATTCTATTATGTTTCTAAGGAGAAGAGGGGGATTAGAAGGATTGCGAAGCACAGAAACACGAAGACTGGGATCCACGGTCAAGCCTGAAGACTAGGGAGGGAAAGGGCAAAACACAGTGACCACAATATTGAAATCTTGGGTTTTGGTTATTAAATAATGTGAGAAAAAGATCAACCCAAGAAAGAAGAAAACGAGTGATAAATGTTTGCAATAGTGATGTTACGGGTTTGATGGAGCAGTTAGGCAGAATTGCAGTGACAAAATGAATCATCACTCAAGTAAAAAGAATTAATTTGAATGTCATATTCTTTTTGGGATATTGAGTGTCATGTGTTATAATTTATATTATTACAGCAGGCATCATTATTTCTATTTCTGCTGACTAAAACTTTTGTGGATTTTGCCTGACATTTTATGAAAAATGACAAGTGGTGTTTTAGAAGTATTGCTATTTAGGATATGGATTTGAAAACCCTAAGTAAATTTATACACACACACACATGCACACACACACACACACACACACACACACACACTCCAAGTATACTGTCTAGCTTCTCTAGTAGTATATATGTCTTAAAATATGGCAGTATGTTTTTTATTTCATATCCCTTGAAATGCATAATGAAAAATACAAAGACAGAAATTGCTTTCTATTTACCTGGATTAAGTCTACCAACCAGTGAAGGCTAATCTGACTGCTCCCCTACAAAATATCCTTTCAGGGTGGGAGCTGTCCTCTTCAGAGCTCCAGTTAGAATTTATAAAAGTGTAAGGGCATCCATTCAAATAGAATGCCAAAGCTAATCAGTCCCATTGGCCACTGGTTTCCCATGTCATAAAGCCTGTACAAGAAGTCTTAGATCAAATAGCTCTGGTCACATCTTGGGAAAGGATTAATGTTTTTTCAACCATAAACATCAAGTGAGGCCAATTTTCTACCATGTTGTAATAATCTCAAGTCTTCAACTCTTGGCCCCTGATAATTGCAGGTAATTAGTCTGTGCTTCCTAATTGATGTAAGGTACCAATACAGGGCAAGGGACCAGCAGTCTTCCAAATGATCTTATTGCTGTATCTCAATCTTTGATCACACTAAGTTTTCTGCTAGTGTTTCCCCTCATATGTCACTTAAAAAAGAGTAGAAAGGCCAGATAAACTTTCCCTTAGGTGAAAATATGACCCTGTTAGATTCCTCTGTGCCGATCCAGAGACAATGTGCACTGGTCATAATGAGAAAAACTCTGTTCCGGGTAAACTGTGTCTACTGCCTGTCATTTACTCTTGTGATTACCTATGCTAAATGTATCTTGCCTTTGTTTTCTTAGATACATTTTTGAAAGACAACAATGGAAAGGGAGTGTTACAGATATTTGCTTACAAATGTAAGCTGTCAGATATGAGTATCAAATTTATAAATTATAAATAAACATGAAATGATTAATGAACTTTGACATACTTTCTGAAAAGAAAGAAAATGTTATTCATATAGAGGCTTCACCTGTGGGAATTAATATTCCTATATCCAGATCAGTGGTTATCTACTTTTGTTATATTGCACATTTCTATTCATTAAAAAAGACAAAAAAGCAAGACAGAAAACTTCAAAAACTTCATGGTTGCACTTCCCATGTGTTTATTTAATTATATATGCATATTTCATTATAATACTGTTATATTAACCTACCCAGGATAATCTACTATAATCCTAAAGCAAGGTTTACCATTAAAGAATAATGGAAGCAAATACATATTTCAAAAAGACTTCTAATAAATATAGAATTTTGAAGGGAAATTGTTATTAAATATTATTATGTAATTATTGCTTTTACCTTACAATGTTACTAACAAGAATAAGAAAAACTTTAACTTTGCCCCCGCAAAAAAGAAATATTCAAATCAGAAATGGTGAGTGGACTTTGTTTTTAATCCTCAAAGCACACAATTTTGATGTAGAAAAAACAGATAACTATTAAAAACTTCCAGATAGAGGTAACTTTAGAATCGTTGCATTAAAAACCAAAGGTACCAAAATAAATGGCATTTTTATATTGTCAATAACTAATTGGAACATACAATTTTAAAGATACATTTTGCAATGGCAAAATATCCTTAGGAATAAATTTAACAAAAGGGGCACAATATCTTAATTAAGCAAGTATACAATACTTGTGATTGGTAGAGCTGATACGAATAGTGTCATTTACCCCCAGATTTTTCTGTACATTCAGTGTAATCCCAGTCAAAATTCAGGTAGGCTCTTTTGTAGACATGCATATGCTGGGACTAACATTTAGGGGTATGCAAAGGAACTAGAATAGCATAAAATTTTTAAAAAACATTAGTAGACTTTTAGAACATGATTTCATGATTAACTATGAACCCAATGAAATCATAACAAAGCAATATTGTAATAGGGACAATCACGGAGACTAATGGAACAGATAGAGTTAAAAATAAACCAATAAATATACAACCAGTTGACTTTCAACAAAGTAAATTGACACATACACACAAATGAAGACTCACCTATGTTTATTCATATTGACTAAAAACAGGACACAACACATGTCTTTCCATAAGCGAATAGAAAACCCCTAGAACCTCCAGAAGGAAAAAGCCTGTCAGTACTTTGATTTTAGTCCAGTGAGACCCATTTTTTACTTTGGACCTCCAGAACTCTAAGCTAACTATAACTATGTGTGTTTTAAGCCACTGAACTTGTGGTGAAATGTTACAACAGCAATAGGATTGCTCATATGTTGCTGAGAGAGGTTGAGGGGAATGGTATGCAAATTGGTAAAACAACTGGGGAAAATGTTTGTTATATATGTTTTTAATATGCACATAACCTATAACTGTGCCATTTCATTCCTATGCATATGCCAAGGAGATCTACAAGTGCATGTATATCAAGAACTTATATAATACTCTTCATAAGACACTATAATACTCAAAACAAACAAACAAAAAAACGTAACAGAGCTCCATCATTATAGTGTTTAAATAAACTATGGTACACCTATAATATAAATGTTTTATATAAATGAAAATGTACAAATATAGATGAACTCCATAAACCTAATGTTGAATGAAAGAAGCCAGAGAAATATATTTATGTATTATTCCATTTATGTAGAGATCAAAAACCACCAAAAGTAAACTATTCATAGCAGTCAAAATAATGGTTACCTTTGAAGAATGAAAAATAAATATATTTCAGATGACACCATTAATTGACTTCATAAACCTATTGGTCATTCAGTCATTTAGTTTTTGATACTTTATTTGGACACATATATTTTCTTCACATTTTGAGCATTTATATTTCATCTAAAAATTATATTTCATCTAAAAGCTTAATGTCAGGTGCTTTCCAAGAAGTGAAGATATTTATTTGATTTTGGGAACCTGCTACCCAGTCTCTGAGTACACCTGACAACAACCTCACAGTATTTTGCTAATATTTCAATATAGATGAGTCATGTAGTAGATGTCTTTGTTAAAGAAATATCGAATCAGGGTGCACTGCTTAAAAGTTAACAGTGACACTTAACTCCTAAACTTATTACTATGTCATTTTCTGTCACATTGATTGTTTTAGTAGATACCTTCAGGGTACTTATTTAGTTTCTGGCTTACTCAATAAAACATGTTCATAAATAAATTATTTTGTAACTGTCATAATTTGTCAGAAAATGCTAAAGTAGAAGCATTTTTTGGTAAAAATTAATTTACATACTGGTTTTGCATAAATTGTATGTCCATTTAATATCTTGACTTATTTCATCAAAGTGATCTGAATATAGAAATCAAATTTACTTGAAATGAGTTTCTCTTTGGAATATAATCAATGTAAGAAACAGCTACATTAGGGAGAAAAATTACAGAGTATCAACTTAAAATGTTATGAAATGCAAATTAGAAAGACTGCATTTATAACTTCAAAGCCTAATTAAATGCAATATTTTGGTAAAGTTGTAGCGAGAAATTAATTAGCAAGATATTTTAAAAATGGGTAAATTAGTTTCCTTTAGTTTCTATAATAAATGACCACCAATAGTGAATTTAAACAACAAAAGTGTATTCTTTCACAGTCCTAGAAACAAAATGTCCAACATCATTTTCATTGGGTTGAAACCAAGGTGTCATGAGGGCCGTGTTCCTTCAGAAGTCATTGAGAGAAAATCAGTCCCTTCGTCTTCCAAGGTCTGGTGGCTGCCTGCGTTCTTTGACTATGAGCACATCATTCCAATCTCTGCCTTCCTATCCCAATGTATCCCTCTCTTCTCTCTTTGTGATTGCATTTAGGACCCACTCAAAAATCCAGATTACCTGGCCATCTCAATATTTTCATTAGCCACATCTGAAAAGACCCTTTTTCCCTGTAGTCATTGACACGTGACAGATATTCAGATCTAATGTATGTGGGGCCAATTATTCAGTTTACCACAACAGGTAAAATTTTTAACAGAGGATTCTAATTTATCTTTTGTATATTTCAAATAGGAAAATTGATAGCCCTGACTTTTCTTCACAGGTATTTTCTGCTTTCCTCTTTTCAAGTACTTAATACATTGGCCTTTGGCTGACCAGCTATAGCTAGACATGTTTCAATGACTTGAATCAATGGCATGTGTGTCATTTCTGTGATGCCTCACACTTCCTATCTCCACACTGACCAGTGACTTGAAATGGAAGAGCTCAGCCAGCAGCCTGGGATTGCCCCTGACAATGTCAGAGCCCACATTCCTGTCCAGAAGTAAGCATGCAATCTATAATTCAAATGTAACTCCTTTATTGACTTGTAAGTTAGTCATCTTTGCATTAAATTTAATTTCATTTTCTCTAGGGATTCCAACATGTATTTTTTTTTACTTATCAAAACTGATTTGAGTTGCTGTTGTGCCATTTTATGTATAATGTAAGAGCCCAGTGACTGTCTACTGTGATTTACCCATTCCTCTTATGACTGCTATTGTTTTCATAAATACTACAGGTACATGTATTATAAATTCCATAATGCAACATTATCAGTTTTGCTTTGCATAGCAATATGTTTTAAAGAAAGTATATACATAATAAAATAGTATTTTATATTTACCAAAGTATTTGCCTGTTACTAAAGTTCTTAGTCATTCTTGCAATTCTGAGTTTTCATTTGGTGTCAATGTTTTTTAAGCTCAGAGAATTTTTATACATTCTTAGTATGCAGGTCTATTAGCAATAGTCTCTATATTCTTGTTTTCCTGATTTAAAAATATTAGTCTGTATTTTTTAAAGCATTTCTTTTGGATGTAGATTTCTGGGTTGACACTTTTTTTTTTAAGATTTTTTTTTTTAATTGGGAATTGGGGGAGGGGGACAGCATTGGGGAATTGGGGAATGGGAACACACAAATTGTTGTCCATTTTGTTCTTCAATCTAGTTGTGGATAACATCGCTTCACTGGACCATGTTGGTATTGTGATTATTGCACTCTTCCTGGCTGAGGAAGTCGCTCACTGGCCATTGTACAGCTGCTCACAGCGGCTCACGGCAGCTCACGCTGGCTGCTGGCCACTCAAGCTGGCTGCCAGCCACTCACGATAGCTCACGGCAGCCCACTGCAGCAGGGGCTGCAGCCTACACTGTCGCCAGCAACTCACGGCAGTCCAGCTCCAGGTTGAGCTGTTGTTCACCATCTTAGCTGTAGGGTGCAGCGTCACCGGCCCTCACGTGGGATCCAAACCAGGGCCCTGCTGTTCAGAGCTGGTGCTCCCAAGCCAACTCAACCAACACACCACTTGGCCGGCCTTGGGTTGACATTTTTTCAATATGTAAGCATATTGTCATATTTTTATGGCCTTAATTTTCTTTGATGAAAAGTCAGGCTTTTCATTTCATTCTTCCACTGTATGTATTGGGTTGTCAGAAAAGTCATGACATATTTTGTCTATGTTTTTTAAAGGTCATTTATTTATATAAAGAAGAAAGATCAATCAATGATATATTTCCCATTTTGTTTAATAACCTTTTGCCATCTTTCAGTGAGCTTCATAATTCCTCATTCACAGAAGGACCTGTCTTTATTTGTGAAAAACTGAACAAAATGCTGATTTACAGCCTCATCTGAATTGAACATTATACCACACAAGGAGTTTTGAAGAGAGTGAAACAAGTGAAAGTCTGATGGTGCAAGGTCAGGAGAGTATGGTGGGTGTGGCAACATATCCCATCCATGCTCCAATCATTTTTGATGGGTGATCAAACTTGTGTGTGGTCTCGCATTGTCACCATGGAACACAACCCCTTTACAATTAACAAGCTCTGGACGTTTCTGGATGATGGATTCATTCTAACTGTCCAATTGCCAACAGTACACATTTGAGTTGATTGTTTGGTTCCTTGGTAGGAGCTCGAAAAACACAAACTATAAAATCCCACCACACTGACAGCATGAACTCCCTCTGATGAATGTCTGCTTTTGATGTCGTTTGAGGTGAAGCATCTCGTCAGGACCAAGACTGTTTGTGCACCACATTGTTGTAAACAATCCACTTCTCATCACCAGTTATCAGTAGCATCAAAAAAGGATCGTTTTCCTCACGTTTAATAAGCATATTGCAGGTGTTTATATGCGCCATCAAATTAACTTCTTTGAGTTAATGAGGAACCCAAATATCGAGCTTGCTTACATTATCCCAGCTTCCTCAGGTGGTCATGAATGTTTGAATGATGGATGGTCAATGTTCCTGCAATCTTTCATGTCTTGTAACGTGGGTTCGACTCGATCAATGCCTTTATTTTGTCATCATCAACCTGGGTGGGTCTCCCTGACCGAGGAGCGTCTTTGAGATAAAAATTACCAGCACGTAATTTTGTGAACCATCGTTGGCACTGATGTTTTTGTAGAGAATTGTCACCATAAACTTTATGCAATTTTTCACCAGGTTGACATGTGTTCTTTCCTTTATGGAAGTAAAACAGTAAAATATGGCAAAAATGCACAGTTTGGTCTTCCATCTTCAACTTGTTATAAAAATCTCCAGAACTCAACCAAATCGCTCAATTTTTGTTTTAGAATGAAGCAAGACCTGTCGCTGTCAAATGACATAGCAATAACAAAGATGTGAATGACTCTAGTACTTCCAAAAATGAACTAGTGCCATCTGTGCAAACATGAGTCATGACTTTTCCGACAACCCAATAGTATTTTATATTTCTCTTGATTGTTTCAAGCTTTTCTTCTTATCATTGGTTTTAAAATTTAACTGTTATATAAGTAGGGTGCATTTCTTTTTTAACATATCCTTCTTGCTATTGGCTGAGATTCTGAGATATATAAGATTATATTTTTAACAAATATGTAAATCATATAATCATATTTCTCAAATATATTTTGCACATTTTTCCTCACTCTCTTCTATTTCTGAGGATTCAGAAATGAAGATTTAATGACTTGAAAATATCACTGAGACCCTGTTTCTTTTGTTTTAAATGTTCCATAATTTTGATATTTAGATTGGATAATTTATACTGATTCATCTTGAGTTCACTAAATGTTTCTTCTGTCATTTCAAATTTGATGTCAATTTCATCTATTGTAGTTTTCATTGCAAGTGTTGTACTTCTTAGTTCTAAAATTTCATTTGCTTATTTTAATAATTTAATATTCTAAAATGCTCTATATGATTGTTCATGTAATAGATATATTTATCTCTAATAAGTTTCTGAACTTTTGTAATTGCCGGTTCATTGGCTTTTCCTGCTCCACCTAATATGTGTGTCATCTTGAAGTTGGTTTTTATTAACTGTTTTATTTTCTAATTATGCATCAAAAATTTTTTCCTTCTTTTCTTAACATGCCCAGTAATTGATGATTTTGTATCCTATACATAGTGGACAAGTAGGAATTCTGAATTTCACAGTCTTATTTTAAAAAACGTTGAATATTTATTTGTAGTTTGTTGTGTTTTTACTGTCAAGTAGTTAATTTACTAATGTATAATGTTGATCCTTTTGAGGCCTGTTTTTAAGCTTTTTGTTTGTTTGTTTGTGGGTTTTGAGATGTCCTTGCTCAAGGGCTTCAGCTATTGCACCAAATTGATCATTGTTTAAATCAATTGCATAATATAAGAGGGCGCTTGCTCTCAAAATGAAGTAGTCAAAATTTGTATTTCTGTATTCTCTTCTGGAAAAAAATTTCAAATCTGTGAGTTTCAAAATGTTTATAATAAACTTCTAAAACACATTTAAAAGGGAATTTGAGAAGACAATCCTATCAATCATGCAAGGTTTGTTTATTAGTTATTTGCACATAAAGACAAGGCACCATAATCTGTATTTTCATGATAATAAACACTTCATTAGTTCACCCTGTTGGCTCCTAGCATCCATTCCATTCAAAGTAGGTAATCTAACAAAATTTAAATATTTCATTGTCTTGACAGTTATTGAGTTGTGCATAGGCAGGTGTTTTTCATATCTGACTGTTAACTAGAATTATTGTGGCTATTTGAGGGTCATCTGAAGGCAACATATATACACAGAAAACTGGGCCAGAGAGATGGAAAGGACATGACATCATTATCTCATTAAATTACCTATCCATCTGACCTCTGGAGTATAATTAATGTGATATGACAAGTTTATTATTTAAAGTATTAGACTCAGTGCTTTCTGTTAATTGTGCTCGCAACATTCTAAAATATACTAGCAAGTTTACTTATGCATGACTACTCATAATCTTTTTCTCTCTACCCTCCCAGTCTTCTGCACCATCCAATCCCCCAGGGAACCATTGATTTGCTTATTTCTATTACTATAAATTAGTTGCAATTTCTAGAATTTTAAAGAAATGGCAGACCATATATATATATATATAATCTTTCACTCAACATAATTATTCTGAGAGTAATTGATGTTGCATATATCAATAGTTCATTTCTTTTTATTGCAAACTAATACTATACTATTTGGATATAGCAAAATTGTATTACCTATGCATTTGTTAATGGGTATTGGAGTTGTTTCCAGTTTTAGGCTATTATAATTAAATTGTGTTAAACTTTAATGTACATGTTTTTCAATTATCTTTCATTTTCCTTTGGTAAATATCTAGAAGTAAGATAACTGAATCAAATGGAAGCTCTGTGATTTACTTTATAAGAAACTGCAACACTGTTTCCCAAAGTGGTTAAACCATTTTACATTCATGCCAGCATTGTACGAGAGCTTCAGTTCCTCTATATTATCGCCATCCCAATGTATCATCAGATTTTTATATTTAGGTATCCTATTACATATGTAGTGACATCTCTTTTAGATGAAATCCTTCATTGCCCCAATGTATAATGATGTTGAGCACATATTTACATTCTTATTTGTCATCTGTATATCCTTTTTAACAATATGTCTGTATAAAACTTTGCTCAATTTTTAAATTTAATTTTCCTATTGCATTTAAAAATATTTATATATCTGATTGAAAATTATTTGTCAGATGTTTGATTTATATAAATTGTCTGATAACCTAGATCATGTGCTTTAGTTTTCTTAGTGGTGTCATTCCAATGAGCATAAATTATCAATTTCAGTAAGCCCAGCTGATCACTGTTTTCTTCAATGGTTCATGATTTTTTATTCTGTGTCTATAAATTCTCCCTAACATAAGGTGACAAAGGTTTTCATTTAGATTTTCTTCTGGAAATTTTACTGTTTTACATTTTTCATTTATGTCTGTGATCCTTTGGGTTAATTTTTGCATATACTATGTGGTTTGGATCAAAATCACTTTTTGGCATATATACAATCAGCTGTTACATTTCCAGTATTTTAAAAGACTATCATTTCTATAGTGAATTGTCTTTGCACCTTTGCCAAAATAAATTCACACATTCTTTCTCTCTCTCTTTCACACACTCTATTTCTAGGTGTGTGTGTGTGTGTGTGTGTGTGTGTGTGTGTGTAGTTTGTTTCTATCTGTTTTGTTGTTCTGTTCCATTGCTTTCCTTTATAATAATATCTCACTTTCTTGATGAGTGTAGTTTTAAAAGTCTCAAAATTAGGTATAGCACTAATCCAAATGTGTTGTTTATTTTGGCTATTGAAAGTGATTTTCATTTCTATATAAATTTTAGCATTAACTTTTCAAAAAAACCCAGAACCTCGATTGTATTTTGTTTGGGATTAAGTTGAATCTATAGATGGATATGGAAGAATTTTTTTTAGCAATATTACCTCTCAAAAATAGACTCTCTCTGTCTCTCTCTCTCTCTCCAAATATATATATATATATATATATATATATATATATATATATATATATATATATATATTTAAGTATTTGTTCATTTTTCTCAGTAATGCTTTGTTGTTACAATACATAATTCTTACACATGTTTATTTGATTTTTTCCAATGCATTCCAAATTTAAGATATTATATTTTGTATCTTCTGTGATGATTCTGCATGATTTAAAAAAATGCTACAATTCAAAGACTTAAAGTTTATGACATTTGCATTCTGTATGGTTTTGTGTTTAGCATACATTCTCCCAATTAATGATGTATACTTTTAAATGAGACATTCATAAGATAAAAATCTAAATTTTGTTTGAGTACTATATTTTTATATGCAGATCAAATCAAAAGTCTTAAAAGGAAAATATCTAATGTTTAACATTCTCTAAATAACTTCCAAATGTTAAAAAAAGTACGATATTTTGAATTTTTTTCTCAAGGGCTTATGCTAATATAATAATGTATCAATTATGTGTCCAAGGTTTTTCTGTTTGTTTTTGTTTTGTGTTCAAAGCATTTCTGGGAATTATATAATTATATATTACAAGTTTCTGAAGACACAGTGTGACTTTAGAGAAAATGATTGTTGACAATCAATGGTCTTAAAATGATGAGTTACAATTTAATGGAGATTTGATACACATCTTAGTTGATATTGACTACAATTCACGCAGTACTTGTTCTGGTTATGAATGTTGTCTTGAAAAGCAATCTCTAGATAAGAAGAAAAAAATTATAGCAATTGGTCCAAGATACTAAGCTATTGATTTCTGGTGCTTAAATTGTCACAAAACTTTTAACAGAAAGTCACTGCTGAATACCTCTCTGGTTAATATGTGTTACAGGCAGATGCTTTCATCCCTGTTCTGGCTTTCCATTTGAAAGACAGTCAGCTCCTAGGGCCCTGAGGTAGAGGACCCTGAAGAAAGCCCTGCATTCCACCAGGGATAATGAGGTACCAAGCACTTTGTTTCACTTTTGATTTCAAACCATCCAAGTTTCTCTATGAGACCAATTAGATCTGGTCATTTTCTGGTTATCTTCCACATTGCAGTGATATATCTCATCATGCCATTTGTTTTAGTGACTACATTGATTTTTGTAGGAACTGAGTATCAATAGCCTTGTAAAGGTGACACATTCCAAAAGAGAGGGGTAGGAAGACAGAGAGAGGAAAAATGAAAACATGCATTTTGAAGGAACAATGTTGGCTTCAGCATTCAATTTGCAGAAGGGTTTACAACAGAGCACAATGATCATTATTACACAAATTATTTGTTGAAAATGGTAACCATTCTTTAAAAGTTTTTGATACAGAGAATTTGCTCATAAACATGTAATTGAATTAATAAGAGGGTAAACATTCTGCAACAGTTTTAATAATACTCTAGGTAGCACTTTAAAAAAATTGAAACTGTCAATGAAAAATATCCAGTCTAAGAGGAAATTTATGAGTTTATTTGTGACAATTGCTGGGAAGCAAACTCTCAATGGATTGAGAAAATGCTCCATAAAATGGCCTTTTTGCAACTTATTTTATACATTAGAATCAAAGGAGGAAGGTTACATGAAATCTATGGGTTGTAGATTAAGGGGGTGGGAGAAAGAAAAGCTGGGAAATCTCTGGGATTGGATAAAAAGTAAAATGGAGAGACACACACTTCTTTTACATTGGTGGGTACAGCATAATTAATAGCATTTTACAGCACATAGAGATAGTATTTGTGGAACAAGAGAACCGTGAGGGACTTTGTAGTTTCCTGCTCTGGTGTGATGGGTTGTTCCCCCTGGGTTGGTGGGGGGCAGGGGGGGGTAGTCCAGAAAAAGAGATTACTCTGATATTACAAGGGTATATTATCTTAGATGCAAAAACACACCAGACAGGCTTAAGGTAAAGAATGACCTTTGTCAACGAAGCTACAGGCCAAGGATGTGACTTCCCCCCATGGCCCACCTTTGTTAGGAATTTTTATGTTCATGCCATCCTCTGTGGTTATTTTCAGTCTGCTGAGCTTGTCAGGTTCAATATGTGGCCTCTTTTCCGTCCACAGAACTTTGGACTAGTTATGCTATTTGTAATGATATATTTTAGTATCTATGAAATTATTTTTTAAACCTAGCAGTGGTGACTCCACTTCTAACTCATATAATTCTAGTCCCTGAAGTAGAGGGCTCTATTCTCTAATTCTTTCCTCCTTGGCATGGTGAGACTGCAGAGATGTTATGCTGTCTTCCAAAGATATGTTGCTTTTTTTTTTAAGATCTAACACTATCCAACTTTAGAATTGTGTGTGTCTGTGTGTGTGTAATATGAGAAGGAGGATAGTTTGATTGTCAGACAGAGTTTTCCTTCTCAGCAAGATGCTGGCCCTCACCCTATGTTTTGGACACCAGCCCCAAAGGAATACCTGTATCTTTGTTTGTTTCCCTATGCCTACCAGAGGCCCTTAGCTCAGGAAAAGTTCAGTCTAGGTTGTATGTTTTAAAGCCAAACTGGTAAGCAACTCTATGGAGAAAAAGTTACTTCGGAATGTTATTTCTACTCTCTGCCATAATCTCCTCACCAAAAGCTTGGCTGCTTGCCTATCAAAGGCTTCAGTATTTCTCTAATGTCTTTAAATAGATTATGTTAATATAGCTTTTTTAGTTTTTCTAAATGGTCCACAAGCTACTTCATTCTGTACTACAGTAGAGGTTCCAAAATATTTGTTTCTAATATGAAATCTATAGATATGAGGTCTGACAAGTAAGTTTGCAAACTCATTCTAGAAAAAGTACTACTTACCTCACTGCTGAATATCACTATGGTCACCTTGAAAGTACTCCCCTTGGGAAGCTATGCACCAATGCCAGCACCTAGTTCACCCTGCAAAGCAATTTTGGAACTCTTTTTCTGGAATGACCATCAGAGCTGTCGTCATATTACCCTTGATGTCCTCAATGTCATCAAAATGTCTTCCTTTCAATATTTCCTTTATCTTTGAGTAAAGAAAGAAGTCATGGGGGGCCAGATCAGGTGAGTAGGGAGGGTGTTGCAATACAGTTGTTTGTTTACTGGCTATAAACTCCCTCACAGACAGTGCTGTGGGAGCTGGTGCATTGTCCTGATGCAAAAGCCATGAATTGTTGGTGAAAATTTGAAGCCGTTTTAATTTTCTCGTGCAGCCTTTTCAGCACTTCCAAATAGTAAACCAGTTGGTACAAATTCATAATAAATAATCCCTCTGATATCAAAAAGGTTAGCAACATTGTTGCAACAAGTTTGCGAACTTAATTGTCCAACCTCGTAAACATCTAGAAAATGTGGTAACAGATGCAAACATCTTGATAGCTTTATAACCAGAATGTTCTTTACCAGAAAGTGGCACACAGCCAGTGTTTGCTCCCTTTGACTGTTGAGAGAGAGTGATGAACTGGCTTTTTTTGCCTGGGATTTGTGAAGTTCTCAGGATGCTGCACTTTCACTTCCTTTATCAGTAACGCTTGAGTTATAGCTGGTATATATATATATATATAAAATGATTATATATTATTCTATATGTTAAATAAGTTAATGTCTGTAAAACACTTAAACAATGTCTATCATATAATAAATGCTATATAAATAGTGATTAAATTTAAAGAATCTAATACAATATTTTCTTTTAAATTTTGAAAACTCATTTCCTACCATGAAATGCAGGCATGGCTATTTCTACTGTCTGTTTGAATTTAAAGTATTTGCTTTTTATATAAAATTTCATACGGCCATAGCTTGTAACAAGTTTTAGTTTTGGCAGTGTTCTATATTTGTATTAAACGAGTATTCCCCAGGTTATTCAGGAAAACCCACAGGTATAATTTGAAATTCCACTTGATTGTGTATCTATTTATATGCTTCTTGAGGGTGCCATCATTCATGCTCATGAGTTTTACTGTTACATTTATGCTGATACCTTCTAAATCTGCTGTTCACTGTCTGCTGACCCAGTGCTGACTCTCTCTTTGCACCATCATCTTTATGACATTTGAGTGTGGAATAGGTGTCATCTGCAGTTACTCACTTAATATGAGCATCCAGAATTGCTGCTTGTGAGCATTTTCTGGTACACTGGCCTAATGCTGTCATGACAGTGGTTTATCATAGCAGTATGAATTTTTTGTTTGTTTTTATTCTGTGTATCTATAGAGATATTTTTTAAATAAGTGTATTTTTTTATTTTTTGATGCAGAATTTAAAATTAAGATTTATGTTGAATAGTTCAGTATATTAAAATTTATATGGCTCCAGAATAATCGTCTATTTATTTTTTTAAATAGTTCTATTTACTAACTATTTTCACCCTTGTAAACTTTAATTTTAAAAAATAGTACAGTTTGAAGTAAAACATAGGGAATATAGTCAATAATATGGTAATAACTATATACAATGACAGGTGGGTACTAGACTAGTCAGGGAGATCGCTTTGCATATTACATAAATATCTAAACACTATGCTGTACACCTGAAATTAATGTAAAATAATATTGAATGTCAACTGTAATTGAAAAAAAAATTAAAGGAGGAAAAAGCGAAAGGGAATAAGACTCAAATTTCCAGGTATAAAACAAATAAGTCATGGTGATAAAATATACAGCATAGGAAATATAATCAATAGTATACTGATAGCATTGTATGGTGTCTGATGGATGCTGGACTTATCATGGTTATATATATATATATATATGGCATATATATTATATTTATAAATAGTGTGTGTATATATATATATATATCTGAAACTAATATAATATTGTATGTTAGCTATATTTTAATAGAAATCTTTAAAAAATAATTCAGGTTGCAATTTCATAAAATCATCATGATTGCTTTTAAAGAAGCAATTATATTTTAATGAATACTAAAGAAAATATGTAACATACAATTGCCAACTGATACTTCTTATTTAATAATTTACTTGGTAATTTGTAAACAAAAATCAAATACATAAGCAAGTAGTAATTAAAATTAATGGGTGACACTTGTTCATATCTTCTCTATATAATCTGTCAAACTCAGAAAAAAATTAGTTTTCTCCAAAAAGCTCAAATGTACTGTTCTAGCAAGCAAATTTATTCAATTTATTTATTCTCTGACACAATCTTGTAGAAGTCTACTGATATCATAGGGCATCTTTATATATATATTTTTTTCCTTACAGTATTCAAATTGTGCCTATTATACATTCCTTTATCTCAATGTGCATCACTAATTTTAATAACCAATAATTAGAATTTAAAAACTAATTGGTATGAAGCTATTACCATGGGTCTGGAAAGTGGACAAGAAAAAGAAAACCTGTAAATTATTATTAATCCATTCCTAAAGCAAACAAACAATAGCAAAATATATGCTGTTTACCAGATCTTCTGAAATCATGGTGATTCAAACTTCTCCAAAGACTATAGTATTTTTCTGTGAGTTGGATGTGCTGGTACTGAATTGCCAAAAATGACTTTTTTTTTTTCTTGGATTTGATGACCCCAGTTCTTTCCATTGGCTTGGGCAGTTTTCTTTGAATATTTGTCTGATTAGGTTCTCTGTTTCCTTCTCCCTTTCTTCTCCTCTGGCACACCCATTATTCTTATATTGTTCTTTCTGATGGAGTCAGATAGTTCTTGTAGAATCATTTCATTTATTTTTATCCTCAAGTCTCTGTCTTCTATGCACGTCGTTTCCAGATTTCCATCTTCAGTATCACTAATTCTTTCTTTTGTCTGGTCAGCATTATTTCCTAAGTTCGCTATTTCATTCTTCATCTCTTCTACTGAGTGCTTCGGCTCAAGAATTTCTATTTGCTCTTTTTTAAACTTAGAATGTCTTCAGTAAATTAATTCTTTTTTTGTTGATTTTATTTCTGAGTTCATTAAACTGCCTATCTAAGTTTTGTTGTATCTTGTAGAACTTTTTTTCAGAACTGTGATCTTGAATTCTCTGTCATTTCAATTGCATATATGCATGTCTTTAAGTTTGTTTTCTGGAGATTTTCATTTTCTTTCTGAGCAGCCTTGTTACCTTGGTTGTACATGGTATCTTATGGACTATTTCTCTGCCTAGGCACTTATGGGAGTGAACTCTGCACCAGGTTGATAAGAAGAGGTCTTTCTTTTGCTTCCTACTGGTATCACTGGAGTGAAAATGTTCTATTTTCTCTTCACTGCTCTGGCTGGCATCTTGAATCTCTGCTGGGTGGTAAAAAATGTTTTGTATTTCCTGGGGAGGTGATTATCTCTTCAGTGACCACGACATCTTGGTCTCAGGTCACCACCCCCATGGGAGAATGTGGTGGGTGATGGGTTCTGAGCCCCTGAAATCCCTGTGCTGCCAATACTATTGAAAGTCCTAGCCAGAGCAATCCAATAAGAGAAAGAAATAAAAGACATCCAAATTGGGAATGCAGGAGTTAAATTGTCACTTTTGCTGATGACATGAATCTTTATATAAAAAATATAAAGTTTCTGCCTAAAAGTATTAAAAACAATAAACAAATACAGTAAAGTTACAGGATAGAAAATCAATGTAAGGCCTTATGAAAGACCAACAGATATATGAAAAAAATGCTCAACTTCATTATCTATTAGGAAAATGCAAATCAAAATCACAATGACATACCACTTCATACCTGTTAGAATAGCTATTATCAGCAAGACAAGTAATAACAAGAATTGGAGAGGTTTGGGGGGAAAGGAACTCCTCATACACTGTTGGTGGGAATGTAAATTGGTACAGCCACTATGGAGAACAGTATGGAAGTTCCTCAAAAATTTAAGAATAGAATTACTATACGACTCAGCAATCACTTTTCTGGGTATCTACCCCCAAAATCTGAAAACATTTATCCATAAAGATATATATATTTATATATAGCCCCCTATGTTCATGGCGGCATTGTTACATTGGCAATACATGGAAACAACTGAAGTATTCTTCAGTAGATGATTGGTTAAAGAGGATGTGGTACCTATACATGGTGGAATATTATTCAGTCATATGATGTATGACAATTAAATTTGCAAACTCATCTTAGAAAAAGTGCTACATACCTCATAGCTGAATATCACTATGGTCACCTTCGAAGTACTCCCCTTGGGAAGCTATGCACCAACGCCAGCGCCTAGTTCACCCTTCAAAGCAATTTTGGAACTCTTTATCTGGAATGGCCATCAGAGCTGTTGTCTTATTACCCTTGATATCCTGAATGTCATCCAAATGTCTTCCTTTCAATATTTCCTTTATCTTCAGGTAAAGAAAGAAGTCATTAAGGGCCAGATCAGGTGAGTAGGGAGGGTGTTCCAGTACAGTTATTTGTTTACTGGCTAAAAACTCCCTCACAGACAGTGCCATGTGAGCTGTGCATTGTCCTGATGCAAGAGCCATGAATTGTTGGCAAAAGTTCAGGTCATCTAAGTTTTTCACCCAGTCTTTTCAGCACTTCCAAATAGAAAAGTTGGTTAACTGTTTGTCCAGTTAGTACATATTCATAATGTAATCTCTCTGATATCAAAAAAGGTTAGCAACATCATTGCAACAAGCTTGCAAACATAATTATTAGACCTCTTTAAGAAAAGGTGAAATACTGCCATTTGTTGCAACATGGATGGTTCTTGACTTTATCGTGCTACATGAAATAACTCAGGCAGAAAAACCCAAGAAAATATGAGTTCACTCATATGTGGGATACAAAACTAAACACAACAAACAAAGAAACAATTCAAAGATGCAGACAGCAGTTTAGTGGTTACCAGTGGGTGAGGGTGGTGGGGGGAGGTAGAAGAGGGTAGAATACATGGTGATGGAAGGAGAACTGACTCTGGGGGGTGATCACACAATGCAATATGTAAATTATGTACACTTGAAACCTATGTAATTTTATTAACCAATGTCACCCCAATAAGTTTATTAAAAAAAAGCATTGTGGTAGGCAGAATAATGACCCCAAAAAATAAGGTTGCAATTGGGATTAAGATTGTTAACCAGCTGAATATAAAATACATATGTTATTATGGGGAAAAAGATGAACATTTTTTCACAATATTAAATTAAACATTAATTTAACATTTCAAATAAAGTTATCACCAATGCCTTATAAAAATCTGTAATTATTAAAATTGAGAGTGTTGACAACTTGAAAATTTTAACGCAAAACTGAAAAATTTTATTTGTATATTACCAATATTTTCACAGAATTAATAATAAATTCAGTCAAAGGAATATTTACATACTTAGGATATGGTGACTTCATGGACACTTTACTTTAAATGTAGTATCAGAAATATATTGTTTGTAAATAGAGAAGGAAAATATTAATGGCCTTAAATATTAGAAAAAAGAAATCAACATATGCTTTAGTCATCCCATTTTATTTTCTCAGTATTCTTTGATATACCAGTACTGTTGCATTAATATGGCTTTTAATAACCTGACATCTTTAATTAATAAGTTATGTATGGCATGATTCCTTAAATAACAGGAGAAATAAAGTCATGGCCACAGGTCCTATTTTTACCAGCAGATGGCTCTCCTGTTATTTTTACCTACTAAGGATTTATTTAGGTTGAAATGCCAAATCAAAATAATACCAAATGTAAATATGTATTCCCTACTTCATGCCAAGATTGCTATACATATTCACTTCCACCTCAGGTACTTTTATAGCCTTCTTGAAATGTATTGAAAAGCTAATACAATTACAAGAACTTTTCAAATAAAAACATAATTTACAATTTCCTGTCTACACTGTATTTTTTCACCAGCTGAAGAAGGCAGACTAAAGTTCCCATACCTGTTTCCACAGAAAAACTTCAGAGAAAGATTTTCATATAACTGGCTCAAAAAAAATTAAAAACAGGGCATGAATGAGCCATGGAATTATTCAAATTTATTATTTTATAACATAATTTGTTGCAAAATATTACTATGCTAACATAAATTTTCGATAATTTCCTGTGAGTTTCTAACATTACTCAATTTTAATAGTCTTGGGACTGTGCCTTTACAGGAACTAGAGAGAGTTTGCTGAGCGCCAGTAAGTTAGGAACGACAGCCAAAAGATACTTATTTTATTGTTTATTCCTCCAGTGCCAAGGGAAGCCTTACTCCCTTGAAGATAAAAAGATTAAAGAGATGTTCAATAAAGTTAAGATTTGATTTGTTCTTGATTGAGATTTGGTATTTTTTAAGAATAAGAGCACTTTGAAGTTGTTCTTTTTTGAATGCTATGGAAACTTACTTTGGACACAGACATAAATAGCCTCACAAATTCCATTCCATGATGCCACGTAAGAATTCCATTTTTTTCCATTTATTTATAAAGTTTTTATATATGTATTCTAATATTTTTTCTTAGCTAAATCTTTATTAATATAAGGCATTTAAAATTATTTTCAGTTTTAAAATAGCATTTTTAAAAATATTTTAAATTCTTACATATTGAAACAAAGTTTTCTTCTTATAGTTTTTGAAAAAGTTTTATTTTTGTTTTTATTTTATTAATATATTTGACCAAAATCAGTAGGTAATTGGTTTAAAACCCATTGCTTTAATTAATATAATTTAAAATCTTAGTAATTCTAAAGAGTAAAAAAAAAGCAATTCAAATATTCATAATTGAGTACATAGATATGTATACAGAGCTCAGAGGCAGCATATTTATAATGCTAATACTGTGGGTCATCAAAAGCAGTGTGCTCTCTTGTTTATAATTATATTTCTTTTATAAATCTAGAAGAGATGTTCAATATTTTCTTTTAAATTTCTTATTTCATACACATTTCATCTAAGCAAATACAAAGTTTTGTTTGTATGTTTTTTATTCATGTTGAATATTATATATAATATACTTATCCAAAATTATAATTACTGCTTTCCATGTATATTTTTCCAATAAGGCTCTCTGTACTGCAAACTTAAAGGGAAAAAGCATCTCTCATCCGTCTATCTGTCCATCGTCAATCTATCGTCCATCTATCATTATATATAGCTTTCCCACTTTTCATTTATTTCTTATGTTTCATTATTAGATCCTACATTGTTTTGATTTGGTTTTGAGATAAATGCTTATATCATTCATTTTTCACCTTTTTAATGTATGATCAAACATTGCATATTTTCTTTTAAGTACTACTTCAACTGAATTTCTCAGATTTTGATATGTTGCATTACATGATAACTTTGTAGAGAGCTTAACAATATTTTTATTATGTACTTTCAACTTAATTATACTGTTCTGAGAAAACACTCTGAAGGGAATAGGTTAGGAACGTGGCAGCAAAGAAAGGAGTAGAACGCAGGGGGTAAAAACGCTATACTTCTGGAAGAGCGAAGGAATCACGTGTGAGAGCCGTACCTCTGAGACACAGATCCGTAAAAGGCTGAGAAGTAATCGGATTAAGACAGAACACTTCTTTCTCCTCAACCTTAACACTACTGAAGAAATTACAAGACATAGACTCTCTGTGACAAGGAGCACATAGGAAGAATCCAAAGTCAAAATGGAATATAAAAATCAAAGACATTAGAGGAACTTGAAGCCCACATGTAGTTATAGAAAATATTAAACAAATCTCACTGTTAACCAGGTTAACATAATTCCTTACGTTAAAAGCCCATTTACCTCAATTCCTACTATTCAATGTTTGTCTTTCAATTAAAAATAAATAAATAAAAAGCATGTAAAAATGAAAAAAATACACAATGAAGAGACAGAATCATCATCATAACCAGATTCAGATATGAAAACAGATGTTGCAATTATTAGATAGGGAATTTAAAATAACTATGGTTAATATGTTCAGGGCTCTAATGAAAAAATATATACCAAATGCAGTCACAGATGGCATTGTAATTGCAGATAGGGTAACTATAAGAAAAAAATAGAAGTAAATGCTAAAAACAAACAAACAAACAAAAAACTCAGCAAACACACATTGTAATAGAAATGAAGAATGCCTTAGAAGGGCCAATCAGTAGAATGGTCACAGCCGAGGAAAAATCAGTGAACTTGATTATATGCCAGCAGAAGCTCTGCAATCTGAAATGCAAAGAAAAAAAAAATGAAAAAGTCAGATCCGAACATTCAAGAACTGTGGAGTAATGCTTTTCAAGATGGCATTCTCTTTTATGTTAGGATCCATCATTTCTATTAAGAATGACATATTTAACAGATCACTAATTCTTTGGTTTGTTGATTTTGCTACTAATATCATTTATTGAATAGTCTGTGTTTTTTTCTCCAATTCCAACATATCTATTGCACTCTTCTCATATGTTTTATTTTCCGGCAAAATTTGATATTTTCTAATTTCTTAATATTTTATTCATTGTTATTTTACAACTTCCGTATTAAAACTCTAATTTAGTCTAATTCATTATGGGTCTGTTTCTATTGTCTGTTTTTTGTTGTTGTTTTGGTTTTTTTTGTTTGTTTTTCTGGTCTTCAAATAATTGCTTATGTTTTATTGCATGTTTGGTAGTTTTGATTGCTTGCATTGATTATGAAAAACTGCAGAGGCTTTGGATGAAATTGCTTTTCTCAATAGAGCATTTTTTTAATTCTTGCATGAGATAAAGTAAGGACAGATCACCTTATTCTAATAAAGATAGGTCCTACTTTGATTATAGCTCCTTAAGATTCCTTGCTAAAATCCTGTTAAATATGTATCTTAACAGCTTTCTTGCTCAACTCTGAAATCCAGGGTTCTTTTTCTTTCTTCTTTCTTGTTTTTTTTTTTCCTTTCCCTTGTTATTGTTTTTGTTTTGTTTCTTTCCAGTACCATTAAATGGCTGAAATGTATTCATGTCTCATTCAAGCTTGGTTAGTTGTCCAGTACCAAACATGCACAGTTTAGGCAACAAAACTTCTTTAATGTGTTACATTAGACAGAATATTCTTTCTCTTCTCTATGGTTCCCTTTTTCTCTAAGATCTTGGTTCCTCAGGTATTGGCTAATAGGCAGAAATGAATTCACTTATTTTTGTCTCCCCAGCCTTGTGACTTAGCAGTAAATTGTACTTGGTGGCAAAATTTGTTCTGTCTGGACTATAATTAAAAAAAATGTATTTGATGAAATGCAGGAATGACTTCAACATGTTTCACTTCTATGGCATCTTGGCCCCTAAGTCTTGGATACCTTGATGGTTTCATGATGATTGCGGGGTTTTGTTTTGTTTTGATATCTTAATCTAGATTTTATAGTTGTTCTTGATGGGAACATTAGTCTCATTGTAACTTCTCCATCATAGCCAAAAGCAACAATCATTTCCTTCCTGTGTTTAGTTACTTTTCTAGTATAACACATTTAACTCTTGATATTTCCATTTGATATTGTTTCAATAGAAGTTCAGCATATCAGAGACCATAAATACAGGTCTTCCACTAGTTTTTCATCTTCTAGAGCAGCCGTTCTCAACCTGTGGGTTGCAACCCCTTTGGGGGTCGAATGACCCTTTCACAGGGGTCGCCTAAGACTATCGGAAAACAAAAAGATATTTACATTACAATTCATAACAGTAGCAGTTATAGAGTAGCAATGAAAATAATTTTATGGTTGGGGGGTCACCACAACATGAGGAACTGTATTAAGGGGTCGTGGCATTAGGAAGGTTGAGAACTGCTCTTCTAGAGTAACTGGACCCTGTCTTTGTGCCTAACACAATGTAGATTCTCCATAAATATTTATTACCATGTTTTCCCATGTGTAAGATGCACTCTTTTTTGAAAATTTGGGGTCTAAAAACTGAGTACGTCTTATACAGTGGTTGTAGATTTTTTTACTTGCATTTCCCACAAGTGATGAGGAGTTTTATGAATTTTATGGTGAATAAAACTTGAGTTCAGTAACTTCATGTAATACATTTTTTTTTCAAATTTCAGGCCCCAAAATTAAGGTGTGTCTTATACAAGGGGAAATATGGTAGTTCAATAAACAAATGAGTATCCTTGAGCATATTACTTTATCTGGATTGCTGATAATACATCAATTATTTCTTTATATATTCTGCTTCATGCTACTTTGATTCAATAATCAATGACTTCTAGTTACTCTTTGTCCTCATTTTACCTTAATTTGGGTTTTTATTTCCTCAAGAATCAAATAAGTTTTAAGTTCACATATAAATGTATTTCCTGAATAAGTATATGTGTATAAATATTTATTTTTATCAAGTGTTTATTTATTAGTAATGGATAAACACCGAGATGGCAACAGTTGATGTCAATGAAGGAGTTTTCAAATATGCCAGAAGAGACAGTGTTCCTTAGTTATTGTAAGGTTTTTACATGCTTTACTATTGGGCCTGACTGGTGTCTTTCCATTTTATCATCTGAACTTGATTCCTGGACTTCCCACTCAGTATATTTTAAGGCTGTCTTATTAGGTTTGCTGCCCTATTCTTTCCTCAACTGGTTTCTCAGGTGGAATAACAAGTTTGCATATAATTCCTTAGATTATGGCTGTTAGTAAAACCTGAAGCTAGCTGCTACCCATATGCCCACATAGGGTTTACTTCTGCCTCTGACAGTAAAACTAGAGCAATGAAGCGGAAGTACAGTCTAGCTTTTTGTGGCTACTTTAACCCAACATTTGATTGGGATTTGGTGAGAATGGACACTAATACTTAAGAGTCCAGAGTTATTTTAAATAAGTTTATCTTCAAGATATTTGCAACAGGCTAGACTCATACTACAATTCCTTGGAGGCTCTCTTTTTTAGAAAGATTTTGCTAAAGATATATCAATACAGCAGTATAGTAAGGTTCTGATCATTTAAGTCATGGTGATTCATTTTAAGCTATGAACAATAATCATCAGAATTCACTTTGTAGGACATGGAATCTTTTCAAAAATTTTTAATATTAAAAAATCAGAAATAATGTTTCATTTATATTCTAAGTTCAAATGTTTTCATTTTCAATGAAAATACACTTTTACATTAAGTCAGAAACTAACAGTTTTATATTGACATGTGTTTACTCTTCAGATCATTAATTTGAAAATGCTTTTTAGTGGGTCAAACAAGCTAGCACAAATACACCATTAGCTCTTAAGCACTTCAGCACTTGTAAAAGTGCTAAAGTGTAACAAATGTTTTCCTTTTCTAGAATTTAAGATAGGGTATTTGTTAAAGGATCCCATTTGTACCAAATGATGATGCAAGGTAATATAGACTAGTATAACTCTAATTCCAGGGATTCCTTTAAAACAATGCCTTAATATTACATAATGAACCCAGTTTTATTTTAAAAGTATAGCTTGCTGCAACTTTCAAAAATTGTTCAAATATTAATAACAATTGCTGAGGGAGGATTTATTATTTTAAAGTAAAAAATTAAACTTCACATTCTCTTTCAAATATAACACTGGTTATAGTTTCTATTTCTGCTTCTCAAGAGAAATAAAACATATTGAAAATATAAAAGGTAAAGAATTTTTATACATGCTTCCTATGTTAGGAAAAGTTAGCGTTTACAAATGTACAAGGATAAAGGTTATCTTTGTTATCTTCATTTAACAAAGTTCAGCCATGTCCCAGTGAACTACAGCATTAGAGCATTCAAGTGAACACATTCTGGAGAATATCTTTTCATTGAATGAATATTAAAAGCATGCAATTCCATACATATGCCATTGATATGACAAATAATTGAGAAAGGAACTTTTAAACTTACATAATAGTCATATTCTTTTGAATTCCACATACAGAAATGAAACTTGAACTACTGTTTATATGGTATTGTTTTTTTGGAAATGATGCTGAAGTTTCTCACATAAACCAAAGAAGGTTAAAGAAAAATCTCAGGGAAGAGCAAGGAGACATATTCTTCAGGGAAAAGTGACACCAGGAAATCAAAAGCCATCAGAATTCTCTCTCCTTTTGAATTGCTGCTTTTGTCTACATGTTTTTGGTTTGCTTTCATTATAAATTAATTTTTTTACAAATATGTGTGAAAATGGCCAGCTAAATCACCTAAATTTTATATATACCAATTTCAAAGAGGGAATGGTTTCCTAATTATTAATTTAAATAACTTAGGGAATGCTTTTAGTTAGTGCATAATCAACCAAGGGAGATTGAGTCTTTAAGAATATAGCCACACCCATTTGAAATTTGTAGTTTCAGTGATGGGAGAATAAATTCACCAAAATGAGAAATAGTGATCTCATTAGAAATGACGGTTGATCAGACAAAAGTGCCTTTCAATATTCATGACACTACATTCCCCATTCCTTTATACATGCATATTCAAATATATCACTGTTTTTTCTCCTTGGACTACAAGATAGTCTAGAAGATGAACTCATTTCCAATAATATATTAGTTACATGGAAAAATTAAAATGTTTCTATATATTAAGAAGTCAGCAAATTACTTTGGTCATGAAGAAACATACATATAGATGAAAGATATAATATAAATTTTGTGAAAATATTTACACCAAGAATTATCATAGTTGGCTTGTCTTACAACTTCGTGATATTTCTCTCAGAACAAAATAATATATATTTGGAATGTATAAGTGATTTCACAGAAAGTATTGGCAAGCTTATACATCCATTTACAAATATTAATTGAAAAAGCATATATATATATATATATATATATATATATATTTCTCTAGGATGGTCATTATGTTTATTGTCATGACAAAAACATGTAAATTGAACCAGAAATTTATAATATTGTAAAAAAGGTTAAAAGATGTTTTATTTTATTTTATTCCTAATATACTTTAAATTTACCCTTTAAATTCTAATAATGAAAGATAAATTTAAAAATAATTAATAGATGGACCAAACGAGATGTAATGAATATAAAATCAGCATTGAGTACTCTCCTACCAAATAAGGTATATATACATTCTTTAAATCTGATTTAATCCTATGTTGATTGCCATTGTAAGAATGTTTTTCTTTTTTAAATGTAGCCAATGCTTAGTGAATATGGTCAAAGTCAGATTTAACGCTAAGACTTAAGTGCATATAAATATTAAAAATACTTACATTTTCTCACCTACCTGTGATTATAAAATATTCTCAAATTCCCTTCAATGTATAGATAACACTTGCTTACACACACACACACACACACACACACACACACACACACACACACCTACTTTCTTACAAAGTATAGTGCCCTTCCTAGAGTTCCTTTTACTTAATATTTCCAAGAATTTCTGGGTCAGTATCGATTCTCCTGTTCTGTCACTTGTCTTATCTATCACCCTGCCCATCATCTCCAAGTTTAACTGGTACAGGTGTTCTTCATTTCTCAGGGATCCTTCCAGTTGTGAAGGAGTATACTGTTCTCCCTGGTACCAAACTCACATGTGGGTCTATCATATTTAAAATTGAGTTTTTCCAGGTTATATTCTTGTGGGCTTTTTAAAAAATCTAGAATGCTATGCAATATAGGGCAGAACTCATATTATTAATTATATGCTTTGCCTGAAACTGTATTTACTGCTGAAGATTGAGGCCCTAAAGTACTGGCATTTCACTTAGTATGCATTTTACTTCACTGGCTGCTTAGTTTTCTCCAGGTTACAGATTGCTCAAGGCAGTATCAGTCCACCAGTATTTTTTTTTTCAAATTATTTGAATGGTGAAGGTAAATATAAGGATTCTCTTTTCTCTCAGATACACTGTAAGCCATGCAATGTGGTCGAGGGGCACACATAAAGTAGCACTGATCTCTCAGCTAGGTCTGTACTCTGGGTCTATTTATAATTTCCCCAACAGAAAATAAGCCTTCATTGGGGGAATGAATTAGTTAACTTTGGTACTTCTTAACAAGAAAATACTACTATGTAATTAAAGAAAAAAAAAAAGAAAAGGAAGAAATGAACTATTGACACACCCAACAGTTTGGAAGAATCTCACAGGAGTTATGCTCAATAAAAAAGCCAGTCTCCAAAGTTACACACTTTATGATTCCATTTTTCTATTTTATGACATTCTCAAAAAGACAAAGTTGTGATGATGGAGCTCAGAATTGTGGTTGCCAGTGAGTACAGTTGAAGGGAGCGTGTGGACTGTACAGGAGCAGCATGATGAAGTTATGTGGTAATGGAACACTCTGTGTCCTGATTGTGGTGGTTGTAACCACAATTAAAAAGTATACACGTATTACAATTCAGTCAGAGAAACTCGAACAAATTGACGGTCGCCAGATTGCAGGTGATGTTGGGGGCATGGGTAAAAAGGTGAAACGGATGAAGCAAAAATTTCCAGTTACACAATAATAACAGGGATGTAAACTACAGCAGGAGAATGTAGTCAATAATGCTGTAATAAGTACGTATGGCATCAAATGCGTAATAGACTTATCTGGGTGATCACTTTGTAAGATACATAAATGTCTAATTACTCTGTTGTATATCTGAAACTAATACAATATTGTATGTAAACTGTAATTGAAAATACATTTTAAAAAAGTATAAGTGTTAAGAGAAAGTCAATTTTACTTTTGATAATGTAAATTTTTAAAAAGAATTATATAAAGTAACATAGGTGATAAGAAACAAATAAACAAATAAAATCCCCCAAAATGTCTAAAATATAGAAATTAAAAATGAGCTGTATACTCCAATAGAAAGAAAAGATACACCAAATTTATCTTTAAACTGTGGATAATAAAGGCTAAAGCTTATTTAATCTATTCTGACTAGAAAATGAAGGAAACATTTTAAATTTCTTTGAAAACATTCATAACTACTATAAAATTTATGTGTGTGTAATTTTTCAATGGGAAATACTTTTACATGTGCTTCCATAAAATTTTCACTGATGAACACAGAATTCATGAGATTGAAAAACAAATAATTGAAGGTTTAATAAAAATGACATTTAATTTCTTAAATGTTCTAATTTTATATTCATACATTTTGTCCGTATGCTAACATTTTGACTTGTTTATTAATATCCATGTTACAGACAAGTGAATATAAAAATTTTATTTTTAATCCCCATAACAACCCTTTTTAAAGAATTTATTTAAGACTAAAAAATCAGAAAAAAGTAAATGTTTGGTGTCTGACCATCTGTGTTCATTTCATCTGGCCATCATTTATGCTGACATTAATCCACCTGGTTTGTACAGAGTGTAAATTACTTTCAGATAATACATTTTCTCAAGAAATATCATCTTAAAAGTCAAAGATAATAACAATGCAGAAGAATTTACTTTCTCTTGGTAAATAGTGATATCTCTAATGTATCAAAATTAACTTCTATGAATAATTGAATGATATTGATAATAATATTTTAGCTAATCTCTGTGCCAGATGCTATTATATGTTTTTTTTAAAACAGTAAATAGCCTTACAACAACTCTATGAGTATTATTAAAGTGAGAAAAATAGTCCATGGAGGATTTAGTAAATTACTCAGGGTTCCATAGCTAGTAAATGTGAAACAGAAATATTCATCCAGATTTTCTTATTCACACCAGAATAACTTCTAAGCCCTAGTTTGATGAGCTTGGTAGTTAAATATCTAGTATATCAACTTGCCTTAATCTTGTAGATAAAGTAATGCGCCTACTTTCAGTGTTAAACCTACTGACCTTTTTATGTGTTGTTCGTTCTTTTCACAAAGGTGTCTGTTCCTTTTAAAAATTTGTCTTCATTTTTTCATATGTGTTTTATAATGTCCTGAATGTTCTGTAGTCTTTACTTGTTATGCTAATCTCTTTGAATTTTTATATTGAATTTATTTTCATATAATTTGTTTAATATGTCATTTTAACATTTTTATTATAAACTAATTTTTTGGGGGGGAAGGTTAGGCTCTTATGAATGTGTGTCTTCAGAGTAGTTTAGAATTTGCTTTTACAGGGGAGGATTCAAGGTTTAGGCAGTTATGATTATTTCTTTAGTTGGGGTTCTTACATACCATATAAAAAGTATCTGAAATATATATGTATTTTTAATATGCCTTAGAGGGAGTCATTCTACATCAACTGAATCTGTCATGTTGCAGCTCTCAATTTACCACGTTTGCATCTAATTGCTTCAGATTTTATAGCACAATTTGAACAGAGTGGGAGGGTCATTGCACACAACTGATTTTGATTCTCCCACAAAAAGAATTCTTGCCCCTTAAAAATGCTTTTTATTATCTTAAAAATTTAATTATTTCCTCTTTCCACTTTTTTTTAAATGGAAAAAAATGTAGTAATCCTTTATATTCAGTCAAACTATGAGAAGTGTGAGGGTCAGCAAAAGAGCCCTTATAGTATGAGACTCTTTTATGTATAATTTCTTTGATGTAAATAATAATAATACTGTTTGGAGAGGAGAATTGCAAAGAAATATTATAAATGGAAACAGTGAAATTATTTGGACTTAAATACACATTTGATTATCTCATGTCTTTCAAAATTAACTTGAAAGATTATAACCAGTATGCTTCATTATTTATTACAGTAGAATCATTCCTTTACACCTTGACTAAATATACAAAACCCAACTCTTCAAAAGCTGCCTGAGCCTCACTTAAAGATGACTAATAAAAGTAGTTGCTCATGTTAACATCGCATGGTAATCTCTGATAAAATTCTTTATCAACTTCTTACAAAAGTACGCAAAGCAGAAAATTATAAAGATGAACAGCCATATGACTTGGCAAGAAAAGCTTTATATATCCTGATCTGCCTGTCACATAAAGGAAATTATTTGCTTTAGTAATCAAATAATTTAATATGTTTTTTTTGCAAAACATTGCAAATTATTTTTATAAACATCTGTATTCCATTACCCAAGGCAAAAAAAATGTGGTATCTGAAAATAAGTTTTTATTATGTAAGGATTGCTGGAAAAAAATAGCTGACTACAGTATTTCCATTTTCAAATAGGCATCTAATCTTATTAGACAAGACAACAATTCCCTTTTTATTCCGTTATCATTTATAGAGTATTGCATGATAGCTTACACACCATTTTCTTGTTTCTTCATTCTCTTTGTACTGTCAAGTTGTGAACAAGGCCTAAACAAAATCACCAAAAGTCATCAAAGATCACCAACACAAGTGAAAAAATTTGCTAGAAGCACTTGGGTATATATCTATATCTATATATCTATATCTATCTATCTATCTACATATATATATATATATATAAATCTTTGAATCTTTAAATTCTCATTTTTATTATCTTTAAGGACTTTTAAAAATCAGTGCTTCTTCCTCCAAAAAGAAGAGTTGAAAACCCATCCTCATTTTTAAAAATTTTGATAAAACTCATTGTCAGCAGTGGAAAAGAAATTCTCCAAAGAAGGTCTTCATATAATTGCCCCTTAAGTTGTCAAATACTTTACCTATCTACTTCAGCTCTGTCTTGAAAATAAATGTCTGTTGTATCTTGTCATTTTGTTGTCAACTATTTGTCTTTCTGCCAGTGTATCCTAAGCAGTTTATTACTTATAATGGGGGCCCACTTTGACAATAGAATACATAATATAGCCATTATAAGTGCATACATATTTAGGGATATTTTCATTTCTTTTTTTAAATCTATGTAAAACAAGAAAGGTAGGTGTAAATTTTTTTATATACTGGAAAACATTTATATCTCAATATGTGGATTATAAATGTATTCAGATCTATCACTGTATTTCTTGATTTCAAGTAGAACATGGGGGTATTTTTTTTTCATTACAAGACAATGTGTATTACTTATTAATTCTTAACTGAAATGCCATGAAAACTGAAAAATTATATATATGGAAGATTTATTTATGTTTTCACTGCTTTCTGTCTTTAGACATTATCACTATTTTATAAGAACAGAAAGAAAGAAATTAAACTACATTTGTTTTAGCCATTTAACTGACTGGGGAAAATAATATGCTAATTGACCATTAGCAGTAAACATTATCTTGTTTATTAATTCCTAGATTTATAGCTTCATAAAATAGCCTTTCTACTTAGCACTGCAACATACACGTTTAATTTAATGGCTAGAAAGCATTTATTTGCTACAAATTAAAAACCCCTCTATTATAAATGTTCCAAAATAAAATGCCCATAAAAAACTCTGCCTGATCCCATCTCCCCATTTGTTGTATTGAGGAAAGCCTTAATCCGCACAGATAAAGACACAAATAAAACCGTGACCTGGGTACAGAGTAGAAATCCATGGCAGCTGGGAAAAGGGGGCAGAGGGGAGGGCTATACTCTGCATGCAGCATTACATGTGGAGGAGGGACAGTAACACACGTGAAAGTCATACACTTGGTAAGTGGATTCACAGTACCTAGGAAGAAAGAGGCCTTATTGGTCCATCAAAGAAAGCCCCGATCCATGCCCCTCCCACATATAAATCTGAAAAACTTTTAAAATAAAAATAACAGTGAAATACAGCTTGCCAGGCTATAAGAGACAAGTTCTCTCTAGAGAGTTAGAGATGTAAGACCTTACCAAAATGGGGAGAGAAAAACAAGTATCAGTATAGGTCTCGGAAATAACAACGTAGTATGTTTTTAAAGCGGGAATGGAAACAATAAGGGATAGAAAGTAGTATTTTGAGATGTAAGGTTCTTACACTACATGTGAAAAAGTGTAATATTATTTGAAGATAACCTCAGAACAATTTAAAATACAGGTATGAATATTTAGTCAATAGAGGAGATAAATTAGAATAATAAAATTGATCAGATAACTCAGAGAAGGCAGAAAATTAGGAAAAGTAAATAAAGAATAAACGGAATAGAAAATAGCAAGCCAAATTGCATGATCTCTTCTAAAATAAATAGGTTATTATATGTGTAAAGACATTGTCAGAGGCAATACCAAAATATGTCCTATTAATGAGAAACCTATTTAAAATATAAATACATAGGTAAGTTAAAATTAAAGCGATAGAGAAAAATACCATACACTCTTTTATCTATTAAAGAAAATGAATCAGTAATTAATAACCTTCCAAAATGAAAGCACCAGGCCAAGATGGTTTCACTGCTGAATTCTACCAAACATTTAAAGTAGAAGTAATGCCAGTTCTCCAGAATCTCTTTCAGAAAATAGAAGCAGAAGGAACACTTTTCTAACTTTCTCTATGAGACCAATAAATATTATCCTGTACCAACCAAATAGAATAATTTCAAGAAAAGAAAACTATAGCCCAGTATCATTCATAAACATAGACAAAACCAAGTCTAACAATATTTAAAGAGAATTATACACCCACAACCAAGTGGCATTTATCAAAGCGAGGCAAGGCTTGTATAACATTTAAAAATCAGTCAGTATAATCCACTATATCAGCTGGCTACACAAGAAAAATATGATAATATCAAGGGATGCAGAAAATGCATTGGCAAAATCTAACACTTATACATGATATACACTCTCAGAAAACTATAATACAGAATGTTCTCAACTTGATAAAGAACATCTGCAAAAAACCCTTCAGCTAACATTATACTTAATGGTGAAAGAGAATGTTTTTCTTTTAAGATCAAGAACAAGGCTAGGACGTCTTATCTTACTACAACTACTTAATATCTTACTGAATATTAATAGTGAGTGACTAATGAGACAATAAAAAAGTAAGTATATTGAAAAGGAAGAAACAAAATTCTTTATTCCCAGATGATATGATTGTCTGTTGTACAAAACCTCAAAGAATCTTCAAAAATCTCCTGGAACTAATAGTATTACAAGGGAGGAGAATACAAGGCTAGTATACAAAAGTCAATTGCTTTCTTTTATCCGCATGAAAAGTGGGATTTTAAATTTAAAAATGAATACCATTTATATAGCAACAACAAATTATAATGAAATACATATGTTTTAACCTAAAAAATTATGCATGAACACTGTATATGAAAAACTACAAGATGTGGGTAAAAGAAACAAAGTAAGGTATAAAGGAATGAAGAGAGATCCATGTTTATGGATTGGATGTTTCAATTCTGTTAAGATATCAATTCCTCTTGATTTGATCTATGAATTCATGATGATCCCCTTCAAAACCCCAGCCAGCTAGTTATAGATATATAGATATTGATGAATTGATCAAATACTAATATGAAAAGGCAAAGGTTCTAGCATAACCAGAATAATTGTAAAAATATAAATAAATGAAAAGTTGGAGGATTCACACTGCATAAATAATAGGATTTTGTATAAATATACAGTAATTAAGTCAATGTATTGGCAAAAAATAGACCCATAGGTAAACGAAACAAAATGGAGAGTGCAGAAATAGATGCACACAAAAATGGTCAACTGATTTTGACCAGAGTGAGATGGCAATTATATGGAGGAAGAACATAGTTTTTTAAGAAATTTTCCTGGAATGTTTGAAAGCCTATATGTTTTTTAAAAAGATTATATATATAACACATTTTAAAGAAAACAAAGAAGAAAATGTATATAACCATGAGTTTGGTGATTAAGTTTTAGATTCAATACCAAACACTTAATCAGTAAAAAAAACTTGATAAGTTAGACTTTATTAAAATTGAATACTTCTACTTTGCAAAACACACTAATAGAATAAAAAGACAAGCTATAGGAAAAGAGACATTATTTGCACAACAAATATATGATAAGGAATCATATCCCCAACATACAAAAAAATTCTTAAAATTCATAAGTGAGAAAACAACCCAATTGAAAATTGAGCAAACAATCAAAACAGACAACTCATGGAAGAAGATATGCAGATAAAATAAGCATGTAAAAAGATGCTCATATCTGTTTTCGCACATGCTTCCATAATAAAATACCATAGAATGGGTAGCTTAAGCAACAGAAATTCATTTCTCACAATTCTGAAGTCTGTAAAGTCCAAGATCAAAGTGCATATTTGGTTTCTGATGAGAACTGTGTTTCTGGTTTGGAGACATCAATATGAACTAATGTTTAATACTGGTACAAACTAATAGATATATGATTGATAGATGATAGGTAGATAAATAGGTAGATTTGATAGATGATAGATAGATGACAGATACAGATGGATATACATAGGTATTCATAGATATACATAGGTTAGTCTGTATAATATATATAATACATATAATACATGTATACATGTGTATACATACATACATGCATATATACATACATACATACATACGTACCCGTGGTGCTAAAAAAATGTATACACATTTTAAGAGATGTTATCTATGCTCAAGCAGTAGTTTGCCATAATCAGAAGTGTCTGGATGCTGATGGTAACCGCTTTGAGCACCTCTTATAATTGCAGAAGTCAAATGTGACTTGTATTCATCTTGTGTTATCAATATATATTGAATATTATAATTTTCATAGTTTTTTTCCTTACTTAAAATGCATATACATTTTTTGGCATATATATATGATACACATATGACCTATATAATATATATGTTTTTGTTGTTGTTGTTCTGGCATCTGAGAGGTCTTAGAAGCCAGGACACCCCAGATGCAGTAAGCACCCACCACCCAGATATTGTTTTCTAAATATAATTTTTCAGTAAAAGGAACTAGATCTCACTGATGAAATGGCATTTTCTAATGCAGATCAGGGAATATACAAAGTGAACCTGGAGCCTTTTGTAGTGTCAGAAGGTAAAGGAGTGTTAAGAAAAATAAAATGGATGCAGATATGTCAAAAGAATATAACTTCCAACCAGGAAGAACTCTCAGTGACCAAATTTGGTACAACAAAATAAATGATGGTAATATTGGATTATAATCTAAAGAATAAAATAAATAACCATGAGTTCATTCTGCTGTAGGCAGAATGCAAGATGATCTCCAAGATTTTCAGTCCTCCTGGTGTATCTCCCCTGCATAATTTCCAAGGCAGTGACTAGAATGGGTATTCCTCCATGACTAGGTTATGCTATGTGGTAACATTAACCTTTAGAAAGGGAGATTATACAAATAGGCCTAAAATAAACCCATGAGTGTCTTTAAAGCAGAGAGTTCACAATCGCTGATCATTGAAGAGAGAGTGTGAGAGATAACCTACATCTGGCTTAGAAGAAAGCAAATGTCCATGCTGTGAGTTGCCTACTGGGGTCATGTCAGTAGAATCTGAGAGTGGCCATTAGATGAGGATAGCCTCCCAATGATAGCCAGCAAAGAAAGGGGACCGCCTTCTTACAAGCACAAAGAAAATGAGTTTGTAAGTGGGTTTTTTTTTCTAGTTTCCAGATAATTTTTCCTTGTTGACACTTTGTGATTCCCTGACCAGAGAACTCAGTTGTTACTTAAAATAAATGTGCATTATTTTAAGCTGCTAAATAGCAGTGTATTAGTCATTTGCTATGCAGTAATATTAAACTGTTGTAGTGCTATGTAAATAAGTAATTAAATAAGCAAGCAAATAAACTGGGGAGAAGAAACAACTCTTCCTAACAGAATTCCAAATAGCAAATGAAGAAAGAATGTGGGAAATAGAAAATCACTATTAACACCATAGTAATTGCTGCACACACTATCCACACTTAAATGATATTATAAAATTAGCATGCTTAACTTTAAGGAGAAGCACAATATTTGCATAGCTTCAAGTTATATCCTCCAAATTATTTACTAATTACTGTGATGTTTGTACATATGTCCCCATATTCTTTGTATTCCTCCCTCCAAGACATGGAATTTAATTTCCTTCCCGTTGAGTGCAGGTTTGTTTTAGCAACTAAGTTACAACAACAAAGTAGGGAAATAGAAAACCAGTAATATAATGTAGTGAATTGTTGCAGACACCACCTTATCTAGGTAATCAAGATTAATAGCATGAATCATATATCATATTGATAACACATTTTTTCTAATTTGATGGAATGAGAAGAGCACCTCTTCTCAAGGATTCTTCCCCTAAATCCTTAAATCCAGAATAATCATGAGAAAATATGTTAACATACTTAAATTGAGGCACATTCTAAATAAGGTCCAGGGGTGCTGATTCTTAACATATTTTCATTTAATTTGGCAGTCTGTCTTTCGGAGAAAGCAGATGATGGATCATGGGGGCAAAGTACATACACTATCCAGACTTAACTATGTAGTAGGAGGGATTACAGTTCTGTGTCTAGTATTTTGATCAGTGTTAGAGTAGATTGAGGTTTCAGGTGAAACTCTGAGGCTTATGTAATGCTAGATATACAAGTAATGAATCCCCCATAGCATAATCTCCAGCTTGGAACCCTACTTCATGAAGAAGTGTATGCACGAATGGTAACGTAACTATGGGATCTACTAATCAGACCATGTACTGCAACATCCAGAAACTTCAGTACGATACTTTGTTCCTAAAGAAAGGTTTATATGGGCCTTTGCCCCTAGAGATAAAATAGGAAAGGCTCCAATTATTATCATTCCAGTTACTCAGACAAGTGTGCTTTGCATTCCCATAAATCTGGGCTCTGAAGACTCAGAAGTACTAATCCCCAAAGAGGAATGCCTTATTTCCAAGGAACAAAGAATAGATGTCAGTGAATAAACTGTTATAGCTACTGCCAAGATATTTTGAGTTCTGTGTCCAGGCAAATGGAAAGCTTATCATACTGGAAAATATGATCAGAAGGAGTAGGCAGGGCTGGAAGGAAGAGGAACAAGAAGGAATATGGGTCCCACCCAGGTAATCCACTTAGGTTCCTCTTCAGGTTCCTGTGATCCATTCTAACTGTGTAGGGACCTGTGCAGCAAACTGACCTGAGCAGGGCATGGATATTGAGGCTTCAGGATATTGAGGTTTGAGACAGAGCCCCAGGTAGACCTAAGTGATGGCTTAGGTTAAAGAGAAATGGTTAATGGTTGAGGGAGATGATGAGCTCTAGTTGTAGTGCAGGAATCATCTAGAGCAGCAGTTCTCAACCTGTGGGTCACGACCCCTTTGGGGGTCAAATGACCCTTTCACAGGGGTCGCCGGGTACTCGTATGTGGGCGTATCTGCATGTGGGTCTGGAGACGGATAGAGGAGCGGTGTCTTGGTTCCTATGACCATCGAAAATATGTGTTTTCTGATGGTCTTAGGCGACCCCTGTGAAAGGTTGAGAACCACTGAGGAGCTATGCCTTGAACTTGTATGGGGAAATAGTTTTGTGTGACACAATTGGTAGACTCTAGTTGCCATTAAAATACCCTGTAGAATTCCAACTACAGGGACTTAATTGACCAAGTAGTTCTCTAAAATCTGTCCTCATGTTTATTTGGAGTCCATACTTTCCACAGACTGTTCCCAGATGATGATGGAGCACAGTAGGGACATTCATGCAGCCCTATTTCTGTGAAAACATGTAATTCTCAATGGTCAAAGTTGGCTCAGGAGCTGCCTGTTTTCTCTCCTGTAAGCATTTGCCCTAATGAAATCCTTCTATGTTTAATGTGGACTTGATATCAGCTTTTGGAGGATTCAGACTAACACATATTAGAATTACTGAATGGAAGATTATGAAAAACACTCAAATTTACTGGATAATGCCAAATTACAAAGAGGTTTATATCAATTTATACCCTATAAAGACTATGTCTCAGAATTACTTTGTTCAACCATTTTACCAACACTTTACATTTTTAGATTTTTAGTTTGGACAACTATGTTAGGTTCTAAATCCTATCCTGCTTCAGCTTTAATTTGCGTTTCCCTAATTTCTCTTTAGTTGAGCATCTTTTACTCTATTTATTGGCCCTTTATATTGTCACCTATGTAAAAGATGTTTTGTTTTGTTTTTAATTTTATGATTTTGATAAAAATTGTATATGCTTAAAGTATACAATATGATTATATATATACATATATATATCCATATATATAGTTATACATAATAGTTAAATGGTTGCTACAGTTAAGCTAATTAACATATCTTCTTGCAAAGCTACCGTTTTTGTGTATGATGAAAGCATTTAAATCTATTCTGTTAGCAAATTTCCAGTGTTCAATACAGTATCATTAACTATAGTTGTCACGCTGTATGTTACATCTCTAGACTTGTTCATCCTATGTACAGTAGTTTTTCCTTATCCATGGAAGATGGCTTCCCAAACCCCCAGTGGATGCCTGAACCCACAGATAGCACCAAACCTTATATATACTATGTTTTTCATTATACATACATACCTATGATAAAGTTTAACTTATAACTTAGGCAAAGTAAGAGATTAACAACAATATCTAATAATAAAATAGAACAATTATAACAATATGTTGTAACAAAAGTTGTGTGAATATGGTCTGTCTCTCTCAAAAACTTATTTTACTATACTCACCTTTTCACTTAAAAAAAAGCACGGTATGGCTTCCTTGTGGCATATCTGACTTGTCCACATCATTTACCCTAGTATTTTGGGGCCATTAGTAAGCAAAATAAAGGGTACTTAAACATAAGCAATGTGATCCTGTAACAGTGGAGATGAAAACCTAGCCAGCTACTAAGTGATAATGAGAGCGTAGCCTATACAGTGTGAAGAAAGGGATGGTTCTTCCAGTGGGATGAACCAGGACTGAGCGAGGTGTCATCATAGTACTCAGAATGCTTCACAATATAAAACTTATGAATTGTTTATTTCTGGATTTTCTTTTAAATATTTTTGAACTAAAGCCGATCACCATTAACTGAAGCCTTGGGCAGTGAAATCACAAATAAGGGGGGATTACTGTGGTTACAAACTTGTATCTTTTGATCAACTTCCCCTTATTTCCTCCACCACCCCTGCTCCTGGCAACCAACATTCTACTCTCTGCTTCTATGTATTTGGTTTTTTAAGATTCCACTTATAAGTAAGATCATGGTGTTCTGTTTTTTTT